>NC_064421.1:39555499-39917999 GCF_023375975.1 Astyanax mexicanus
ACACACTGATATTTAAGAAGTGAAATAAGATTTTTATAAGTTTATAGGATTTACTGAAACTAAATTAGGCAGATGCAGAAATATGGACACCCAACAGAAAAAATACATGAATATTTATTAGATCTTCCTTTTTCTGGTTGAAGGTATTTTGGATCATTTTTCTTTACTAAACATCTCCAGTTCAGTCAGGTTTGATGGTCTCTGATCATGAACAGATGCTTTAAACCACACCACAGATTTTCAATAATATTTAGGTCTGGGGACTGAGATGATAATTCCAGAACGTTGTACTTGTTCCTCTGCATGAATGCTTTAGTAGATTTTGAGCAGAGTTTAATGTTTAGGGTCGTTGTCTTGTTGAAGTATCCAGCCCCAGCGCTTCAACTTCAACTTTCTCACTGATTCTTAAACATTGTTCTCAAGAATCTGCTGATATTGACTGGAATCCATGAGACCCTCAACTTTAACAAGATGCCCAGTACCTGCACTGACCACACAGCCCCACAGCATGATGGATCCACCATCAAATTTTGCTGTGTACAAATTAATAAATTGACAAGGGTGCCCAAATTTATGCACCTGCCTAATTTAGTTTAAAGAATTATTGCACATTTTCTGTAAATCCTAGAAACTTAATTTCACTTCTCAAATATCACTGTGTTCATCTGCTATATGATATATTTACCTGAAGTTGCTGATCCGAACAACCAATGATTTATTAAGGGGTGCCCAAACTATTTCATACCACTGTATATATTCATACCATTTTACAGAAAAAGTGTTAGCTTGGGTAAAGTTATTGTTCTTAAGAATTACCACAGCCAAACTGCCCTATATGCTAATTTCACATTCTTTTTAGAATGAGCCGTTTAAGGGCTCTGTCACTGCAAATAAGCTGTTGCTGGTCACATTATGTATAAACTTAGTCATTTCCACACGTTAGTTTTAGCTTGTGCTAAACAGCAGTACAGGTACAAGCTAGTTGGACCGTAGCTACAGATCCCTCTTTCTTGTCCTCTTAATGTGTTTGAGAGTATCAGTTGTAAAGTTGTGAAGAGGTAGAGTTACAGGTATACAGTGAATAACTGTCTAATAATTTGATTAATGTTCTAATCCATATTATGGCAAGAACTGCTTAACTAAGTAAAGAAAAAATACTCTAAGAAATGAAGGTCAGTCAATCCAAAAAATTCAAGAACTTTGAAAGTATCCTCAAGTGCAGTCGCAAAGACCATCAAAAATGTTATGATGAAACTGGCTCTCATCAGGAAAGGAAGAGCAAAAGTGACCTCTGTTGTACAGGATAAGTTCATCATCAGAGTTACCAGCCTCAGAAACCGCAAGTTAACTGCACCCCATATGGTTTGATTAACACTTTTAAGCTAGATGACTGAACACTGAATGAGAAGGTGTGCCCAATTTTTTTAACTGGTACTCTATAGGCTCCCACCACAGATGTGATTTGCTGGGTATCTGCTGGATTCTCCAATTTAGTATCATACAGTGTCAGTGACAGTGTGGGAGATGTTAACAGTGGAAGTTAAGAGACTGTAGAGTTTATCAGTGGCTGGCATCACATTTCACCAACGCGTGAGGGTGACTTTGCAGAGCTCGTCGGAGTGTGGCGACATGCGCCGAGGGATCAAAAGCTGCGCAGCGTGTTTTCCTGCGATAACGCAGTGAATGGCTGGAGAAGATTTCATGCCTGCTATTCTTGGCTTATGGTTGGTGATGACATTCACACATTCATACAGTGGAGTAAAAGCTCATCTGATCTTCCAATCGGATCTCGGTATTCAATATCACACGCAGCTTTACCAGGTTATTACAGTCTGGCGGAAACAGCGGCAGCTGAGGAACACGTATTTGTGGGTATTTGTTGCTGTTTTCCTGAGACAGAAAGACAGATAGACAGACAGATAGACAGACAGACAGACAGACAGGTAAACAGACAGTCTCCGGCAGTCCCACCGCCACTGTCTTAGCAATGATCGCAGCTATTTGGAACAGTTCACACCTTGATGGGATTTGTCAGCCGTTTTGCCGGTGCCCTTCCTGCCGGGGGGAACCCGTGACCGTTGTTGGGGGATTTGTGTTTGGAGCTTAGGCCACCAACTTTAAACCTGACTGGACACAGTAATTGTGGAAAGAATGTCACCAACTGTGGCCACACACTACCCACTTTAGGAATTGGAAAAGTGGGTCACGGACAACAAAACAAACTAGAACTGGCAGAGGAACTGGAGGGTAACCCTCCAAGCAAAAAACGTTTCTGTATATCACTGAAAATACAGGTTCCTGGACTCGTAATGATAGTGGAAGCATCTGCCTTTTTTTCCTCTGCAATGGCAAAGGGTTACTAAGGCCATGCCGCATCGTTCTGAGCCAGTATGGACCTGTTACCTTTTACAGCTTGCAATTACTTTTTCTATTCGCTGTGTTGCTAGATGTGCTCGTTCTCATTCCTGCATGCTAACTTGCAAAACAGGGCAGACTAGCTAAGTAGAGAGAGTACGCGCAAACACATACACAGAATAACAGACACAGACCGTCTCTAGGAGACTTGTGGAAGCGATGAACGTAACCTGGAAAGCGTAGCTGTAGCACTGTTGCTATTAGCAAATCGCTACTGACTCACTACTTAGCCCGCGCTGAGAAGTTTAGCTCAGACTGGAAGCAGACTGTCCACACACCGTCACTGCACTTCCATAGGAAACTAATAATCGCCTGTCACTTTCCAGTGTGAACGCAGGGTTAGGCGCTCGTACTGTCTGTCTTTCTCTCACTCTCTCTCTTTCGCTCATTTCATCTTTCTCTCTCTCTCTCTCGCTTGTGCCACCTCTCTGTCTGTTGGGCTCTCTCTCTCTTTCGTTCGTGCTGTCTGTCTTTCTCTCACTCTCTCTTTCGCTCCTGTCGTCTGTCTCTCTCTCACTCTCTCTCTTTCACTCATGCTGTCTGTCTGTCTGTCTTTCTCTCACTCTCTCTCTTTCGCTCATTCCATCTGTCTCTCTCTCTCACTCTCTCATTTACTCGTGCTGTCTGTCTTTCTCTCACTCTCTCTCTTTCGCTTGTGTCGTCTGTCTCTCTCTCGCTCTCTCTCTTTCACTCGTGCTGTCTGTCTGTCTGTCCTTCTCTCACTCTCTCTCTTTCGCTCATTCCATCTCTCTCTCTCTTTCTCTCTCTCTTTCGCTTGTGCCACCTCTCTGTCTGTCTCTCTCTTTCGCTCTCTCTTTCGCTTGCACCACCTCTCTGTCTGTCTCTCTCTCTTGCTCTCTTTCTTTCAATTGCGCCGTCTGTCTGTCTCTCTATCTTGCTCTCTTTCTTTCACTTGCACCTGTCTGTCTCTCTCTCTTTCACTCATGCTGTCTGTCTGTCTTTCTCTCACTCTCTCTCTTTCGCTCATTCCATCTGTCTCTCTCTCTCACTCTCTCATTTACTCGTGCTGTCTGTCTTTCTCTCACTCTCTCTCTTTCGCTTGTGTCGTCTGTCTCTCTCTCGCTCTCTCTCTTTCACTCGTGCTGTCTGTCTGTCTGTCCTTCTCTCACTCTCTCTTTCGCTCATTCCATCTCTCTCTCTCTCTCTCTCTCTCTCTCTTTTGCTTGTGCCACCTCTCTGTCTGTCTCTCTCTCTTTCGCTCGTGCTGTCAGTCTGTCTCTCTCTCTCGCTCTCTCTCTTTTGCTTGCACCACCTCTCTGTCTGTCTGTCTGTCTGTCTGTCTCTCTCTCGCTCTCTCTCTTTCATTCACTTGCGCCGTCTGTCTGTCTCTCTATCTTGCTCTCTCTTTTTCTTTCACTTGCGCCGTCTGTCTTTCTCTCGCTCTCTTTCTCTCGTGTCGTCTGTCGCTCTCTTGCTCTTTATTTTCCTCGCCCTGTCTGTCTGTCTCTCTCTCTCACTTTCTCTCTCTCTCTCATGCTGTCTGTCTGTCCGTCTCTATCTCTCGCTCTCTCTTCTTCGCTCGTGTCGTCAGGGCTCATCCAACATTCTGACCATGGTGTTAGCATGCCGGCTCAATGTCAGCCATTCGCCTTTTTTTAATGACCTACTCCCTAGTCCCCTACATATAATTTTTAAATGTTAAATACAGACTGTAGCGGCCTACCAGAGTGGGCAGGCAAGGAGGTCATATACAGAATATAAGTAATAGGACAAGGCAAAAGGATAATCAAAATTACAAAATAGTTTGGCTACTAGTAGGCTAACAAGACAACAAAAGGGCTAGGGCCAAAAGAGTGGTAAAAAAACAAAACAAAAAGGGTTGAAAACAAAAAGGAAAAGTAAACAAGCTATGAAAATAGATTCAATACTGGGCAACTTGGAACTGACATGAGGGCTATTTATACTAGGAGGACCAGGTGAAAATGATTAGAAGGCCGGGGAGTTAGAACCCTGAAGCGTCACATGCTCAGGCAGTCTTTAGTGAGTTAACTAGTCTGTGGCAGGCAGACAGACAGACTGCGTCAGGTCTGAAAAATATGTTGAACACAATCAAAAAATGTTGAACTCTCAAAGAATCTTTGCTTTTAAAATAGAGTTTAAAGTTAAGTGGAAAAAGTTTAATAAGATAAGATGATCCTTTATTAGTCCCACAGAATCAAAATAAGTTGAATGACCTGAAAGAAACTTTGTATTCCCTTTTTACCTTTAAAAACATCTGGCCCAATGTCATCGCTTGCCCTTTAGTGAGGCTCCACTCCCTAGTCCAGTTCATACAGTAAGTCATTAACTACACAACTGCACCCAAATAACACATTAACTGTTAAATATGGAGGTAAGCAGCCCATTGCTGAATATAAACGGCTTTATATTAGATGTATAATGCACTATTTGGATGCGAAACCACTGTTTTATGACCTGCATGGTGCCCTACATTATAAGTACATTATAAGCCCTTTATAAGTCATTTGGAACTTTAATTTTGGAGACAGTCAGCTCGTTTGTCCATTGTATTTGTGACATGGTAAATACGGAAAATTCACAAATGTATGGCTATTCTGATGCATAGCAGCCTTTAGATGACTTATATGAGCATACTCACTCTCACACAAGCATGTATAGCACCAATAATCCCATGCAAAAATGGCACTGAGCCAAAGGAAAAGCCCAAAAAACATATTTTTGAAAGACAAAAGAAATACTAGTATATTTCTTAAAGAAATAATAAATAGTCCAAGGGATTTAGTCTAGATTTGGACTACACAGTATTTAGAATGGATATTGCCTTTCTATTATACAGAAAATAACAGAAAATATTGTCATTTAGAGCATTTATTTGCAGAAAATGAGAAATGGTTGAAATAACAAAAAAGATGCAGAGCTTTCAGACCTCAAATAATGCAAAGAAAACAAGTTCATAATTATAAAGTTTTAAGAGTTCAATATTTGCTGGAACAACCCTGGTTTTTAATCACAGTTTTCTTGCATCGTGGCATGTTCTCCTCCACCAGTCTTACACACTGCTTTTGGATAACTTTATGCTGCTTTACTCCTGGTGCAACAATTCAAGCAGTTCAGTTTGGTTTAATGGCTTGTGATCATCCATCCTTCTCTTGATTATATTCCACAGTTTTTCAATTTGGTAAAATCAAAGAAACTCATCATTTTTATGTGGTTTATAATTTTTTTCCAGAGTTGTATATCCAAACATGGGGATGCTATATGCTACATTTACGTTAAATTGCACTCATTGCTGTCATAGATGTGCAAATGTACACACGTAGCTGGTCTAGTGCCTGTGGAAGAGAAGAGCTGCCGGTACAAAATGAGTCTCTGGACCAGATAAACAAATATGAACCTACTGACACCAGCATGATCCTAAAGACCCCAATATTGAGCCGTTGAGCAGTGTTCTCTGGAATGATGGAGCTCCAGCCAATGCTTTTAGATGGGATGAGGAGGAGTGGTGATCATCATCACTGCATTTAGAGCAGTTCTGCTTTTATCAGAGATGGCCAGGGTTGCCAAGTCCAACAAAAACATCCAGCCCAAAGTCAGTCTAACACATAGACTGTGTATATCTGGACAGAGCATCGTCTCTCAAAAGTGAAGCCACCACAGGTCGGGTGCCCCCTGCTGTTCGGTTTCAGAAAGCTGTGTGACCCCACCCATCCCCATAGGTGTCAATGGCAAAACAGACAACTTTCATACACGTTTTTTTTCTAATATACTGTAATTCTACCTCCATTATTTAAATGCAGCAGCTAGTGTAACCTCTGCTTATATTGTAATTTTTTTATATCCCCACTTTTTTTAAAACATTATTCAGCTCTATTCAAAAAAGGTGTGGTTAATGTAAAAGGGCTGGTTATGGGCGGGACCAATAACAGACCGTCAGCTTCGCTCCGCTCCGCTCTGCAGCCTGTGACCTCGAGGCAGCCCTCAGGGGCGGGGTTATTCAAATGAGTAGGCTCTCTCTCCACAGTCTTTCTCCCTCCTCTGGTCTCTACTGTGCAGACTCGGGTATCAGAATCGCCAACATGGAGGAAGATTTTGGCTTCATTTTTATTGAATGAATGGGAAGGGCGACATGGCGTCCATCTTTTTTTTACAGTCTCTGGTCTAACACTCACCCTTCAGAAGCTTAAACTGTCACACATTTAAAGCAAATGGCAAAACAATTATAATATATGACTTAGTATTTTGTTTCTAAGGGATTTATTATCAGTATTGTTATTTATCTTAATTATTAATAATAGTGTAATATTTTTTTAATTGCCTGATTTCTGGTTACATTGTGATTTCTCTTTCTCTCTCCCTGCCGTCCCTGAATTTTCACCTGCAACTGGACTTTCAAACAAGCCAAATTTGGCTGGAAAACTGCAAACCTGGCAACTCTGGCAACTGCCACGATCAAGTTTTATTTAGCTACTTTAAACATGAAATAACTTTTTAACAAAAAAGCTTATATTAAAATGCTGTGTTTGTGAATATAAATAAATAAATAAATAAATAAAAATGGTATGTTATTTGTGTACTTTTCCCACCTCTACTCCCTTCCACCAACTGTAGGGTTGTGTGTTGGCATTCAATATATATATATATATATATATATATATATATATATATTTGATTATAAGCAAATCAACATACTGCACTTGTTTAAAGGGGATGTATCATGTAAAATACATTTTCACATGCTTCTTAATTTTTACATGGGTCTCAACTGCCATAACATAAACACTCAAACAAAACAAAAAAGTCTATCCATCCATCTGCTGGTAACTTTTGGTTGAGAACCTCAGACAGTACATGTCAAGATTAGCTGCCAGACTTCGTCTGAGGGAGGAATCTGTACCTACTGTCCATGGAAAGTCAGCAGATGAGGGAGATGTTAGTACTTTTAAGTTGAGTTTGAGTTTCGTGCTTCTATCAAATTTGAATATGAACTAGCTTGTTTGGGTTTTGCCAGAAACATCTTCTTTGCAAAAAAAAGTGACAGAGCCCTTAAACTTACAGTAAACTAGTAAGAATAGAGCTGGTGAGAGCTCTTTATGTGACAGTGATTTAGAGCAAAAAACGTAATGAACATGGTTTGTATAGACCTATTCTAACTTTAACATTAAAATATAATATACAGGAAAAAACAGGAAGATTTTAGGCGCTTTTCAGACTTTCTATTTTTGTTTTTTATTTTCAGACACATAAAATGAATATTTATATGGATGAAGGGTTTTGGCAGCTCTACATTTTTCTATAATGTGTTTACATTCATCATATAAAATTATAAACTGCTCCCTTTTACTGGTTTCATAATGTAGAGCTCTGAATATTATTATTTTTTCTGCCTCAAATTATTTTAAGCACTGGTTGGATATATGTGAGAATTACTGGTGACTGGATTGATGGATTTTCTTAAGTTTGGAGGCATTTCGAAGATAAGAGTGTGGGGGACGCGCTGGTGGGGGTTAGGTGTGTGTCACGAGTGTCCTGAGGTAAACACAAAGCGAAACACAAGCAGATTTAAATTCTAAACACACAGTGTAACCCACTCTTTTGGCTCTAATTCAGGAACCGTACGTCCTACAGTTCCGTAATCCAGAGGGGCAGACAGTTTGGATGGTATAAAACATTGTATAAAACATGGTCTGCATTCGATTAAATATGAACGTACGAAAAACGCAAATATGAAAATTATGATTCATAATTTTCATAAGCAAGGCATATTTCGCCCTAAATGTTTATTTTCTGCTAAATAGATACAGCTAAATAGGTTAGATAACTGAAAAGCAGAGATTGTAAACTTTAAAATGGCATATAGGGTGTCTATATTAAATCTATAATTATTCATAAACACAGCCAGATATTAAATATTACATTTGCCGTGTTAAGGGGTTAAAAGTTTATGAAAATCAATGGATAAACACAATACAATACCATATCAGTAATATATTACACCTCTACCGCAGAGTGACAGATTCTACCTGTTTCCAGTGAAAATTAATGACCCTTATTTTTACGCAAACTCTAGACAAAAGCCTCTGAGTAGTTTATAAAACTGATTAAAGCTGCAACTCCAGCACTGAATCCCCAAGGTTAACGAAACCATTTGTTCTTTAGTGCATTTAGCTTCATCATGGCACGTAGCATGTAAGCATGACAAAGCACCTGCTCTCTGCTCATCCCTCTTCTTTGATGCTTCTGCCTCTTCATCACCATCCTCATCATCATCATCATCAGAACGCTTAAATCAAAATCAATCTGTTATCTTAGCTCACGGTGCAACATCATTCTTCATTAAACAAATTGCCGCTTCTTGGTAAAAAGATAGATACTTTGGTAACACTTTCTATGAATGTCATCTTTATTAGACTCTATAACTACATTCATAATATATTAGAATGCATCCATAAGGCATTATAAACATGGCTATAAATATTTATAAAAATGCATAACTCACTATAGCCATGTTTATTAAGCATTATGACTTGTGATTATAATACATTATAAGCTATGCTTATGATATACATCGTTAATAATTCAGTCCTGCAATGAAAAAGTATGTCACTTTACTTAGAGCGCACAAAGAGCTGTTATAATACATTATAATTGACTATAACTAATATTATATTCAAGACAAGTACAAGTCATGGGCGGTTAAAAATATATTTATAGGATTATTTAGGGTGTGTTTATAAGTTGGAAGCTGTTTTAATCATGATACAGTCTACAAGCTGGGACTGAGTTTCTTGGTATTGATGTATAACATGTTATAAACACAGCTATTAATGGGTTATAATCACAGTTCATGATGCATAATAAACATGGCTATGATGAATTATAGAGTTTTATAAATATGTATAGCTATGCTTATAATGCCTTATGAATGCATTATAATGTGTTATGAATATGTTTATAGAGTCTTATAGAGATGACATTCATAGAAAGTGTTACCTGTATTTTATTGAGATTTTAAGTGATAGGCAAAGTGTGACAAAGTATTTAGCCCCCTTTTACTCTAAACACCCTAAATAGTGAAATTCAGTGCAAGGAGTCCAGCTGTGTGTAATTTAGTCTCAGTATCAATATAAACACCTGTTCTGTGAAGGCCTCAGTGGTTTGTTAGAGAACACTAGTGAACAAACAGCATCAAGAAGACCAAGCAACTCACCAGACAGCTCAGAGATAAAGTTTTCAAAGCAGGGTTAGGTTGTAAAAACATATCTCAAGCTTTGAGCATCCCAGAGAGCACTGTACCATCCATCATCCAAAAATTGAAAAAGTATTCTACAACTGTTTATACAAACCTACCAAGTCATGGCTGTCCACTCAAACTGACAAATCTAGCAAGGAGAGCACTAGTCAGAGAAGCAGCCAAGAGACCCATGGTCACTCTGGAGGAGCTGCAGAAATCCACAGCTTAGGTGTGAGAATCTGTTGACACCACAACTCTCATAAGTTGTGCGCTCCACAAATATGGCCCTTATGGAAGAGTATCAGTAGGAAATATATTGTTAAAAGAAACATGTGAATTGCTGTTTGCAGTTTTGCAGCAAACATGTGGAAGAAGGTTCTGTGGCCAGTGAGACCAATGTTGAACTTTTCGGCCTAAAGGCAAAGCGTGAGGAAAAGTAACACTGCTCATCACCATGCCCACTGTGAAACATGATGGTGGCAGCATCATGCTGTAGAGAAGCTGGTCAGAGTTGATGGAAAGATAGATGAAGCTAAAATACAGAGCAATCCTGAAAGAAAACCTGTTGGAAGCTGTAAAAGACTTGAGACTGGGAAGGAGATTCAGTTTTACCTTCCAGCAAGACAATGACCCTAAACATACAGCCAGAGCCACACTGGAATGGTTTGGATCAAAGGATATTCATGTGTTAGAATGACCCAGTCTTAAATCACATTGAGCTTCTGTGGCAAAGACATGGAAACTGCTGTTCACAGACGCTCACCATCCAACCAATCTCAGTCTCTAGATGCGCAAAGCTGGTAGAGACAAACCCCAAAGCATGTACAATTGTAAATGCAGCGAATGGTGGCTCTGCTAAGTATTGATATACTTTTTTTTTTACGTCATACTTTTCAGATTTTTATTTGATAAAAATGTTTTAAAACCATGTATCATAGTAAACAGAGGTTTTTAATAAGCTTCTTGAGCATTTTTAAGTTAGTAATGCCTCGTTTTAAATGTCAGGGCTCTCTTGATTCTAGCAGGGAGGTGTGAAGCTACTTTGAGCTACTGGATAAAGGTGGAAAAAGCGATTTACTGAGGCAAATTATGCCCCGTGTCACCCAGTCTGAAGGGTGTTTGGACAAACTGTTTTCTGGACATTTCTGGATTTCAGGATCTCAGAACGCTGTGGAAAAACGGAGATGTGCTTTTCATCAAAGGAAAGTACTTTTTATCATGTTTTACTACAACAAAAGTACATTTTACTCTGGAGTTCTCCTTTACATTATCTTGGAGCGTTACTATTTTCGTTGATTGACTATAAAATAAAATTTTAACACGATGTAAAGAAGTTACAAAAGTGACAAATTCAAATTTGTCTAAACGCAAATCTCTCTTTTATTTTTTGGGGCCTGATATCAGAAGATGTTCCCAAAACTACGAGCTATTACCTTTGATCCGGCTTTCAGATATTTACGCCCACAGCTCATGCACACGCTCGCTCAAATCAGTGCAAAAACAACAGTTTTTGCTGTCAGCCTCCAGACTCCAGCTTTGACAGGACCCAGAAAGTGGCCATCAGTCTGAACAGGACATCAAGCCTCAGTGTGTCTGACACACAGCGCCTGTCAGCAGCCGCGGTCAAAGCTGTCACATCGTAGATGCGTGCCATACACAGCCTGGAGTAACACTCACCTCCACGCGCCGTCTGCCAGGAGTGTGAACACAAACCAGCACTGACCCTCCACGCCAAAGTGACTGCTTTCCTTTGTATCTAATCTGAAGATGACTAACACTGTTACTCCAGTGTCTGTAGCATGTATTAATTTAATTTCTAATTAAAATAGCCATTAAATGCACACTTTAACCCTTGTGTGGTGTTCGGGCCTGTGGGACTCGTTTTCATTTTTCATTAAATGATACAAAAAAAATATTTTTTCTAACTCAAACTCATTGGCATTGGCTCATTTTTTGGGAAAAACACATATCAAAACTCATTTTCGATAAACACACACTGTACACCCGCCCCACCCGCATTAATTAA
Organism: Astyanax mexicanus; assembly: GCF_023375975.1. NCBI lineage: Eukaryota > Metazoa > Chordata > Actinopteri > Characiformes > Acestrorhamphidae > Astyanax > Astyanax mexicanus. The sequence continues at coordinate 39,567,154 of NC_064421.1, forward strand.
TTTTCACCAAGATCTTGCAGCAGCATTGATGATGGTAGAGTCTGACCAACCGCTGTACAAAGCAGCACTTCTCCAGATCCAGCTCCACATCCCAAAGACTCTCAATGAGGTTAAGATCTGGACTCTGTGGTGAACTCTCAATCTCAATCCATGTGTGAAAATGATGATCTCATGCTCCCTGAACCCTGAACTCTTTCACAATTCCAGCTCCATGAATCCTGGCATTGTCATCTTGGAATATGGCCGTGTTGATCAGGGAAGAAAAAAAATCCATTGATCCAGGAATAACCTGGTTTATATTCAGTATATTCATGTAGAGTCAGCTGACCTCATTCTTTCAGCACATACTGTTGCTGAACCTAAACCTGCAGACCATCTGCAGCATCAAGCCCATATCATTTACTTACTTAAATTCAAGTGGAAACTTTTTTTGTTTGGGCCAGGCAGTGGCCACTTTAATGGGTACACCCGTCCAACCTGTTCATTAATGCAAATGTCGAATCAGCCAATCACATGGCAGTAACTCAATGCATTTAGGCATGTAGACATGGCCAAAGACGATCTGCTGCAGTTCCAACCGAGCATCAGAATGGGGGAAGAAAAAGGTGATTTAAGTGACTTTGAACGTGGTGGCATGGGTGTTGGGATGTTGATGCCAGATGGGCTGGTCTGAGTATTTCAGAAACTGCTGATCTACTGGGATTTTCACCAACAACCATCTCTAGGGTTTACAGAGAATGATCTAAAAAAGATTTTAAAAAATCCAGTGAGCTGCATTTCAGTTCTATGGGAGCAAATGCCTTGTTGATGCCAGAGGTCTGAGTTCAGAGAATGAGCAGACTGGTTCAAGCTGATAGAACAGCAACAGTAACTCAAATAACCACTCTTTAAAACCGAGGTCTGCAGAAGAAGAGCATCTCTGAACATCAGCACAACACGTGGAACCTTGAAGTGGATGGTGAGCTACAGCAGCAGAAGATCACATCGGGTGTCCTGACTCCTATCAGCTAAGAACAGGAAACTGAGGCTACAATTCACACAGGCTCACCAAGATTGAACAATAAAAGATTGTAAAAACGCTTCCTGGTCTGATGAGTCTCTGATGATTTCTGCTGCGACATTCAGATGGTCGGATCAGAATTTGGCGTCAACAACATAACAGCATGGATCCATCCTGCCTTGTATCACCGGATCAGGTTGGTGGTGGTGGTGGGATATTTTCCTGCCACACTTTGGGCCCATTAGTACCAATTGAGCATCATGTCTCAAGGCCCACAGTCTACCTGAGTATTATTGCTGACCATGTCCATCCCTTTATGACCACAGTGTACCTGTATATCTTCGGATGCTACTTCCAGCAGGATAATGCGCCATGTTCTTGAACAGACTGGTTCTTGAACACGACAATGAGTTCTGTACTGTACTGGAATGTCCTCCACAGTCACTAGAGATCTCAATCCAATAGAGCCGCTTTGGGATATGGTGGAACGGGAGATTTGCATCCTAGATGTGCAGCTGATAAATCTGCAGCAACTGTGTGATGCTATCATGTTAATATCTCTGTAAGAATCTCTGAGGAATTTTTTCAGTATCTTGTTGAATTCATGCCACGAAGGATTAAGGCAGTTCTAAAGGTAAAAGGGGGTCCAACCCAGTAAAATAACATATATCATTGTTACATTGACACACGTAAAGTTTCATTCCATTCCAACAATCAACTTCTTTGTGTGAAGTTATCGAAGATCTCATCTTAATACCAGTCAGCGCCGCAAAGCCACAAGCTGAAAATGCCTTGTAGGCATCAATTACTTTCATTTTCAGATCTGTAGACAGTTGCCCCCGGCGATGAGTAAAGCCTGTGTTTGATGAGTGTTAGTACAGAGTTTCGGTTTGAAGAGGCAGAGAAATTATAAAGCTGGGAAAATGGGACTCGGGTGACAGTTTCAAATTACTACTGGTGACACGCCTCAGGCCTGCTCTGGTAATCTAGATCTGAGATCTTGCCAAAAACAAAAAAATAAAAAAATAAATAAAAATAAAGAGATAACTGCAACACTGGTCAAACTGAAGATTTAATGTGAAGAAAGACGGAGGTTAATAGGATTTGCTTGAAAATTCTGTTTTTTATATATACAGGTAACTCTTGCACTTTCTTTCCTGAGGTGGTCCTGATGAGAGCCAGTTTCATCATTACATTTTTAACGATCTTTGCAGCTGGACTTATGCATACTTTCAAAGTTCTTGCAATTTTTCAGATTGACTGACCTTCATTTCCTAAAGGTTTTCTATTCTTTACTTTTCTTTAGTTGAGAAAATCTTGCCATAATAAGGATTAGAACATTATTCAAATATTCACTATTCACTGTGTACCTGTAACTCTACATCTTCACAACTTTACAACTGATGCTCTCAAACACATTAAGAGACAAGAAATTCAAGTAATGACTGAAAAGATGACTGAGAAAATGCAGCCAAAAACTGTTACCTAAACAGGAGGTGCTACTTTGAAGAATACAAAACATGAAACATATTCAGTCTTAACTTTACTAGAATAATTCTATATTTTTTTTCTTTATAGTCTGCATGGCTTTAGTATAAATCTACAATGTAGAACATTTTATAATGATGAAAAAAAAAACACTGTTTCAGGTGTCATTGTACAGTACATACTATACGTATATATATATATATATATATATATATATATATATATACAGTTGTGGTCAAAAGTTTACATACACTTGTAAAAAAACATAATGTTATGGCTGTCTTGAGTTTTCAATAAGTTCTACAACTCTTATTTTTCTGTGATAGAGTGATCGGAACACATACATGTTTGTCACAAAAAACAGTCATAAAATTTGGTTCTTTCATAAATTTATTATGGGTCTGCTGAAAATGTCACCAAATCTGCTGGGTCAAAAATATACATACAGCAACATTAGTATTTGGTTACATGTCCCTTGGCCATTTTCACGGCAACTAGGCGCTTTTGGTAGCCATCCACAAGCTCCTGGCAAGCTTCAGGTCGAATGTTTGACCACTCTTCTTGACAGAATTGGTGCAGTTCAGCTAAATGTGATGGTTTTCTTGCATGAACCCGTTTCTTTAGCACTGTCCACATGTTCTCAATGGGGTTTAAGTCAGGACTTTGGGAAGGCCATTCTAAAACCTTAATTCTAGCCTGGTTTAGCCATTCCTTTACCACTTTTGATGTGTGTTTTGGGTCATTGTCTTGTTGGAACACCCAACTGCGCCCAAGACCCAACCTTCGGGCTGATGGTTTTAAGTTTTCCTGCAGAATTTGGAGGTAATCCTCCTTCTTCATTATCCCATTTACTTTCTGCAAAGAACCAGTTCCACTGGCAGCAAAACATCCCCAGAGCATAATACTACCACCACCATGCTTGACAGTAGGCATGGTGTTCCTGGGATTAAAGGCCTCACCTTTTCTCCTCCAAACATATTGCTGGGTGTTGTGGCCAAACAGCTCAATTTTTGTTTCGTCTGACCAGAGAACTTTCCTCCAGAAGGTTTTATCTTTGTCCATGTGATCAGCAGCAAACTTCAGCCGAGTCTTAAGGTGCCTTTTCTGGAGCAAGGGCTTCTTTCTTGCACGGCAGCCTCTCAGTCCGTGGCGATGTAAAACACGCTTGACTGTGGAGACTGACACCTGTGTTCCATCAGCTTCCAAATCCTTGCAGACCTGCTTCTTGGTGATTCTTGGTTGACTCTTGACCATCCTGACCAATCTCCTCTCGGCAGCATGTGATAGCTTGCGTTTTCTTCCTGATCGTGGCAGTGACACAACTGTTCCATGCACTTTATACTTGCGTATAATTGTCTGCACAGTTGCTCTTGGGACCTGTAGCTGCTTTGAAATGGCTCCAAGTGCCATTCCCTGACTTGTTCAAGTCAATAATTCGCTTTTTCAGATCCACACTGAGTTCCTTTGACTTTCCCATTGTAGCTTTTGTAGCTGAGTCTAATCACTGGGTCAAATGAGCCCTATTTAAATGGGCTCATGAGAAGTCAACAGCTGTAGTCAATCAGAATCACTTACACGAAGTGAAGAGGCCATGACATGAAGCTAATTTGATTGACACAACTCGCTACATCACCAAAATTGACAAATTTTGTTGCTGTATGTATATTTTTGACCCAGCAGATTTGGTGACATTTTCAGCAGACCCATAATAAATTTATGAAAGAACCAAATTTTATGACTGTTTTTTGTGACAAACATGTATGTGTTCCGATCACTCTATCACAGAAAAATAAGAGTTGTAGAACTTATTGAAAACTCAAGACAGCCATAATATTATGTTTTTTTACAAGTGTATGTAAACTTTTGACCACAACTGTATATATATATATAGCATTAGTTGTTTTCTCTTTATGAACAAACACAGGTGTACTTTATAATTTGTTATGTAATGTAATAATTACTTAGTATACAATCTTATGACAGTCATTCCACAAGTTATTCTTATTTCATTATAAATACAATTGTCATAGGAAGTATTAGCAATTATGACTTTATTCCTAGTCATTTTGTATCATTTCTATTGGTTGAGTCATTCATTACAATACTGTGTTTTTTTTTACAGATTATTATTGTGTTTCTGATTATCTACAGTATCTACTGCTCATCTTTTTTTTTAATAAACGCAAAGTTGTTAAAAAAAAAAAGAACATGGGAATACTGCAAACATAGACATATGGGGATTTAGCAGCAGAAATTTTAGCAGTGAAGTTTTAATGTTAAACTATTTATTTTTATTTTATTTTGTTCAATAACTTTATAATAACCTGTATTCTAAAAAGCCATATTTACATTACATTTTCTTTCACCAGCGTATATGCCTCACGTATTACCTCACAAAAGCTTGTTTATTTTTTTTATTATTATTTTATAGTTGAAAACACATCAATATTGACTGATAATAGATCCTCTCCTCATACAGGCTAGGCAGCCCTGACAGCAGAAATATCCACACATATGCTTTCCAGGGAATGCATTCAGAGATTCTGCTGGTTTTTTTTTTTTTTTTTTTCAGTCAACATGAGCAGATAATTCAATATACAGTGTTTTTTTTTTTTTTTTTCTCTCTGCTCACACGGGTTACGCTCTCTTATCTGAACACAGCACAATACAGCACAATATTTATTTATATATGTATATATATATATATATTGTGCTAAGTTGCTCGAAAACCCTCTCCAACACAAAAGGCTGAGAGAATCCCCCCGGTGCCGCTTTGCACGCTAGTTTGGCACAGAGCCAACCCCTGGCGGGGGGAGGGGGGGACGCTCGTCTCGCTCTCTCTCGCAGGCGTCCAATGGAGAAGCGGAGAATAATAATCAGTTTGCGAGATTAGCATTAGCTTCTATCATCTCCATTACTCAAGTGAATAAGCCGTGCACACGTAACGAATATCTCCATTTACTCGGAGAGATCGGGCGGAGGAGTAACGGAGACGCAATAAATGAAAAAAAAAAGATTTAAGCTTTGCTTATAGTTTTCATACCAGCGTTTATCATGCGCTCCATAAAATGAGAAAGAAAAAAATCGGAGAAGAAATTTTGTGTGTTGAAGAGGTCAAATAAACAGCAGTACTGTAGCGCAGAGAAGAATGAATTCATTTATTCAATCATTCGTTCATTTATACAGTCAAAACCGCAAAAAAATAAGAAATAAGGCATTGGAGAAATAAACAGCATTGGTGGGGCTCACTGTCTCAATCATTCATTCATTCATCCATCTATTTATTCATATATTCAGCTATATATTTATTATTGTACACTATCCTACACTATAACTACTGCAAAAAAAAAACAAAACAAAATATAAGTGAAGAAATGATGCACCCATCCATTTATTCATTCATAAACCATTCACTGATTCAGTCATTCATTCATTCATTCACTGATTCAGTTATTCATTCAATCAGTCAGCCTTTTATTCATCAGTTCGTTAATCCATTCATTTATTCAATCAGTCATACATTCTGTCAGTTTTTTTGAATCACTGAAAAATATGTATACAGTGTTTCCAAAAAAAAAAAAAATGGGGTTGGCTGGGTGGACATTGGTGTGTCTGAGAACAACATCCATTCATTCACTGTTATATTTATTATTTTATTAGTTAATTTGTTATTTTATTCATTCATTTATACTTATAACATACTTGGGTACCAACTTAAAATAACACATTTATAAAGGGTTTATAAATGGTTTATAGTTAGTTTATTATTGGTTGCTAATTATGTTGTAAGTGACTAAAAATCATTAATAATCAGTTATAACACATACATAGAAAAGGCATCAATGACCTGTTGTTTGTCAAATAGGGAACCCACAGCCATCTATACTTGTTGCCCTTTCTAGGTATGTGTTATAACTGATTATTAATGACTTTTAAGGCATTTACAACCTAATTAGTAACCATTAATAAACGAATTGTAAACCATTTATAAACCCTTTATTTTAAAGTGGTACCCATATTTACAAAAATGATGTATTAAAATCATATAAATCTGAAATAAGAACACTGATGTTGCGAGGTTTTGTCAACTTCGGTTGCATACTAAGCGTTCTTTTCATGTATTTTTCTAGTGCCTTTTCGTTTCGACCCTCTTTTCAGATTTATCGGTTTATGTCTCTTGTTTTGCCCCTTTTGGATTTGATGTTTGGTTGGACTGTCTTTTGGTTTCGAACACGGACTGTTTACACTACTACGGCTCTGGTTTTTGGTGAGATTATTGTTTGTTTGGCTCTGGTATCTGTAATATCTGGTTATCAGCCTGTTAATAAACCAGTCTGTTCATTTGACTCGGCTAGCGTCACTCCATTCTGTCTGGCGTTACACTTTCATACGTCAATTCTTTCATACTTTCATTTATTCACTCAGTCATTCAGTCAAATGCCGTAAAATATTGCATCTCAGTGCTTCATTCATTCAGTCATTCATTCATTCATTGACTCAGTCCACACTCCTAAATTAAGAATATGGGTGGGTAAATCAAAAGGGTTTGGAGGTTGGTGCTCTTGTATGTATCAGTGCTGGTTTTACATCCTGAACATCGCAGAGCATAAAGCTCCTCCTGAAGGTTTATAATAGAATTAGTCTGATTTGCTGAGGGTGGGATGTATTTTTAGTTGAGACATAAGCTCTCTCTGTCACACACACACACACACACACACACAAACAAACCACACACTCCACACAAACCCGTATGGGTTGAAGGCATCTTTTTCTGCCAGACCCGTCCATTTTTTTTTTGGTGCTTATACTTATTCCGCATGGCTACTGTTCTGAGATGCTGTGTTCTCTCAGCTGCAGGCATTCTCTCGCTCTTTTCTTTTCCCTTTTTTACTTGCTGTTACTTCTTTTTTCACCCCACCACTCCCTTTGATTGCTCTTTCATCTTTCTACCTCTGTACACTCTTTTCAGTTGTGCCCCCTCTATCCTTTTAGTTCCACCTTTTCTTTCTTCTTTCTTTCTCTCTCTCTCTCTCTTTCGCTCTTTCTTTCTCCCTCTCCGTCTCGCTCCTTCTGTGTCTCTCGATTGTTACATGCACTTTCACAAAGTGTAAAAAAAAAAAAAAAAAAAGCCTGCTCAGGATGTTTCTTTGAGAATAACTTTTTTTTTTTTGCTCACAGGATCTGTCTAATCACCCGTTTGATTGTAGCTTTGCAGGCAGAGTGCACACATTGTTTAGCCATGCTACGTGCTACATGCTTACATCACACAATGACAGTGACAGGCTTCACATGCATGTTCATAAACACATTACTGAAGTTATTATTAGCATTTTTACTGATTATTATAAGAAAGCTGATAAAAATTTGATAAAAAACATGCAAATTTCTGAGAGCCAAAACTGATATGAGCAGAATGCTGTACGTTCTAGCTTTAAATAAGCTTAACTGAAGTGTAGTAGGGTTTTTGTTAATGTACACATGTCTATTAAATAAATTAAATGCTGAACACATGGCCTAGCTTAATTGGGAGACAAATAGGAATAAAAAAAAGAAGAAAATGCTTTTATAGGCTTTATATGTGAGTATTTTTAATTTAAAATACTATTCTGTTATCCATTTTTTTATAAAAGAACATTTGCCTAATTATACTTTTGTGATATAATAGTTCAGTTTCCTACTGGTGATGATTTTCCAATGCAGATGTGCATGAGTGAAAACAGAGAGTTAAATAAACTCATAAAGGGAAACACTAGCCAGATACCCCTCATAAGAGTCCATCACTCAGGCCAATACAGTGAGTAGCAGAACACTAGCCAGATATCCCTCTTAAGAGTTCATCAATTAGGCTAAAACAGAGTGTTTCAGAACACTAACCAGATACCCCTCCGAAGAGTTTATCGCTCATGGCAATATAGTAGTGTGTTTCAGAACACTAACCAGATACCGCTAATAAGAGTTTATTACTCATGCCAATATAGTAGTGTGTTTCAGAACACTAACCAGATATCCCTCCGAAGAGTTCATCACTCATGCCAATATAGCAGTGTGTTTCAGAACACTAACCAGATACCCCTCATAAGAGTTTATTACTCATGCTAATACAGTGAGTATCAGAACACTAACAAAAAAGACTCATGTAAACTCTGAGGTTTCCCATGATCAGATTATCCGATTTCATGTTAATATGTTGATTAGATCACTGATAAACTCTAATTTTCAGCAGTAATCAAATTGTAAAATGAAATGCATGTAAGCACACATACTGATTATTGTAACTGGTGTAATTGCTGGGTATTTTTTTTTTTTTTTGTAGTATTTTGCAGTAGGCTACTGAAATTATTTTCTAAATACCAAAACAACATCCCAGCCGGTGAATAACTCTAATTAAAAATCAGGCTGATAGGAATGTAAAATAAATAGTATATATTACATTATTATATACAGGCTTCATCTGAAACCGTGTAATTATGTTGTTTTTACCCAACAGTTGGGTAAACACCCACAACCCAGCACACTGGGTCAAACTGTTAACCCAACACTGCAGGCTTAACAGAACCCCTGCTGGGTTCTTCCATACTGGACCCAGTTCTGGTTGCCAACCTGCTTGGGTTATTTTTAACCATTTGTTTTCAGGCTAGGGCCAGATCCACCCACAAGACAGCTTTTCTTCCAGCACATTTTTCCTAGCATTTATAGGAAAAGATATAGATGAGCTGGTAAAACACTGAAATACATTGATAAATCATTTATATATATCAATACATAGTGATATATTTGCCCATATAGGTCAATATTTCTGCAGAATGCAGCTCCACTGCTCCACAGTCTAATGCTAGGGTATTTTGTACCACTTTAGCTAATTCTTGGTATTAGGCATATTGACTGATATGTGGTTGCATTCATAACATGCTTTTAAGAAGTTACCACTTCTGCCCTTGATGTAAATCAATTCAACTTAATTCATAATTTGTGGAATGTTTAAGACTAATGTGCCCCATGGAGGAAGCAGATTAAAGCCTCTAATTCCATTAACCAGATTTGCACCCATTTGAGAGTATTCCCCTCTCAAGAGTTGCAGACCACATTTAAGCTCGACCAAAAGAATGGCAGCTGCAGTCGGAAAGCTAAAGGAATCATGTTTAAAGCGCTGGAGTTTACAGCACAAGATAATCACATCACATCAGTTTCTCTGATTTTGCTATTTATAGGCATATGTATGAGTAAAACTAATGTTGTTGTTTTATTCTATAAACTACGTACAACAAATTCCAAATGAAAATATTTGAGAAATGGCTGAAAAAAAAAAAAGATGCAGAGCTTTCAGACCTCAGATAATGCTAAAACAAGTTCATATTCATAACGTTTTAAGAGTTCAGAAATCAATATTTGGTGGAATAACCCTTGTTTTTAATCACAGTTTTCATGCATCTTGGCATGTTCTCCTCCACCAGTCTTACACACTGCTTTTGGATAACTTTATGCCTTTACTGCTGGCGCAAAAAGTCAAGCAGTTCAGTTTGGTTTGATGGCTTGTGATCATCCATCTTCCTCTTGATTATATTCCAGACGTTTTCAATTTGGTAAATTAAAAGAAACTAATTTTTTTTATTACCAAAACTGAAACACCTGGTTTTAGACCACAATAATTTATTGTGGCGACGGACAGTTCTGGTGGAAACAGGAGAGTTGAGGTGCACATTGAATTCTGCTGTGATTTGAGCAGCCGTTGTTTTTATGTTTTTTTGGATACAATCCGGGTTAGCACCCGAACATCCCTTTCAGACAGCTTCCTCTTACAGCGTCCACAGTTAATCCTGTTGAATGTTGTTCGTCCTTTTTGGTAGTGGTATGCTGATATAACCTTGACGATACCGTGGCTCTTGATACATCAGGAATACTTGCTGTCTTGGTCACAGATGCGCCAGCAAGACGTGCACCAACAATTTGTCCTCTTTTGAACTCTGGTATGTCACCCATAATGTTGAGTGCATTGCAATATTTAGAGCAGAACTGTGCTCTTACCCTGCTAATTGAACCTTCACACTCTGCTCTTACTGGTGCAATAATGTGTAATTAATGAAGATTGGCCACCAGGCTGCTCTAATTTAGCCATGAAACCTCCCACACTAAAATGACAGGTGTTTCATTTTTTTTATTGTGCAACCCCTGTATATATCTGATATAAATTATATATATATATATATATATATATATATATATATATATATATATATATATATATATATTTATAAAGGAGAGATACAGTTTTGCTGCTCTGTAAATGTTAATTGTCCACTGTTTGGGTGTTGGTGACCTGACCTTTCGCCCATTGTGTCCATGCAACTGTAGCGGTTGTTAAATTAACTGTAATCTGCAGAAGCGATTGTATATAAAAAAACGAGAGTGTCCGAGAGTTGAGGGTATGAATGAGCATGTGCGAGTGAGTTGTGTGGGTGTGTTTTGTGGGCGTACGTGGGTGAGATTATGGCAGGGGCACGGCCTACGGAGAGAGCGTTTACTTTGAGCTCAGAATTCAGCCGCAGGTCTAATCTATGTGCAGTGGACAAAACTGGACTAAATATTCTGTATAAACTCTGCACATCAAAGAGCGTGCACCCGTAGCAGGCGTGCTACTCCTGCTACTGAGCAGAATGCATAGCAAACATGGAGAAACAAAGCACTATTATAGAGACGAGTCGCCTCCGCACTAGAGAACATATGATACAGTAAAGCTAGCTGGCCGGCATATGTTAGCTCTCCCAGTAAAGCTAGTATCCAAGGGACCCCGGCAGCACCCTGGCTCAGGCAATCAGGCAAGACAGTGTCTGATATACACAGGAACATGCTATATTTACTGCCGGCGCCTGATCCCGGGGTCAGGAGACTCGAGCCGAGCGCTGGCGCTCGCCGCTAGAGCATTAGCGGGGTTTGTGTGCCGTGCAGATGCTGCGCTACGTCCGACGGGCAAACAATCACCTGGGCCTGGTTCCATTAAAGCAGCAGGTGTGTGTGGAAGTGAAGGCTTTGACAGCAGGCGTTTGCTCAGTGGAGCAGATGGCTTTGTCGAGTTGACCCTGCTCTTGCCCAGCGACTGCCAGGCAGTGCCAGCACTGCATGGCGTGATGGCACGGCAGCCAGGTCACTAGCGGAGTGCAGATGTGTTTACATGATGCATGGGGCAGTTTGCCTTTTCTAATGTCCCTCTATGGGAAGCAATCTGCCGGCCCTACTCTACTCAACTGTCTATCTTGTTTATATGGTACACCTATCAGCATAACATTATGACCACTGATCAAATACAGTACCATATACCAAGAGCAGTTGGTAGCTTTATATACAGTAATTACAGACTGTATTCCTGTATCTGTTTCTCTGTATATTTTATTATTTTCCTCCATTTGTTCTTCAATGCTCAGGACCCCACAAGAGAGACCGCCACAAAGCAGCTGTTATTATTTGGGTGGATTCTTTGCATTGCAGTGGCATGGTGGTACTGTGATAATTTGTGTTAAGAGAAAGCAATGCTGTTTGGTGAGTTAAGAGGCGGCTCTTTGAAATTTTTATTAATTGCACATTATTGCACCAGTAAGAGCACAGTCTGAAGGTTCAATTAGCAGGGTAAGAGCACAGTTTTGCTCAAAATATTGCAATGCACACAACATTATGGGTGACATACCAGAGTTCAAAAGAGGACAAATTGTTGGTGCACGTCTTGCCGACGCATCTGTGACCAAGACAGCAAGTCTTTGTGATGTATCAAAAGCCACGGTATCCTGGGTGATGTCAGCATACCACCAAGAAAGACCAACCACATCCAACAGGATTAACTGTGGATGCTGTAAGAGGAAGCTGTCTGAAAGGGATGTTCGGGTGCTAACCCGGATTGTATGCAAAAAACATAAAACCACGGCTGCCTAAATCAAAGCAGAATTCAATGTGCACCTCAACTCTCCTGTTTCCACCAGAACTGTCTGTCGGGACAGTAAATTATTGTGGTCTAAAACCAGGTGTTTCAGTTTCATTGCCCAACCCCTGTAACTAACTACCTCTCCACCCAAAATAATAACAGCTGCTCTGTGGTGGTCTTTACTGTGGGATCCTGAGCATTGAAAAACTTCAAAGTGTCCTATATGATTATTGGAGCTGAAAAAATATAAAGAAATAAGAAGGTGGTCATAATGTTTTGCTGTTGTGGTTTTGAGTGAGGGTTTCGGATTGGAAGCGGGAGAGAGAGAGTTAGAGGAAGAGAGAGAGAGAGAGAGAGTTAGAGAAGCCTGAAGGGCCAAATAATTGTAATGGTTTGAAATGAATAAGGCCATTAGTGTTAATGTCTTTAGGGGTATTGCATACCATTTGTCACATCCTTTATGCAGTGAAGCAACGCTGAGCCTTTGAGAGAAAACCACTGCGAGCTCGCCATAATCCCCCGTACATAAACTTCGGCTGCTGCGCTGTCATACGTCTTCCTGACGAGGTGATGCAGCAGGGCCACATTACTCTGTACTACTTATCACTGTGAAATAATCAATAATAGCTTGATTGAGTGCCTGTTATGATGAGTCACTGTTTAACAGCAGCACTACTGACAGTGATTTTGAGATGAAACTCTGATACAGTACAGTCTGTACAGTCCTCACATTCAAACAACCTTGGCTAAATGACACATTTCATTTATTATTTTTTATTTTTTGGCTGGACCACCTAGTGAGTAGTGGCAGGTTCACACTACGTGACTTTTTTGAGTCGTCAGTCATCGTGTTGTTCATACTACACAACTGGTCGCAAATCACATCATTTTTCACCGTGGGAAATCACAGACACACCTGGCTGCTCTCCAGAAATGTCAGGTTTCGTCACAAGAACGTGCCAGAACTAAACAAACGTGGAAAATGGTGATGCCAAGCATTGAATCTCTAGAGAGGAGAATACCCACTTGAAGTGAGTCCAAAATGCACTGTTTCATATGAAGCAACCGAGTAAAATTCAAGTTTATAAATGTCTGATTCATTTTGAATTCTGAAATACAGTTTGAATGTGTATGTAGCCACACATGTTCACTTTAAACTCAAAATAGTTGAGCAATGTTAGGAAATATCCAATTTTAAGTAAAACAGGATTTTTTTAAGTTTAAAGCATACCTGTCAAGTCTCCCGTTTTGGCCAGGAAACTACCGTATTTCACTCCTCTTTCCTGCCGTCCTCCTGTATTAGTATTTTCCCGTAAATTTCCCGTATTATATTAAAATAAAAATATATATATTGTTGAGGAGACAGGGCACTGACCGCTCTGTGTCTCTTAACCAATCGTGGAGCCGGTTCAAGGAGAAAGTCCCTCCTTTTAGGAGAAACAGCCAATCAGCTTTCTGGTTTTGCTGAGCGCAAAGGAGGGTCCGTGTGGTGAAGCCCCTCGTCGCTGTGAGTTCAGGCAGCTAGTCGGAGCTGCTGATGTTAAAACATATCTGGATATACAGCAATTTTTCTAAAAGAAAGGTAACGGTAGGCTAATCATGTAAACTGTGATGAGATTTTTCTGATAGCTGCTTAAAAATACTCGTCTCCGAAATAAAACACACAGATTAAACCTTTTAAAATAAATAAAATTACAGCTTGTGACTCAGTTTAACTAGAAATGTGGAGAGGACCGAAATGAACTGAACTGATCAGGGGTGGAGTGATCAAAAGAAAGAAGTATTAATTAAAAATTATTATTGGGACTAATTTTTATGGATGGAACATATCTGCTCCATGTCCTTTTAGTAAAAGCTCATGATACTATGTTTAGGTCACCAACAGTCATATTGCAGAATTTGTGCACCCTTTGTTCAATTTTAAATCCATTAAATAAAAAAATATATATCATATATTGCATTTATTACAAAAAAGACATTTTTTTTAAATATATAGAAAAGGGTTTTTAATTCAGCTGTATTAAAAGAATGACATATGTAGGAATGTCCACAACATTTCAGATTCTAATAATCTGATTGTAGTGTGTAAGTGGCTATCTTGTGGTTATTTTAGATTTTTTGTAAACCTGTCTTAAAATGTAAGGGATACTGAACCTTCGTTGGGCTGGTGGGACGGCTTTAAGCGTACAGAGGAAAATATGCCTTATTTTTAAATCTAAAACTTGACAGGTATGGTTTAAAGGATTGTGGTTTAGTGGGTTCTTACCCCTTAGTATCTGGTGAGCACCACTTTTTTTACCTATTAAAACTAATAAATCTGTACAGTCAATACATCAGCCAGTGGTCTAACTCTGTGAAAGCTCTGTGAAAATAATCCAGTTAAATGACCCCACAGCCTCAACCCTGCATTTAGGAAGAAAAACAAGCCTCCACTTTTTCGAGAGCAATAGCCACTTGAACAGTAAACATGTTGACACTAGCGGAGTGAGTTCTTCACTCGTTGCTCAGGAGAAGAAAGAAAACACTGAGTAGAGGAGGTGAAGTGGCTGCGGAATTGCTCTCACAGGAAGGACAGAGTGACTTCAGAGTTGTTTGTCCGTTTTATGAGGGTCATGTGAGACATGACCATGATGACACCAATGCCGGAGTATTACAGCAAGAATTAATGTGGCATTTAGAACTGCAGTGTGTTTGTGCACCTGTCTGATTTAATGTTTTGGGTCCTAACATAGCCGGGCAACCAAGAGTCTCCCAGAGTGCTTTCACATCTCACTTGTTCAGTTCAGAACTTAATAGACCAATGGACTAAAAAAAATTGGTCCAACCAAAAGAAAGGTGGTTGTGATCTGGATGGACCAACTGAAAACCACACAGTTTTACAGATGCTCTTTCGCTAAAATCCACTTTTTCTTGTACTTTGTGAAATACAATAGTCCTCTCTGAGTTGTATACGACACATAAAACTCTTCCTCTGCCTCCATTGTCTGCAGTAGCTTTTAAAAAAAATATTTAGAAAAAAGACTCTTGGAGGTAACAGCAATAGAAACAGCATGGTAGTTTGTTCCTGTGTTATTTGTGCAAATAACACATTAGCCCCTTGGAACAAATGGTTAGAATCTGTCTATGAAACACCACCAGCGAAATACAACTAGATATAGGTAAGTGTATTTTTAAAACAGTTCTGTTTTGCACTAGTTAAAAGTAAAAATTCACCCCGGCTCAGCCAACAAAACCCCGGGGTGGACCTATACTACCCACATCTGCGTGTTTCAATAGGTTTACATAGGATCTCCAGTGAATTTGGCATTTTACAGAGACTCTAAGAATGGGTCAGTGGCTGAACTGCACTTAGCAGGGCATTAAACATGTTGTAAAGTAATATATGACATTGCAAAGACTGTTATTCGTGTAAAAATGTCCTGCTGTATCGCAGTGCTGTTAGCCAATCAGAAGCAATATGTTAGCATGTATGAATATTCATGAACAAAAGAGCCAAAATCCTATTGTTCCCCCATACCCATACCCCCACTCCTCTACCAGACTAAAGCAGCCTGATACTGGGTCATTGGAACACTTTTTTTTCACACAAAAAAAACAGCTCACATGGCATTTATTCATACTAGAGACCACAACTAGACATTTTAAAATGAATTAAAATACGATGGAATGAGGTTTGAAAGCAGCCTGAACTGCAGTAATAAACCAAAGCTAACCAGACCAAATGTTTACAATGTAACAAACACATACCGTATAGTTTGCACTATAAGGCGCACTTAAAATCCTTTTTATTTTCCCAAAAACCAAGAAGCCATTTGCGACCCGTTTCCTTTTTCGGAGGTATTTTAGAAATAGGTATTTTTATAATGTGAGATTCAAAGTTTGAATGCTAGGTGTCAGAAACAGGCCAAAGAGTCTAAAAGCGGAGAGGGTGCACATTTCTAGCGCAGAAAAACAGGCCAAAGAGTCTAAAAGCGGAGAGGGTGCGCATTTCTAGCGCAGAAAAATGGGCCAAAGAGTCTAAAAGCAGAGAGGGTGTGCAATTTTAGCACAGAAAAAGGGCAAAAGAGTCTAAAAGTGGAGAGGGTGCGCATTTCTAGCGCAGAAAAACGGGGCAAAGAGTCTAAAAGCGGAGAGGGTGCGCATTTCTAGCGCAGAAAAACGGGCCAAAGAGTCTAAAAGCGGAGAGGGTGTGCATTTCTAGCGCAGAAAAACGGGCCAAAGAGTCTAAAAGCAAAGAGAGTGCGCATTTCTAGCGCAGAAAAACAGGCCAAAGAGTCTAAAAGCGGAGAGAGTGCGCATTTCTAGCGCAGAAAAACGGGCCAAAGAGTCTAAAAGCGGAGAGGGTGTGCATTTCTAGCGCAGAAAAACGGGGCCAAAGAGTCTAAAAGCGGAGAGGGTGCGCATTTCTAGCGCAGAAAAACGGGGCAAAGATTCTAAAAGCAAAGAGGGTGCGCATTTCTAGCGCAGAAAAACAGGCCATAGATTCTAAAAGCGGAGAGGGTGCGCATTTCTAGCGCAGAAAAACGGGGCAAAGATTCTAAAAGCAAAGAGAGTGCGCATTTTTAGCGCAGAAAAACAGGCCAAAGAGTCTAAAAGCGGAGAGGGTGCACATTTCTAGCGCTGAAAAACAGGCCAAAGATTCTAAATGCGGAGAGGGTGCGCATTTCTAGCGCGGAAAAACAGGCCAAAGATTCTAAAAGCGGAGAGTGTGCATTTCTAGTGCAGAAAAACGGGCCAAAGAGTCTAAAAGCAGAGAGGGTGCGCATTTCTAGTGCAGAAAAATGGGCCAAAGAGTCTAAAAGCGGAGAGAGTGCGCATTTCTAGCGCAGAAAAACGGGCCAAAGAGTCTAAAAGCGGAGAGGGTGTGCATTTCTAGCGCAGAAAAACGGGGCCAAAGAGTCTAAAAGCGGAGAGGGTGCGCATTTCTAGCGCAGAAAAATGCCAAAGAGTTTAAAAGCGGAGAGAGTGCGCATTTCTAGCGCAGAAAAACAGGCCAAAGAGTCTAAAAGTTGGCGTAATTAAGGAGTTTAATATTAAGAGACATCATGAAATGAAACATCAATTTGAAAAATCTTAGTTTACACAACACTGTCAAATATAGATAAAGATAGTAAGTCAAGTAAAATGGTGGGTAAATGAAATAAATCAGGAAAAATGTATTATTTAAAGTAGTATATTTCATTATTTGTTTTATTACAGAGTGTGGCCCGTGACTTCAAATATATTTCTCCTTCTGGCCCCCAACAAAAAAAGTTTGGACACCCCTGGCTTAGCTTATCTTTACAGGTCACCTGCCAATATTAGAATAAAAAAAACATGGCAACACCCCTGTTCCTTACTAGTGTTACATAATGCACCTTATAATCCAGTGTGCATTATGTATGAAAAAAAAAAATACAGTAAACCTTGGACTGGCACTGCGTGTATCAGTTACAGAGAGGTCATGTCTAAAAGGAGAGAGGCCACAAAGTCCACAGAGCCAAAAATGAAAGGGCAGAAAAGGCTTGTTCAGTTGTTGTGTATTTATTATTTACTATGTCATGTTCTTTGACCTTAAACGGCATTGCTCTTCACACACCCCGAGCACCAGGAATGCCACGAGAGTCTGCCCTCGTAGCTGCTGACCCAGATAGCGGCTGTGGGATGTCCTCCGTGCCTCGTGCTCGTGTCTCTGCGGCGTCTCTCCGCGCCGCCTCTTTCCCTGACTTTGGCTGGAGGAGACGGCGGGTGTTGACTCTGCAGTCGGCTCCATATGTCCGACGACAGACTGCTCGCTGTCAGGCGGAGAGCGCGGCTCGCTGCTAAAGCCCTTAGCTGTGACCGAGCAGCGAACTTCAGCTAGAGATGCAAGAATGCCTGAGTCATGCTGGCATTGTAGCGCGCGGCGCATCGCGGCTCAGGCCTTCTGACGGATGAAAACGAGTGAACAGTGTGGCAAAAAGTCACATTTGCGCATTTCACTCTGCATTCCAAACGCACTCAACCAGACGAGACATATTTGGTGCCTGAATGGTCAGTTTTGTCATATTCTGTTTCTCTACACTGGAGCTACAAGGCTAATAATGCAGCTAATAAGATACGAACAGCACGCCCAAATGATTAACTTATTCGCCTTATACCAAACTAAGTTGTTAAGTAATCTTATCTAGAGATGTTTATGTGCTTTCTGACACGTTATGCTACACTATCATTGCAAAAAATCTATTCAAAAAATTTTATGTTTTGCTGGATGAGTAATGTGTTGGATTTAAACAGAGGTGGAAAAAGTACTGAAAAATAATTAAGTAATTAAGTAAAAGTATCTTTACTTTGCTAAAATTCTACTCAAGCAAAAGTAAAAGTACCCATCTAAAAAAATCTACTCAAGTAAAAGTAAAAAAGCACTCAATTTAAAATATACTTTGAGTAAAAGTTACATAGTTACTTTTAATTATTTGATGTAAAAAAAAAAGTACATAAATTAAATAATTATTAAATTAAATAATTTGGACCTTTCAGGCAGTATTTGTTCAGACCACCACATAAAACATTTTCAAGAACAAGTGGCATAGATTTCTATGATCCATTTTTTTCTTTACTGTTAAAAAGTTCATATAGGTCATATAGGTAACTATAAACCGTATTTTTATACTTTTACAGTTCATTATTATTTTATTACATTATTAACTTTCCATTGCTATGCTTTAACTGCTATGTACATGTGTTTTTGTAACATCCAATCAGATGTTCCTAATAAAAACGTAAGGAAATATCATTAAAAAACATGAAAACATAGAAAAAAACTGTTAGTCGGCACATGCGCAGTGCCGTAAAGAAGCACATATCGATGGGTAGCATAACTCGACAGAACACCGGTTCCCCCGAGCACAGCTGATTTACACAGTATCTCTCCTGCTAACCGTAATAAAACACTGCTGGGAAAAAATCAGCTGCGCTGCCATGGAGAACAAAAATCTTTTTTTTTTTTATTTAGACAATTTGATACTTTTTTTTTCCAGCATTTTATTTTTTACTCAGTAATTGGGAGTTTACCAATGTAGTGATGTAAATTACTTGTGTCAGAATGTACTTAAGTAAAAGTAAAATTGCCTATTTTAAAAACTACTTAAAAAAAAAAAGACAAATTACTCAATTACAATCTACTCAATTACAGTAATGTGAATAAATGTAATGTATTGTAGTGTAATGTATGTATGTAATGTAGTTACTTTCCACCTCTGGATTTAAATACCAATTTTTTTTCCATTCTCGTTTTTCCCACGCCACATATACGACACATCACTGTCACATATTATTAAAAAAAGATTGAATTTGAGCCTTTTTTTAAAGTGTGAACATAACTTCACGCTTTCTTGAACCTGCCAGCAATGGATACACTGTAAACTCCAATAAAACTGCAGTAAAACTTTTTTTTTATATATAACCGATTACCTAAGTAACTTTAAGTTAAAGTAAGATGTTACTACAGTAATGCAGCTCAGCCAAAAAAAAAAAAAAAAAAATGATACCAAATTGAAAACCTATGGGGAATATAATCAAGAGGAAGATAAATAATCACAAGTCATCAAACCAAACTGAACTGCTTGAATTTTTGCACCAGGAGTAAAGCAGCATAAAGTTATCCAAAAGCAGTGTGTAAGACTGGTGGAGGAGAACATGAGGCCAAGATGCATAAAAAAACTGTGATTAAAAACCAACCAGGGTTATTCCATCGAATATTGATTTCTGAACTCTTAATAAATAAATGAATAAAGTCCAGTTACTTTAAGATGCTGAAATTCTGTGAGTCAGTGTAGATATTTCTATTTCATAGATTAGCATTCCCTATCCGTTCACATTAGCTCGCACATTCTTCAGAATTCCTCCAGCTCTCCAGAGACCATGTGACTGCTTCAGCAGCGGCACCATGCATTACTTTTCATGACAGCTTTCAAAAAAATGCATGTAAAACTCCAGCACATCACAGCGCACCCATCACTCCACTCATTCCCTTTGATGATGCGCTGATGCCCCAGAGCACATTGCATTTGCACCATGGGAAAGTGAAGTGGGAGCGAAAAAAGGAGCGCTGGCGTGTTGACGTGGCGCCTTCATGTAATTGTACAGTAAACCCTGCTAAAAAAGAAGGGGGCAGGAGGGAGAAAACAAACTCATCTCGCACACGGAGATGATAAAGGGCCTCCCACCCCGGCTCGGTGGCCGAGGCGAGACTTCATGAATAATTATCACTGCTCTGGGCCACTCTTTTGTCTCTCTGTGTGAACTGAAGGCATTTTTCTCCAATAAAAATGGCTTCCCCTCCACCAATATCTTTCTCAGCCTCTTTTTCGCCCAGAAGAGCCGCACCATCCTCCCTTTTATTTCTCTCCTGGCAAAACAACTTTCTCTTTTTCTTTTGGCTTCTCGCTCCTGAGGCAATCACTCTATCTTTTGATCAATACCCCTCACATTCACCAGTTATTTGCGAACACCCCTCCCTCCCTCCCTCCCTCCTTCCCTCCCTCTCTCCCTCCCTCCCTCCCTCCCTCCGCACCACAATTTGGACAGGGGCAGTCTGCTTGGCTTTTTCTCCTCTCTGCACACAAGAGAGAATGCAGTGATCAATAGCAGCCTGCCATTTCAGACCGGAAGCCAATTCTGCCCTTTCTCTCTCCTGACTCTCATTATAAATATGTAGACAGTCCTGCTGGAGCATCATCAAGCCGTAGTTTAGCATGCTACTGAGCAGAGATTTGGGGAAAGTGTGTGTGAAGGAGTGTTCTGTGTTTCTGTGTTTTTGTGCTGCTTTTTTGTTGAACACTGCCGTGACTTTTTCTGAAAGTTAGAGCACAAAAGATCCATCAGCTGCCAGAGCCCTGAGAGAGCACATTTGGGCGCCGAGTGGTCCAGCGGTCTAATGCGCTGCCACTATGAGCGGGAGGTCGCAGGTTCGAACCCCTGCTCATGCAGCTTTGCCATCAGCTGCCGGTGCTCAGAGGGAGCAAAATTGGCTCTGCTCCCTCTGGGGTGGGTAGATGGCGCTCTCTCCCTATCACACTTAAGGTGGCGCCGGGCGGCACGAGGCGTCTGTGAGCGGATGAATCGGAACCTGGCCGCTGTGCTTTCCTCCGAGCGCGCTGTGATGCTGCTCAGACAATGATTCATCCGTAGCAGCTCGAAAAAAGGGGTGATTGACTTCACACGTGTCAGAGGAGGTGTGTGCTCGTCCGCATCCTCCGAGGTTCACGGGCGTCACCGGTGATGGGGATGCACAAAGGGGTGGGACAATTGGATATCCAAAAATTGGGAGAAAATGGGGAAAAATCTGAAATAAAATTTTAAAAAAGAGAGAGCACATTTGGCCGTGCTTTCTCTGGCTGGGTAGATGGCACTTTTTTTTTTCTTATCACTCTTAGGGTGATGTCGATCAGCACAAGGCATCTGTGAGCTGATGTATCAGAACCGATCGCTGCACTTTCCCCCAAACGTGCAGTGATGCTACTCTGCAATACTGCATCATTAGCAGCACTTTGAAAAGAAGTGGTGGTTGACTTCACATGTATCAGAGGAGGCATGTTATAGTCTTCACCCTCCTAGTGATAGGGGAGTAGCAACTGACTTACAGCTAAATAGGTGGCACAATTGCCCTAGATAAATTGGGAGGAAATGGGATTTTAGTTTTTTCCTAGATTAATACTAAAGTCTTCCAAAAAATATGAGGAATGGAATTTTTAGTAAACCAAAAAAAAAATGTCAAAACAAACCAGAATATGTTTTATATTTTAGATGACAGCTTTGCACATCTTGGCTGGATTTTCTCCTCAGTCAGCTTTATGAGGTAGAGTCACCTGGAATTATCAGCTTTCAGCTGTGCTGAACTAGTCAAGCTAAAGCAGCACTTGATTTTTGATCTTTTAAAGAAGTAAGATTACAGCTTGAAACTCACTGCAGCGCTGCATTGAGGTGTAATAGGAGGAATAGCGGTGCTCTCGTGTCTTGTGTGCAGGAGCTCCTCTGAGCTCAAACCAGACTCTGTAAGTTTTCCGAGGCGGCCGCGACCAACGCTCGCGAGAACTGCGCCCTGCTTTCCGACCTTTAGTTCTAACGGTTCTACAAGGACTACTGGTTCATTCTTTATTCTTCAAACTAACATACAGACACTCTGGCAGAAGCTGGAAAGAGACCGAATATGTCTGTGAAAGCCAGAAAACGAGAAAGAGAAACTAATCTGCCTGAAACATTTACTACACTCTACAACTGTAGGGGGAGCCCACGAGCACAAAATCTCAATCCTACCTAGTGGAGCTTTAAGTTACTCGTTGAGTTAATTACTTGAATTTCTTGTTCTCTTAATGTGTTTGAGAGTATCAGTTGTAAAGTAGTAAAGAGGTAGAGTTACAGGTATGCAGTGAATAGCTATTTGAATAATGTTTTAATCCATATTATTTCAAGACTCCTACTCAACTAAGTAAAGAACAAAAATACTTGAAGAAATGAAGGTCAGCCAATGCAAAAAAAAAAAAAAGAACTTTGAAAGCACCATCAAACACATTGTGATGAAACTGGCTCTCATCAGGACTGCCCTAGGAAAGGAAGAGCAACAGTTTCCTCTGGATACATTCATCAGTGCACAGGATACATTCATCAAAGTTACCAGCCTAAGAAACCTCAAGTTAACAGCTCCTCAGATAAAGAGCACCTAAAAGTTTAATACATAATTCCTTATGTGTTCCTTCATAGTAGAAAAAAATGTACTAGCTGCCCTTTATATTGCAAAAAAACTGATATACTGAACATATGTGTGACCCCAAGTCCTGGCATGATATGAAAACTAACAGGTGTGTGTGTGTGTGTGTGTGTGTGTGTGTGTGTGTTAGGGTTTTATCAGGGGCTTTCAGGCTGAAGGCGGCTCTACAGTCCAGTGGATTATATGAATTGTGATCATCCAGCAGGTTTAAGCAAAGTGAGAGAAAAGCAGCTAAAATCAAGCTTATCTTATGCATACAGAATGTAGAGCTGCGAAATATTGACAAAATTCTATATTCATATCGTTACATTGATGCATGCATAGTGCATTTAGTGACTGTTATATACAGTAACTATGTAGATCAGGGGTGTCCAAACTTTTTTTGTTGGGGGCCAGAAGGAGAAATATATTTGAAGTCACGGGCCACACTCTGTAATAAAACAAATAATGAAATATACCACTTTAAATAATACATTTTCCTGATTACTTTTATTTACACACCATTTTACTTGACTAACTATCTTTATCTTTGACAGTGTTGTGTAAACTAAGATTTTTCAAATTGATGTTTCATTTCATGATGTCTCTTAATATTAAACTCCTTAATTACGGCAACGTTTAGACTCTTTGGTCTGTTTTTCTGCGCTATGACTGCAAATTCTCTCCGCTTTTAGACTCTTTGGCCTGTTTTTCTGCTAAAACTGCGCACTCTCTCCGCTTTTAGACTCGTTGGCCTGTTTTTCTGCGCTACAACTGAGCACTCTCTCCGCTTTTAGACTCTTTTGCCCGTTTTTCTGCGCTAAAACTGCGCACCCTCTCCGCTTTTAGACTCTTTGGCCCGTTTTTCTGCGCTAAAACTGCGCACCCTCTCCGCTTTTAGACTCTTTGGCCCGTTTTTCTGCGCTAAAACTGCGCACCCTCTCCGCTTTTAGACTCTTTGGCCCGTTTTTCTGCGCTAAAACTGTGCACTCTCTCCACTTTTAGACTCTTTGGCCCGTTTTTCTGCGCTAAAACTGTGCACTCTCTCCACTTTTAGACTCTTTGGCCCGTTGTTCTGCGCTAACACTGCGCACCCTCTCCGCTTTTTGACTCTTTGGCCGTTTTTCTGCACTTCAACTTCCCTCTTACTGCTTTTAGACTCTTTGGGCCGTTTCTGACACCTAGCGTTCAAACGTTGAATCTCATATTATAAAAACCTGCTTAACAGCAGGCCAACTTTCATTCTATTTCTAAAATACCTCGCGGGCCGCTCCAAAAAAGGAAATGGGCCGCAAATGGCCCGCAGGCCGTAGTTTGGACACCCCTGATGTAGATATATGATTAATAATAGTATTGTTTGATAACAAGCAGTGATTTTAAAAAGCAATGCAACGTAATGCAGCCCTTACACGCCTACACACAGAAAAATATTAAAATTAAAATAAAAAGTGCTATAATAACAGCTTTAATTGAGTTTCTGCGGGAAGATAAGAGCCGCAGTGCCACTAGTTTTCTGGATGCAGCATTTGGCACCGGAAGCGTCTGGATGGAGAACAACCACCCAGCTCTTCACCTGTTTTCCTTTGTTTTTTAATTGCCGCCTATTTGTCAGCCTGACATTTAAGTCTGCGCACTTGGGAACACCCCATCAGCATGTTACTGATGCTTCATCTAATTACCAAAGCTAATTCATTGGCTGATCAAAGCGACGCTTTGATTGCCGGTTGTCATACGTGGAGTAGTATCTCATGGTGTTTATTTCCTGCCGCGTTTTGATAAGCTAGACTAATTCCTGGTGTTATTGATTGCTGGAGAGCTGTTGATGGAGAGGTGATTCATTAGGGTATTCATCAGCCGTGGATAGGATCAGTCAGTTCACACTTGTCTAACCCGAACTCCAGTAAACATGCAGATGATTACTGGAAACCATTCAGTACTCTGAGATTTCATTTGATTTGATTGCCAAGCTTTTTTGAAATGCATCGTCGACTGTGTTCAGACTGCAGGCAAACTGTTGTAAACACCAACAATTGGTACTTTTGGCAGTGTGGGCAGTATGCCAAGTCCTGCTGAAAAATGAAATCCACATCTCCATTAAAGTCATCAGCAGAGGGATGCATGAAGTGCTGTAAAATTTTCCGGGAAAACAAACCAGCACTGACTTTAGTCTTGATAATAAAACACAGTGGATCAACACCAGCAGATGACAGACATGACTCTCCAAACCATCAGATACTGATCATCAGTAAAGTTTTTACATTTCATTTGTAAATCAAGGGAGCAGAGTCTGGAAGAAGAGTTTAGAGACACACAGTCCAAACTGCTTGAGGTCTAGTGTGATCTAGTTTCCACCAATCAGTGATGGTTTGGAGAGACATGCCTCTCATCTGCTGTCTAAAGTCAGTGCAGTGTTTCCAGGACATTCCTGGAACAACATTTCTGTAATGTTACATGCTGACCTTCCTGGAACCTTTTCAAAAACATTGCTCTCGTTCTCAATGTTCTTAAAATGTTCTATGTGTTAATAAAGTTACTAAACAAATGAATGAATGAAGTTCAACTTATAAAGGGTCTTTCTAGAAACCCAAGGACACTTTACAATTTACACGTTTTACACACAACCATTCATACTTAGCCCTGATCCACACACTGGTGAGAAGCAGCAGCTAATAGCGCACAGCGTACTCTCAACCGGAAACGACCGTCCACCTAGAGGACTGCATCGGGTACTACAGCATTTACCCAGAACAAAGTGCCAACCCATACACACATTTACACACACAAACTTATATATACCACACACTTACATCAATAAAAAAATTTTCTGGACAATTTAGAGTATCCAATTTATCTGATCTCCATGTTTTTGGACTGTGGGAGAAAACCAGAGTCCCTAGAGGAAACCCACGCAGACATGGGGAGAACATGGACTCCATGAACTCCACCCAGATAGGGACTTGAACCCAAGACCCCAGTGCTGGGAGGCAAACCTTTTTTTCTGTGAAACTGACACCAATAAATCCATAATTACTGGTATTTATTTATTTAGCAGTGTTTTATCCTCCTCAGTAACAGTAACGCAGTATCATTAATCGATAATTGTATTGTGATATATTGAGTATCGCAGAGAATCAGAGAAAACAGTATCGTGATAATATCGTATCATAATATAGGATAAGCCATGTGTCACACCTTAGCCTGTGTCTGTCCAGTGTCTTTCCTTTTTTTGGTTCCTTCCTGCTCCTGTCCTCTGTTCTCGTTTGTTTACCTGTCATGTTTCCCAGCCATGTGCTATGTTGTGTTTTGGTCCTGTCCCCGCCTTGTCATCTGTAACCCCTCCTGTCTCATTTGTAACTCCGCCCCCCTCATTACCTCCACAGGTGTCCCTAGTGTGTGCCTGTGTATAAATACCCCATGTGCTCCTTTGTTCTCTGTCGTGCTTTTTGTTTGACCGTGTCATGTTACTCTGTCCAGATCGCGGTTAAATATTTTGTTTAGCCTCAGACCTGCTGTGTTTTTTTTTCTCTTCAGTTTTCCAGGTTTGCTTTATGTAGTTTGTTTCTTTGTTATTTTGTCTTGTTTGTTTCAGTCTTTTAGTTTATCTTCTGGTGTAAAGTGTTTGTTTCAGTAACCTTTTTCTTTATAGTTAGTCCCTAGTGTTTTGTTCTTTGTTTCTTTTGCAACAATGAAAAATAAAACAGACTTGCATTTGCATCCTGCCTCCTCTTCGTTACACCATGTTATTCAGACCCATATTATGTATTGCAATTAAAATATGGTTCATATGATGAAAGTGTCTTTGAATATCGTGATATAGTATTTTTACCATATCGGGATTTACTGCAATATTGGTTTATGTTTTAGCCACAGCAGATGTGTTGACTATTTCACAAGTAATTCAACAAATACAAATATGAATAAATAAATGAATAAATAAATAAGCAAATAAAAACCCACAAATTGTGCCACTTGGCCAGGGCTGCCCAAATCTCGTCCTACAGCTGCACATCTATCCCACAGCGTTTTAGAGTACAGCACTTTAGAGCAGCGAGAAGCTCGTTCAGCTCTAAAGATAAGATGCAAATGCGCGCAGTGTATGTAGTGAATGGAAGAGGGTTTCAGCGATGCGGGACATTTGAAAATAATTACGGCTTTCCGCGCTCGCGGCAGAGCTGCATCTTTTCTTCTGTTGACGAACCGCATGCGACGGCGGTCTGTGAAGCGGCGGCGCAGGAAATCACTGAGGCATGAACAGATATTTTTCTAAGTACCGCCATCCTTTTTAATAATTATTAATAAAAAGAAAAAACAGAGATGTGTGGTCAGAAAGGCAGATGTACGGAATCATCCCGGGGCTCCAGTAAATGGCAGTGATTCACTGAAATACCAGCCCAGTCATGTCTGCGAGCTTTCAGAAGAAAATATCTTTAAATAATAGATATTATACATTTCTGCAAGGAGGGATCAGGAGGGAGGGGATGAACTGCTTGACAACAACAGAAATGTGGCAACGAAACAAAAGCCATGAAATATTATTTCACACATTGCAGATTAATAATGCAGCACTGATGCACTGTTGATGTGCAGCATAAGCTCAATGTAAACCCACAATTTTGATTCAATAAAATTCAACTCCAATAAAAAAAGGTCTGTATTACATGTAATTGGATATTTCTAAACATTATTGAACCATTTTAAGTTTTGTGGCCACTATACAGTACATTAAAATGGAAATCTTTCAGATGAATCGACTTTCAATGGGATTAACACATGATGAAACTGGCTCTCACTAGGACCGCTCCAGGAAAGAAAGAGAAAGGGCCCTATTTTAGTGATCTAAATTAGCAATGATGATGTCCAGACAATGAATTTATGTCTAGAATGCTGAGAATGTAAATGTATGACTAGAATAACAATGCTGGTATGACTTAATGACTTAAAAAGCACTGCTGAGGTAAATTTATGACTAGAATATCATTGCTGATGTGAACATATGTAATTCAGTGGTGTGGAGTGAGGCCCTTCTAAGGGGTGACAATAGGTGCATGTAAACCATTACATAATATTTAATCAGGAAATATATACATTATAAATGATCTAAAATAAAAAACAGAAAAATTAATCTGTGTTTTTTTCAGTTGCTATGGGACTCTTATCTGACTGACAGCTGTTTTAACCAATCAAAGCTTTTTAAAATGGCTTCTGCCCTCTTGTATCTGCTCATGGACCCTTCTCCTGATTTTTTTAAAGGGTGTAGTAATGAGTCTGTCAGCAAAGTCGTAGGACAGTCTAACCAATCAGATTCATGATTTTCACTCCGGGGGCGGGGCCATGGCTGTGTAACCCCTTCTCAGCGCTGTGTTGAAGGTGTTACGTGTTGCTTAGTGTAAAACGGAGCTCATGCTGGATTAGTTCAATAGTTTGCTAACTATCATGGAATTGCGACTCTAAATAAGAGAGATATTGTGTTACATCATATTAAAAAGCCTTTTTAAAGGCTGTCCTTCATCAATGTAAAACTAATTCACAATAAAAGGCCGCCTGACTGGTGAGTTTTTGTGTGAACTTAATGTTTTGGCTGCCCTGGTGTAATTACTGTAGGCATACAAATGAGTGATGAGTGATCTTTGTTGAACGGCTGTACTGAAAATTAAGCATTTATTTTTGTGGTCTGTTGTATACTTTTGTAGTTTGTAGCTGTATTTGTGGGCTGTTGATGTGTATGTATAAGTCAATATAACTAAGTCAAGACAGAGAACATGTAGTTATTATAATATATATTTATGTGTAGGTCGGGAAAGCGTAAATAGGGGTGGACGGGGGTGGATGGCACGCCACTGGTGTAATTAGATATTTCATGAAAATAGACTGTTGATGGGGTGTAAGATAGCGATAAGCATCACAGCGTGCTTGCCCAGGGTGTATGATATGGTTCAAAAAGTTTCCTTTGTTGCACAGGACAAGTTCATCAGAGTTTCCAGCCTTAGAAACCTTAAGTTAACAGCTTTACCTCAGATAAGAGCACCTAAATGCTCTTTACAGAGTATTTTGGTTTGTTTAACACTTGTAAGTTACTACATGATGTATTATGTGTTCCTCTATATCAGGGGTATTTAATTACAATTCAGTTCGGTCCAGTTGGAGAAATGTTCGGACCGTCGCCAATGTTAACTTGTGTTATAATTCAGTGTTTTATTCTGTTTACTGAAGAAGCCTATAGTAGTTCTGTCAGTGTTTTATTTATTTATTTATATCAACAACTGAAGGACAAAACCAATTACATATACTAGTATATTTCAACAATATTTATTGTTTTAAATAGACCGTTCACAATAATTGCATTATCAACCCATCATAAAATAAATGGAAACACCCTCAATAATTTAACATATGGAGTCTAATAATGTGAATCTGTATCTTCACTTTGTTTCAAAATGCTTTATTTATTCTATTTGATTTTATTTATATTAGATTTAGGCCTGCCTGTCATGATAATAATTACATGAATAATAAATTGTACAATGTATGGAGAAATATTTGATGAACTTGGCCAAAATATCAGCTTTTTTCTTTTTTAAAACAGTAGTTTTATTTTATTCAATTATTATTATTATTATTACTGTATCAGACTTTGTTATGTTGTGGGTAAAACTGATTGGGGGAGTTGCCAGTGCTTTTTGTCCCCTGGGGGCTACCTTAGTTTTAAGATAGGGTTGTTTTGGGAGTAGAGAGAGCGCACCTGCGAGCGAGGGAGTTTTTTTTCGTTGCTAAGGAGTTCTGATCAGGTGGAGTAAAGAGGAATATTTTACACTCTTGTCTCGGTTGTTTCTCTTTAATTCGTCCATGTAACACCGCCAGGTTACGTTACTGTTAGTATGTTTTATAAAGGTAGTATTTTAATTTCTTTTTCTGGTGCGCACCATCTGTATTCTCATCTTTTCTCGCTGTATTCTCCCACTTCTCACCGCCTGCTTTGCCTGTGTGGCTACGTGCTCTCGCATCTGCAGAATTAAATCCTTCTCAGTAGTTTATCGGTTTGGGTCCGGATTGGACAATGTCTGGGTCTGGACCCGGACCACGGTCTGCCTATTAGTGACCCCTGCTCTGTAGTCTGAATGATGTCAGTTTTCAATTATGATGTAGAAAATAAAAATAACAAAACTTAAGAAGGGAAAACAATTGAATTAAACTAGTATTTCATCAGAAAGTATTAATATATCATAAATCTCCAGCCATTTTATTCTCTAGGTCTATTTTTCTAAAGGCCTGCTTGTGTGAATGACTGGCAAATAATTCATCAAGTTAAAAGGGCGTTTTTTTGTTTTTTTTCCAGGGTTTCTGTCTCCCACTGTGACAGGAAGCCCCTGCCAACGCGAGACCAACCAGCAAACAAGCAAACCATTCAGCAGCCAAACGCCCAGCCACTGCGGGCCTGAAGGAGAGAAGTGTCTTTCTTAGCATTAGCTTAGCGCTAGCTTAGCTTCCTGAGCATGTGTGCGCACGCGATAACCAGGCGGAACGTCCACAAGGTGATCAGGAAAGGACGAGCGAAGTGGAGGTGAAAAAAACAGAAAGGAAAGGAGGAGAAAGTAAAGAAAAGGACTGGGCGTGTGAATGGAGGAGGTCAGAGTCTGCAGACTAGCTTCCCACTGATGTGTTCAGCATATCAAAGGAAAGCCATAAATCCGCAGTTATTATGCATGGAGGCGCAGGAAGAGGACAGGACCTCGTGTCTCGAGTGCTTTCCTGCTTAATATGGGCCCGGGGTATAACGCTGTCATTGTACGTGCGGGACCAACCTGGTTTTATACGCGAAACACACACACACACACACACACACACATAGAGGTGGGCAATACAGCTGTAATAGCTGTAAAAAATGACATGTTTTGTACTTCAAGTAAATGTATATATTTATATAATTATATATATTATACACTTTTTTTCCAATAGAATACAACTTTAGCCATGCTAATGTCAATTTATGTCTAGAATAACAATACTGAATTAAATTTATGACTTGAGTAGCACTGCTGAGGAAGATTTATGTCCAGAATAGCAATGCTGGTATGAATTTATGACTTGAATAGCAATGTTAGTATGAATTTATGACTTGAATAGCACTGCTGAGGACAATTCATGACTAGAATAGCACTGCTGAGGACAATTTATGACTAGAATAGCACTGCTGAGGACAATTTAAAGCTAGAATAGTACTGCTGAGGACAATTAATGACTAGAATGGCAATGCTGATCTCAATTTATGACTAGAATAGGAATCCTGAGGAAAATGTACGACTAGAATAAAAATGCTGTTGTCAATTTATGTCTTGAGCAGAAATGCTGAGTTCAATTTATGACTAGAATAACATTGCGGATGTGAATTTATGACTTGAGTAGCACTGCTGAGGACAATTTATGACTGGAATAGCACTGCTGAAGAAAATGTATGACTAGAATAGCAATTCTGTTGTCAATTTATGTCTAGAGCAGCAATGCTGAGTTCAATTTATGACTAGAATAACATTGCGAATGTGAATTTATGGCTTGAATAGCACTGCTGAGGAAAATGTATGACTAAAATAGCAATGCTGATGCCAACTTTTGTATAGTATTTCAATGCTGAGGTAGATTTATGACTAGAATAACATTGCTGATGTGAATGATGATGGGCTACATTTATAACTAGAATAGCAGTGCTGGTATGACTGTTTGACCTAAATCGCACTGATGACGTACATTTATGACTAGAATAGCACTGCTGATGTGAATTTGTAACTAAAATAGCATTGCTGATGTAAATTTATAGCTAAAATAGCAGTCCTGAGGTAAATTTATGACTAGAATAGCAGTGCTGAGGTAAATTCACATCAGCACTGCTGATGTGAATTTGTAACTAAAATAGCATTGCTGATGTAAATTTATAGCTAAAATAGCAGTCCTGAGGTAAATTTATGACTAGAATAGCAATGCTGATGTAAATTTATAAATTGAATCGCACATATGATGAGGTAAACTTAAGACTACAGTAGCACTGCTGATGTAAATTTATCTTTAGAATAGCAATGCTGGAACGAATGTATGACTTGAATTGCAATGCTCAGGTAATTGAAGTGCTGAGGTACCCATATGACTAGTATAGCACTGATGAGGTAAATGTACGACTAGAATAGCAATGCTGAGGTAAATGTATGAATAAAATAGCACCACGGAGGTAAATGTATGACTCAAATAGCACTGCTTTGGTAAATGTATGACTAGAACAGCAACACTGATGAAAATTCATGACTAGAATGGCAATGCTGAGGTAAACCTATGACTAGAACAGCAATATTTAGGTAAACCTATGACAAGAATAGCACTGCTGAGGTAAATACATGACTGGAATAACACTGCTGAGGTAAATATATGACTATAATAGCACTGCTGAGGTAAATATATGGCTAGAATAGCAGTGCTAAGGTACATGTATTACTAGAACATCAGGGCTGATATAAATGTTTGATTATAAGAGAACTACTGATGTAAAGTTTTGACTAGAATAGCACTGTTGGGGTAAATGCATCGCACATTCGTTGCTATACCTCCTAGGGTATAACATATAAAGTAAAATAAGGTTATTTGATATATTTAATGGTGTATAACAGACTCTGTTTTTGTGTTTTTGCAGCGATGCCCAGCTCTTTTGTAAAGGTTGCCATAATCCTCTCTTTCTGAACTATCCAAAGTAGAACGTCTCGGCTGAATTCCAAATGGCATGCCTAAAAATTTTGCATACACACACACTCGGTAATGACTTCAGATTTGTCTTTAAGAAAAGCCTGAGCCGGGGTGATGACAGAGAGAGAGAGAGAGAGAGAGAGAGAAAGAGATGGATAGAGAGAAGGAGGTTGAGTGCGAACGTAGTGTGAAGAAATCTGAGAGGTGTGTTGGGCTTGTTTTCAAATAAAACTTGTTTTGACATAAAGTGCGAAGGTATTTAATGTGCAGTGCCGAGCTCGAGATCTGAGGGCCTTTTATCAGCAGTCATGCGTGCGACTGCATGAGTGCATCCCAAAGCGTATGTGTGACATGCGTGCGCGTGTGTGAGTGTGAGCGTGAGCGGCGTTTCAGCTCTAGACTTGCACAGTTTTAAACAAAACAGAACAAAAAAATAACTATTGCAAGTGTATTGCTACTTGCAACTGTGATCCAGGAACATGTATGTGTGCATTCCTACTTAATGGATTTGTGATCACAAGGTCATGGGTTCAATAGCAGTATAGTACCGAAGTAAAAGTACTTCACTACTGGAGTATCATTTTTTCTTCCTACTTTCACAATTACTTCCAAACAATATTTGGCTAGCTTTCATGCATTTTGGCGTGCTCTCCATAAGTCTTTCACACTGCTTTTGGGTGACCTTATTCCAATCCTGGCATAACAATTCAAGTAGTTCAGCTTTGTTTAATGGCTTGTGACATCACTTACATTATGCATGATTACACTCAGAGATTTTTCAATGGGGTTCAGATCTGAAGACCTATGTCAACTTATTAGATTTGTTTTTGTCAGTCAGCAACCGCAGGATGACATCAAGTGACCTATAAAAAGAATGGCAAATGGCAGCTGGGGTAAAATGCATGGAAAGAACAGTTCAAAACTGTCTCTTAGAGGCATGACTCAAGCTCAAAAAAAGGACCTTCTTCAATGAGAAGGAAAGAAGAGCCAGGCTACAGTTTGCAAACGATCATAAGAATTGGATCATAGAGGACTGGAATAAGATAATCTTCCCTGATGAGTCAAAACATCCTGGAAAAAACACTTGCTTCCTACTGCTCTGGCAACGTTCCCCAACTCTGAGGACAATGCCCAATGCTGGAGGACCACCAGATCAAGTCAGTGTCATGGCCAGCACAATCTCCAGCCCTGAACCCAATTAAAAACCTCTGGAATGTCAAGCAATCAAGCGATCAAACAAAGCTGAACTGCTTGCATTTTTGAGCCAGGAGTGGCATAAGGTCACCCAAAAGCAGTGTGAAAGACTGGTGGAGAGCATGCTGAGACACATGATGAAAGCTGTGATTAAACATCTCTGGGTTATTCTACCAATTGTTGATCTGAACTCTTCCATAGATAAAACTTTAGCATTGTTGTTGATGCTAAATGAATATGAACTTGTTTTCTTTGCATTATTTGAAGTTTGAAAGCATTGCATATTTTTCATTCATTTGACCATTTCTCATTTTCTGCAAATAAATGCTCTAATGACAATATTTTCATTTGTTTATTATACTCAAACGTATGCCTAAAAATAGCAAAATCAGAGAAACTGATTGAGAAACTGAAGTGATCTCTTATTTCTTTACAGAGCTGTATATACTGTATATTGTCACTGTCCAATAAAAACAAAATTATCTCCATTTTTGTCGATATTTAGTTTACTACATAATTTGAACACATAAACTGTCTGTTGCATTGTGCCACAATTACTTGATGAACGGACCAATAGAAACTCTTCCAAATGACCTGAAGTTAACTCTTTTTACATTGACTTCCATTGAAAGTCTAGAAGGATTTATCTCTCTCCTGTAAAGTTGCTGTTTTGGAAATAAGTGTTTTTTCATCGGACAGCGACAATATGAGATTCAGATTTACAAATAAACAAAGTGGGAGCTAGATCCTAGTTGAACTAATCAAACAGGCCTTTTCTTTTCCCACCTTCATACACCATCATTTACATCACACTGATGTGGTCTTCCAGACTCTGCAACAGCTTCTTCCCTCAGGCAATGTGACGAGACAACACAACACTCAGGGGCTGAACTAAAGCCCATTGGGAATGTAGAGATCCTTTGTGGATCTCTGCAAAAGGAGTGGAGCTTCATTTTGGTTTGTGACCCAAGTAGTGAGAGAAACTTTCCGGTGGATAACTCACATTCACGTTTGTTCAAAGTAGCATAGCAGCTCACTATTGGTCAGTATAAACAAAACGGACAAATTTCAGGCAAATCTGACACAAATCTGTCAGTTCTACTCTGCCACACCCAGTAGGGGGTGCTAATAATATCAAGATGACAGGTAGATCATCTACATTCTACGTCTCACACTCTCTCTTTATTCTTCATGCATGAGTATGAGTATGTGTGCTCCCATGATGCTGTGCGTCATTCCGAGCACTCTGTGGGGACATGGTGTTGGATGTGCCATTAAAAGGTCAGCACTATTTCCACAGTGATTAGTGGGAGGTGGTAGTCTTGACTATTAATCATCCGGCAGCTGCGGTTCTCAGAAACAAAAAAAGCCGCACCGCACGAGTTTGTTTCAGCCTCGTTGACGACATCCTTACACACTCACTTACTCAAACACACAGACACACACTCACACACACACAAACACACTCCATACGGCCACTCGCTACCCAACCCCTTCTCAAGCGGCTTTCATCCGCACTCAAAAGCCTGTTAGCAGCAACTGGATTGACTGGGATAAGACCGCTCGCTGGGAAAATGAAAACGTTTAGACTGAATCACACGCTTGCTGTGCTTACAAAGGCCTAAGGGGCGGACCTAGCTGGGGGTCAAGGAGCGCACAGCTCCGTAGACTCCACTCGGCGGAGGCTAGTGCATACAGTTCCCAGTAATGAGGCGTGCAGGGAACTGGTGGAAGGATCCTATCAATGATCTGAGGGTTTGTTTTAAGTTGTTTTGCAGGAAAACTCTTGTGAGATCGCTTGGTTTCCCTGTTTTGAACCACTTCCTTACATACTATAGATTAGGGCTCTGTGTTAGGAAGCACTTACAGGGGTCGGGATTCAATAATCAGTAAGTAATAAAAAATAAATAAACTATCAAAGGCGCTGTGTGGTCCAGCGTTCTAAATTGTTGCACCTATGATCTGTTTCGAATCCCGGTCATGTAGCTTGCCATCAGCTGCCGGAGACCTGAGAAAGAGAGCACAATTGGCCTTGCTCTGTCTGGGTGGGTAGATGGCGCTCTTTCCCCTCATCAATCCAAAGGGTGATGTTGATCAGCACAAGGCGTCTGTGAGCTGATGTATTGGAACCAAGTCGCTGCGCTTTGCTCCAAATGTGCTAGATACTCGCTAATGCTACATCAGCAGCAGTTCAAAAAGATAATACCACACAAAAAAATGTATATGTTTGCATGGTTTTGTTGAACACAACATGTAAACATTCACAGTGCAGAGTGGAAAAAGTATGTGAACCTTTGGATTTAATAACTGGTTGACTTTTCTTTGGCAGCAAAAACCTCAACCAAAAAACAGTAGTTATAGATCAGACCTGAACAACAGTCAGGAGGAATTTGGATCATTCCTCTTCACTAAACGTTCAGTTTCAGTTCAGCTATAATATTCTTGGGATATCTGGTGTGAATAACCGCTCTCTTGAGGTCATGATGCTACAGCATCTCAATTGGGTTGAGGTTGAGGGTTGAAGCTCCATTCGGTTGTTGATGTACATGTTGTTCCATAAAACCATGCAGACCTATAATAATATTTTTTTGCGACTTTACAAAAACACATTAAATGACCAATTTATGCAGAAATCCAAGTAATC
This sequence comes from Astyanax mexicanus, assembly GCF_023375975.1. Lineage (NCBI taxonomy): Eukaryota > Metazoa > Chordata > Actinopteri > Characiformes > Acestrorhamphidae > Astyanax > Astyanax mexicanus. The sequence goes on from NC_064421.1 coordinate 39,603,812, forward strand.
CCACATTCACATACTTTTTTTTCTTGCAACTATAAGTGTAATAATCACATTTAATGAGTGAGGGGTTGTACTTACTGTATAGAAACACCACTCTTGATATAGGGACATATATGTCATGTATTGCATTTCCGTGTGGGTGTGGGAGTTCAGACCAGACAGAAGCTTCTAAAATAAGAGCTGGTTGATTGGAAAGCGCTGCAGCATTGGTTTCAAAACGAATGAATGGGTTTGAATAAGCAGAATGAATGAATGTGAACAGTATGCGTCTGAAATTCAAGGACTCCTCCCTCCCACTCACAGCATGGCCGGCATGCTAACGCTCGCTCACGCTCTTCCACAGGTTTGATCTGCTCTGTACAGGCTTGCTTCTGACTGGGCTGATGAGGGTGTGGGTGCACCAGAAAAAAAGGGAGAGAGAGAGAGAGAGAGAGAGAGAGATAAAAGGATAGATAGAGCAAGAGAGAGTGAGAGAGAGAGATGGAGAGCAGCAGCCAAGAAACAATAGCATCCAACACAACTCCCCAGGAGATCTTCACACTTCCTTAGCCTCCGCTATCTCCTTATAGCATCTCCGCTAATTCCTTTAATGTGTGCGTACGTTCGCTGGAGCAGTTTGGTGCCAGCAGTAAGTCAAGGCTGATTACATGTTTGTGGCTAATTTGCGTGTACCCATTGGGTGTGTGTATGTGCGCTTGCACATCGTTTAGCATGTGTTTAGAGTAATTGTATGCTAATTGCTAATGCGTGCGGTGCTTGTGCGTGTTTTATCTGAAGCAGGGCTCCGCAGACATCAACCCCAGGAAAACAAACAGAGGCTTGGGGGGGGGTTAAGCTGGTTATTTTTAGGCTACGATTATTTTATATGCAGCTGGAATGTTCCATGTTCCTACATAAAGTCTATCAAGGCAAATATTGTGCGTGTTTTATCCTACAAAAGCCTTTATGAAACCCATTACTTTGTGATTTTACCTCACAGCATTGTGGCAATAGATATTAGTTGAAAAATTTATTAAGACTTCATACACAGTCAACTTATACTACAGTCATATGAAAAAGTTTGGGCACCCCTATTAATCTTAATCATTTTTAGTTCTAAATATTTGGGTGTTTGCAACAGACATTTCAGTTTGATATATCTAATAACTGATGGACACAGTAATATTTCAGGATTGAAATAAGGTTTATTGTACCTTGGTGCAATATGCATTAAACCAAAATTTGACCGGTGCAAACGTATGGGCACCCTTATCATTTTATTGATTTTAATACTCCTAACTACTTTTTACTGACCTACTGAAGCACTAAATTGGTTTGGTAACCTCATTGAGCTTTGAACTTCATAGCCAGGTGTATCCAATCATGAGAAAAGGTATTTAAGGTGGCCAATTGCAAGTTGTTCTCCTATTTGAATCTCCTCTTAAGAGTGGCATCATGGGCTCATCAAAACAACTCTCAAATGATCTAAAAACAAAGATTGTTCAACATAGTTGTTCAGGGGAAGGATACAAAAAGTTGTCTCAGAGATTTAACCTGTTAGTTTCCACTGTGAGGAACATAGTAAGGAAATGGAAGACCACAGGGACAGTTCTTCTTAAGCCCAGAAGTGGCAGGCCAAGAAAAATATCAGAAAGGCAGAGAAGAAGAATGGTGAGAACAGTCAAGGACAATCCACAGACCACCTCCAAAGAGCTGCAGCATCATCTTGCTGCAGATGGTGTCACTGTGCATCGGTCAACAATACAGCGCACTTTGCACAAGGAGAAGCTGTATGGGAGAGTGATGCGAAAGAAGCCATTTCTGCATTATGCTTTTTGAGCTTTAAGTCTCTAACTTTTGAACTCACTGGCAATATTCCTAACTCTTGTTATATTCCTTCTTTGGTCACTGAGCTTTTTTGAGACATGCTGAGGCTTTTTTAGGCTGTGTAGCAGCTGAGGTTTAACTGAAGCAGCTCTGCTAGCTAGCTCCTTTGCTGTTCTGTAGGTGCTGGCAACCTCGGTGGGAGGAGTTAGTGTTGGGGAACGAGCAGCAGGAGGAGTCAAAAGGACAAAATGACACAAAACTCCGGGACGGAGTGAACACTTAAAATAGGAACGTACTGCTGAAGCCCTGCTGACAAGAGCTGCCAGTGCTTTCACTCAACATGTTTCCTTAATATCTGATGATACATCCTGATCATTTTATCATTTACTACTGAAAATGAGTTACATATCGGTCCTTTAAATCCATGTTAGAATGAATTTTCTCTGGTGTATTCAGATGCCTTGCTCTTTTCCTTCACTCTAAAGTCATCACACTTGACACAGCACTGGCAGAATGACCCTGACGTTCACCTCCGTGGTGAGTAATTAGCACTCGTGGTTGGAGTTCAGTGAGAGTGCGCTGCAGCGAGAGAGGAGGGAGGGTAATGAGGAAGACGGATCTTGCTCTGAGACAGTTGTTGGAAGATGTAATGGGACAGTAGCTTGGGGCGGACCTGGGCGAGGGGGAGGCACACAGCTGTATGGGGTTTGATGCTCAGCTAATGCTGTCTGATTACACAGCAAAACACACTCGGGGGGGGAAGCAGCGGCAGCCGGCCTTGTAGCACGTCCTGTTCATTTACTCATGCCAATAGTAATCCACTCCCTTCATTCTACCACTGTGTGTGTGTTTGTGTGTGTTTGAGAGATAGATAGAAAGAGAGAGAGAGAGAGAGAGAGATAGAAAGAGAGAAAGAGAGAGAGAAGGGAGAAAAGTGTGAAGGTACCTTAGATATCTCTCCCTACCCTGGAGGCAAGTCCTGTTAGTGTGTTGTCTCAACATCACTTAATAGTGTTACCCTGCATTACCTCTGCTCATTAGCTCTGGCACGCCTGTGTGTGTGTGTTTGTGTGTTTGTAAGTGAGTGTGTGTGTGTGTGTGTGTGTGTGTGTGTTTGTGTGTTTGTAAGTAAGTGAGTGTGTGTGTGTGTGTGTGTGTGTGTGTGTGTTTGTGTGTTTGTAAGTGAGTGTGTGTGTGTGTGTGTGTGTCTTTGTTTTTGTGTATGTTCACAACACCCTAAAATACCCTAACTTTGTAGAAAATACAAAAAAAACGCAGAAAGTCAGGATTAACACACTGATTAACGCTGACTGCAACACTGTACTTTACAGTAAGGTACTGTTAATAAGTCCACAGTGGCTTGCAAAAGTATTCATGCCCCTTGAACCTTTTCACATTCTGTCACCTTACAACTAGGGGTGGGCGATATGGCTCTAAAATAACATCACGATATTTCAGGGTATTTGTGCGATAACAATATACTTGGCAATATAGGAAAACAGAAAAATTAAAGAGTATGACAGCATAATCATAATGTGGCAAAATAAATAATATAGCATAAAATAGAATAATGCAGCAAAAAATATTGCAGAATATTTAGTGCATGCATATAAACCGCTATAAACTAAAACAATTATACAATAAATACAATTAAAGCTTCACAGTAAATAATAGACTACTTTTAAGACAGAACATCTCTATTATCACGATATGGATTTTTAATATCACGATATTTCTGTGTCACGATATATATTGTATATGATATAATATTGCCCACCCCTACTTACAACTAGAGCTTAGATTCTCTGCCCGAACCCAACCGAACCTGAGGCCCATCCCGAATTTGGGTCGGGTCGGGCTCCAGAAAGTAGTCCGTGATGTAGGCATCTGTTTTTTTTTAATGCTATTTTTATTTTATATAAAGTTATGGCGTGATAATCACAGTGTAGCTAAGTAACCAAGTATTATCGTTAAGGAAAGCGGACGAAATGACAAAAAGTGAAAGTTATTTTTTTTTTTTAGTAATTAAAAGACAAAACTTAAGACTAAAACTAAACGACATAACTGGAACTGTATTGTGTGTTTATATAATATTTAAAATATTTTTAGTATGAAAAAAATCCTAATAAAAAAAGTTATAAAAACTAGCAACCTCATTGCCCTAAAAACTAATTAAAACTGATTTGGAGGAGAACAAGTAAAAAACAAATAAAATTAAGCTTGAAAATTATTATAGCTTTGTAAATAACAAATAAAAAAAAAGTTGTAAAATGTGTAAAGTGTTATAATCACGCAGCTGTGGGCACACACGTGAGCTTCTTCACTTTTAACTCGCGTTTAACTTGCAGTGCTGTGTTCAGCTTTTCTTAATAAACATTTTTATTAAATAATAGTTCTATGCTTCTTCAGTGTTGCAATGTTAATTAGCATAATTCTGAACAGATTTCGCTCATTCAAACAGCCTGAAAAACTGTTTATGGGTCTGGTCAGGTTCGGGCTCGGGTTCGTAATGACAGTTTATGAGTCCGGTTGGGTCAGGCTCGGGTTTATGATGACAGTTTATGGGTTGGGTCGGGTTCATAATAACAGTTTATGGGTCGGGTCGGGTTCGGGTTCATAATAACAGTTTATGGGTCGAGTTTGGGTTCATAATAACAGTTTATGGGTCGGGTTTGGGTTCATAATGACAGTTTATGGGTCGGGTTTGGGTTCATAATGACAGTTTATGGGTCGGGTTGGGTCAGGCTCGGGTTCATAATGACAGTTTATGGGCCGGGTTTGGGTTCATAATGACAGTTTATGGGCCGGGTTTGGGTTCATAATAACAGTTTATGGGCCGGGTTTGGGTTCATAATAACAGTTTATGGGTCGGGTTTGGGTTCATAATGACAGTTTATGGGCCGGGTTTGGGTTCATAATGACAGTTTATGGGCCGGGTTTGGGTTCATAATGACAGTTTATGGGCCGGGTTTGGGTTCATAATAACAGTTTATGGGTCGGGTTTGGGTTCATAATGACAGTTTATGGGTTGGGTCGGGTTCATAATAACAGTTTATGGGTCGGGTCGGGTTCGGGTTCATAATAACAGTTTATGGGTCGGGTTGGGTCAGGCTCGGGTTCATAATGACAGTTTATGGGTCGGGTTTGGGTTAATAATAACCAACATCCCAAAGTTGCACATACTGTAAATGTGAAGTGAAACAAAAATGATGCATGGAAATCTGTAAAGGGGTAAAAAAAAAACACTTTTTCACAGCACTGTATGTCATGTGACCTTAACATGTCGGGGCACGTGTACGTGCAGTTCTGCGCTCTGAGCTGAACGACAACAGCAAGCGAGTGTGTGAACAGCAGAAGGTGCTTTAACAACCACAGAGCATGCGGGTGCAGGGTCGAGTGTGTGAATGTGTGTGTGAGTGTTTATGTATGTGTTTGGCATGCCCCCGTTTGGACCCTCTGTTCCTCTGAGAGGAGGCCTGCAGTGGTCTGAGTGCCCTCTGCCACGGACACATGACCGCTCCCCGTGGCGCTAATCTCCATGCCAGCCTCCGTGTCCACACGCTCAGCGGGATGTCCACTGGGGCATGGGTGAAATGGCACTCGTGGCAGCTGCCTGGCCTCCCCGAGGGAGGCTAAACATTTTTGCTGGACAGGAGAGGTGTAGAGGTCAGCTGGGCTATTTAAATTACTTCCAGCGGGCGCAACTCCAGGCCAGTGGTCCGCAAGCCTGCACACACATGCAGCATATGCTCACATAACCACAGGGTTTCACACAATTACGTTTATAGAGTTTAAAAATGAATAAATGTTTATTTAAGAGGATACAGTTTCCCATGCAGGAAACACCCTGTAAACTCTGAAAACCCATGACGATTTTATTATAAAACTATTATTTGACTTTGCCCAACCTTATTTCAGAACTATAAGTTATTGCCTATCCACTATGAATTATTCCAGAACTACCATTAATAATTCCAGAATTACTATAAATAATGGATATGAATTACTTCAGAAGTACCATCAATTATTCCAACTAATATAGATGATTCCACATCTACTATAAATTCTTCCATATCCACTATGAATTATTTCAGAACTATCCTTCATTATGTCAGAACTGTTATGAATTATTGCCTATCCACTATGAATTATTCCAGAACTACCATAAATTATACTAGAAAAACTATAAATTATTAACTGTCCACTATGAACTATTCCAGAACTATCCCTGAATATTCCATAACTACTATAAGTTATTCCTTATCCACTATGAATTATGTCCTATCCACTATGAATTCTTCCAGAACTACCATTAAGTATTACAAAACTACTATAAATTCTTCCTTATTCACTATGAATTATGTCCTATCCACTATGAATTCTTCTAAAACTACCAGTAATTATTCCCTATCCGCTATGAATTTTTCTAGAACTACCAATAATTATTCCCTATCCACTATGAATTCTTCTAGAACTACCAATAATGATTCCCTATACACTATGAATTCTTCTAGAACTACCAATAATTACTCCCTATACACTATGAATTCTTTTAGAACTACCAATAATTATTCCCTATCCGCTATGAATTCTTCTAGAACTACCATAAAGTATTTCAAAACTACTTAAAAAAATCTTCCTTATCCACTATGAATTGTTTACTATCCACTATAAAGTTTTCTACAACTACCATTTATTATTACAGAACTGCTATGAATTATTCCCTATCCTCTATGAACTGTTCCAGAACTACCATTAATTATCCCAGAATTACTATGAATTATTAACTATTTACAACAAATTATTTCAGAAATACCACTGATTATTCCAAAACTACTATGAATTATTAGCTATCCACTATGAATTGTTCCAGAACTACCAGTAATTATCCCAGAACAACTACGAATTATTTGATATTCACTATGAATTATTCCAGAACTACAATAAATTATTACAGAATGAATTTGCTACAGGGGCTCTTGCGTGACCCTCCTGGGGATGACTGTAAATTAGGCAGTGAGCATTATGAATTCAGTACACATTATTATTTTTCCAATAACTACGCTACACAAAGTTATTGAGTGCCCTTAAAGATTTTATTGATGAATACTGTGAAATATTCAGTAAACAATTCTCAGTTATTTTGTAACTAGTATGAATTAATCAGTCATTATTATGGTTTTCCCATAGCTACCTTGGATTATAAATTAATTAATATCTTCTATGACTTATTCAGTAAACACTATGAATTACTGCATAATTACTATTAATTATTCTGTAACTAAGATATATTATTTAGTCATTATTATGATTTTACCATAACTACCGTAGATTGTTCAGTAACCACTATGAATTATACCAATTATCCCAATTTCACTGTTGTCATCCTTACATGAATGAATGAATGAAAATGCTACAGGGGCTTCTGAGTATCCTCACTGGGGGCCACTAAAAAAAGATGGTCCAAAACAGTGAGAAATATTGTGTAACTACTATGAATTATATCAATTATTACAATTATTACCAATTTTTACTCTTATTATCCTCACATATAAAACTCATAACATATATATATTGTTTTTTTTTATAAAGAAAATGGAATGTGGTCCAACTGGGGGACCCGTGTGTAAGCATTGACCCTATTACTGGGAGATGATGAGGTCCATCCCCGGTGATGCTGCGATTTCAGGAGAGAATAATTGGCCTGGCTCTCTCTGGGTGGGAGGGACGACCCCCTCGCTCTTTCCCCTCATCCCTCAGCGCTGTGTTAGCCAGCGTGGGCGTCTGTTAGCTGAGGTAGCAGAATCACCAGTTACCATTCCCACCATTCTCACCATTCTCACCATTCTCCATCAGCCGTGTTCAGCTGCTCAGCGTTGCTATGGCGAAATCAATGAAGCACATGCTAGTCTTTAGCCTCCCAGTGCTGGTAGCATTGCATGATGGGGGGAGGCACAGCTAATGCATGAAAAAGGGCAAGGATAAATATAGAGGAGAAAATGAGAGATCTTGTGTTTTGTTGCATTTTGATATACTGTATCACTGGCTGTTGCCATTGTCTGAAATTATATGGCTTCTTCTTTTTAGTGGCTCGGAAACAAACAAAGAGAGAGAAAACAAAGGGGTTTATTTACACAATAAGGGTGAGAAACACCTGGGAGCAGTAACAAGGGGGCAGGGTAACAAACAAGACAGGTGGGAACACTAATAACAGGGTTGAATGGCTTTAACTTTAACTTTAAAGCCACATGTGAGTGAAATTTAAAGCTACAAAAAATGTGACACATCTTGTTTAACTTCTCTAGCTGGCTCTAGGACAGGGGTGTCCAAACTACGGCCTGCGGGCCATTTGTGGCCCGTTTCCTTTTTTGGAGCGGCCCTCGAGGTATTTTAGAAATAGAATGAAAGTTGGCCCGCTGTTAAGCAGGTTTTAATAATTCAAAGTTTGAACGCTAGGTGTCAGAAACTGGCCAAAGAGTCTAAAAGCGGCGAAAGTGCACAGTTGTAGCGCAGAAAATGGGCCAAAGAGTCAAAAAAGCGAAGAGGGTGCACATTTCTATCAGTTGTTAGACTCTTTGCCCTGTTTTTCTGCTCTAGAAATGCGCACTCTCTCCGCTTTTAGACTCTTTGGCCTGTTTTTCTGCGCTACAACTGCGCACTCTCTCCGCTTTTAGACTCTTTGGCCTGTTTTTCTGCGCTTCAACTGTGCACTCTCTCTGCTTTTAGACTCTTTGGCCTGTTTTTCTGCACTACAACTACGCACCCTCTCTGCTTTTAGACTGTTTGGCCTGTTTTTCTGCGCTTCAACTGCGCACTCTCTCCGCTTTTAAACTCCTTGGCCCGTTTTTTTTTTGCTACAATGTCACTCTTGCCGCTTTTAGACTCTTTGGCCTGTTTCTGACACCTAGCGTTCAAACTTTGAATCTCACACTATAAAACCTGCTTAACAGCGGGCCAACTTTCATTCTATTTCTATAAAACCTCAAATGGCCCGCGGGCCGTAGTTTGGACACCCCTGTATTACACGTATTGTTGCCAAAAACCACAGAACACCTTCAGAGGAACTTGAGGAACTAGAGGAGTCTGTGCCTCAATGATTTAGAGATATTTTTGTGGCACAAGGTGAAACCTATTTAGTATCATAAGACTAAAATAGGCTGTAATTCTGTATGCCTGCTGGAATCTCAGCTACTTTGGTGGCATGATTAGCCCAATTTACCCCCCACTGCCATGAAAAGCCTCACCTGGATCCTCCAGAGATTTAATGAGCAGTGGTACCGGTTACCCCCTCTCTCAAAGCCTCTCAAACAAAGTCAGATGATTAGTAATTAGCTTTGTTGGAGTGCTGAACCCTCACATGAACCCCTAACCTGTTCTTTGGTGGTCTAAATGGCTCAGACTGATCTCTGTACCCAGCCTGATCTCATATCTATAACATCCTTCTCATACAGCGGGTTTCAGTGAAACCTGTCGCCTGCCAGGTTTCTGACACTGGTTGCTGGCACACCTCGTGGCTCTGGTTCTTTATCTGAGCTTCCCATCACCTCCCAGAGATGGTGTGCTGCCACCGATGCCCTTGGCTTGCTCATTAGCATGTCGGACAAGAACGTTTCTCAAGCAGCTTGGTGCCAAAAACTATTGTAAAAAGTATTGAATTGGACTGAAATAAATGAATAGGAAAATTATTTGCCACTGAATTTTTCTCCTCTCAGTGAACACTGCAGCTCTGCCAACAAGCTCTGTCAATAGAGGGCAGCTATTACTGCAAATGAGGTTTTGTAGGAGTGTGTGCACATGACTGCAATCACAGGAATACAAATACAAGATTACAATTCTTACAGATTTGTATTGCTCTGCATTACTCTGCATCTGAACCAGGTACACGCCTGTACTGAACTTGAACACTTGGGGCCCTATTGCACAACCCGCTTATTGCTATCTTACACCCTGTCGATAGTCTATTTTCACACCTTGGTGTGTTTCTATGTTGGCGGCAAGAAATAGAAGCAGGTGCGCTACTGACTGATTAAAACCCTGACTGACAACAGTCAATAGTCAGCCACCCAATCCTATCATAAGGCCAATCTGTACTTATGCGTCAAACCTATGCCGTATCCTATGCGTCACCACGTACCCTTCACTGTAGCCTATGCCATAGCTCAAGCTGCAGCTGTGATTGGTTAGCTGGGCCTCGCATTCCTGCCCCCACATTCCCGCATTCATGTTTTAAACTGCAGAGCAACACAGAACCACTGATACGTGCACGCAACAGTATAAACATGCTCTGCTTTGTAGCGAACTCTTGCTTAATATGTGTAGGCTATGGCGCAGGTTCAACGCTGAAGTACTATATAAACTGCTCTGTAACACTTTAGATTAAGTGTTGACTAACTAACATGAATTAATTCATTAGTTACCATGAATAAGACATGAGGTTATACATTAACAAAGCTTAGTTAATGTTAATTAAACACGGAACATGTATAGCATGAATTAACGTTAATTTCACATTACAAGTAAATCTTATACGGTAATCGTTTTATATTTATTAGGTAAAAATAAGTCTGGATTGTACTTACGCTTCATATATATACATACGCAAATTTTTTCGTGCGCGAGAGAGAGAGAGGAGCAACGACGCGGAGAGCGCGGAGCACGAGGGCCAGAGAGAGAAAGAGAGAGGAGCAACGGCGCGGAGAGCGCGAGGGCGAGAGAGAGAGAGATACAGAGAGAGAGAGAGAGAGAGAGAAACAACGATGCGGAGAGCGCGGAGCGCGAGGGCGAGAGAGAGAAAGAGAGAGAGGAGCAACGGCGCGGAGAGCGCGAGGGCGAGAGAGAGAGAGAGATACAGAGAGAGAGAGAGAGAGAGAAACAACAATGCGGAGAGCGCGGAGCGCGAGGGCGAGAGAGAGAAAGAGAGAGAGGAGCAACGGCGCGGAGAGTGCGGAGCAACGACACGGAGGGCGCGAGAGAGAGAGAGATACAGAGAGAGAGAGAGAGAGAAACAACGACGCGGAGAGCGTGGAGCACGAGGGCGAGAGAGAGAAAGAGGGAGAGAGATACAGAGAGAGAGAGAGAGAGAGGAGCAACGACGCGGAGAGTGCAAGGACAAGAGAGAGAGATACAGAGAGAGAGAGAGAGAGAGAGACCAATGACGGGTGTGAGAGAAAGAGCTGCAATTAAAAAAAATGGCTAGCTTTATGAACATTTTCATCACCTGGTAAGAAACCCACAATTGCAGTGTCATGAGCAAATGTCTACAATGAGCAGTTTCAGAGAACGTATAGAGATTTCTTGCTTGTAGTGTGAAAAAAAGTATTTATTTAAATATATCTCACGAAAAAAGTCAAAACTTTGAACTAGTTCAGAATTAAAATTGTGAACTTTGAACGTGAACTGTTCACTTTGAGCATGTATGAACTGAACTTGAACTAGTTTAGAAAAGCGTGAACTGGCACAACACGGCATGAGTGGCTCTTGTACAAACTCCTCGATAAACACACATGTGGATGCAAATCCAGCTTTTACATCAATAATAAACAGTAAAGAATAAAAACAAGTAAAGTATAAAACAACATAAAACAACGCGCAGGTCAGTATCCTCTGTTGAGATGTACAAAAGCACCGCACTGTTAAGATACCAAAGCGCCAAAGTCAGAGTGCATCTGCCTCTTAAAGGAAATAATGACTGGCAGACTGACTGGTTTATTTCACGTAAAACCCAGAACAAACCCAAGATTGATTAAGAGAATTAGTACATGGCAGGTCGTCAAGGAGTATTTTTTGTGTCCTCACCATACTAAAGACAAACCGACACCGCCCTAAATCCAGCTGCGCAATGTGCAATTGAGTGGTGCACTATAGATCGCTAAAATAAAGTCCTAGAGGAGTGAATCACAAGGCATCCCATGATACAATATTAGAATGATATATTGCCCGATAATATCACGATACTGTGATTTTGTGATACTCGATATATCGCAAGGTAACTCTCTTTAATGCTCTTTAATGGCATCTGTGTACAACAAAATGCATAGCTTAGCTTCTTCATGTCTATTTAACACACCCACACACACATACACACACTGACGGCAACTTTTTTAAAGTGTGGCTATTGGCTATTATTATTTCAATGTTGTACAATCCAATTGTACAATGTTAAAATGTATAGGTTGAACAAGCTTAAACTACAGTAACATTCAAAAGTGGCTGGTATCTGGGGTGCTGTTAACTTGCTGATGAACTTATCCAGTGCAACATAGGTAACTCTTGCTCTTCCTTTCTTTGGGGGAGGTCCTGATGAGAGCAAGTTCCATCATACTGTATTTAATGGTCTTTTCTGAATGGCAAAACACCAACAAGTAGGTTCTCATTTAACTGCAACTGTTGACTTGCCATGGACATCAGGTATAGATCCCTCCTTTAGACAAAGTCTGCAGACTGAAATGGCGTTTCTTCAACTGATATAGTGGGTGGGGTTTTGGAAGGGTGGTTCTATGGAGGGTTTCTTATTGTGACGTCACAATTAAGGAACCTTTTAAATGACTCATAGAAGCATATGATTCCTGACACCAAACTCTTTCAGTTGATTTACAACAAAAAAAAAAAACAGATGGATGGATGGATTTGTTTTGAGCTTTTATAGGAGTGTTTATAGGGGCAAGTGAAAATAGAAAAGCATGAAAAAAGTTATTTTTGCATAATTTGTCCCCTTATAAAATATGTGAGAGCCTTGATTGCTTCCATGATTGCCCTAAAGTACTGCATTGTACTGTTTTCCCAATTGTCCCACTTCATGCCATCCCTCTCTGAATAACTTTATTTATCTCACACTGGTTGAAATCAGCAGTGAATCTGAACTGAATTGGTCGAATTCCTTTTTAATTTCCTCTCCACGCTCACACTTTTTCTGTTCTCAGACTGATAAACAGCCCCACGAGGGAGCCGTTCAGATATGACAATCTGCCAGCCCGAAGCCAAGTAGATCAAAGTGACCTCCTGAGCTTCTCCTTAGTCCGAGTGGTCAACTCCACCCCCACACCCCCAACCCCTCGCTTGTCCCTGGGTCTGCAGTCCAGCAAGCAGCTCATATAAATCTCCCAGGCACTGGCTGGGAGTCATAAAAGTAATGATGATAGCATTAGCTCGCTCTAATAAACCTAGCACAGAGCTAGGAGCCGTTCAGCGGTCAGCTGGGGTGGACGAGAGCTGCCCAGGAATCACAGAAGGTTAAATAGCAAATTTGTCTGAGGAAGAGCTTTTGTTTTCTCAGCAATATCTCTTTCTGGTTGGCATACCAACAGGTCAGTGTTGCAGATATATGCATAGAACAATACTGGCACAGAATATTACAATATAACAGCATTACTTTACTGAAGAGTGGACCTGTATCATCATAAACCCTTTGAACTCTAGGCTGTTTTGGTGTGATTTTTCTCCGTTTTTGTCAGGTGCCAGGCATGAAACTAGACTGTTTGTGGGGTGTTTAATAGTAAGGAGCATCACGATACACCTTGCACAGTTTTCCACTCACTTGTACACTCAGTGTTGTGCGTGAACAAGTTCAAAAGGACGCGTTCATTGAACACGCTCATTTTGTTCACGTTGAACTAAATGCAACACATTTTTTAATAAAGAACTTGAAAGTGAATTAGTTCACACTATGTGTCATGAACAGCAGACATCCCTGTAAATGCCCTGTAAAGGCTAGTTAATAACATACTGGCAACGACGCGGAGAGCGCGGAGCGTGAGGGCGAGAGAGAGAGAGAGAGAGAGAGAAAGGAGCAACGACGCGGAGAGCGCGGAGCGTGAGGGCGAGAGAGAGAGAGAGAGAGAGAGAGAGCTCCAATGGCTACTGGTTTCTGCTTATATTTAATGCAAAGCTTTTACAATTACCTAACAGGTGGAGGGACAGAGCCCCTCCTTACCCTGCGTTCACACTGGAAAGCGACAGGCGACCATTCATTTTGTATGGCAGAGCGTGATTTGTCGCCGCGACAGGCGAGAGGCGACAAAGCGTCAGAGCGACAAGCGACATGGAGCTGAAATTTTCTCAACTTTATGCAAATGAATTATGACGCGGTGAAGCAACATTTTAACCCGATTAGCTCCTAGCTTTTCTTTGGACCAATCACAAATAAGGCGGTCTGAGGTCCTCGAGCTTCTGCTCTCTGAATTTCTAGTTTCTTTCCCGGTTCATTCTGTTGAACGGGATGGACCCACGTCAATCTGCAGGAAAGGCGGCGTTTCCAGAGCAGTTAAATCACAGAAACGCCCAAGATTCCAGCAAGTTTGGGAGTTATAGCTGTACAATAAAGTGGCCAAGCGATTCCTTTTTTGTGCCTTTTTTCTTGTCGGAGGCTGGACCATGAAACACTCACACGTTGAGCTTGACACGCCCACAAGCTACAAACACGGGGCAACACAAGCGACTCGTCGCATTCCAGTGTGAAATGGCAAGTGGAAGTGATCACCTGGTAAGAAACCCACAATTGCAGTGTCATGAGCAAATGTCTACAATGAGCAGTTTCAGAGAACGTATAGTGATTTCTAGCTTGTAGTGTGAAAAAAGTATTTATTTGAATATCTCACGAAAAAAGTAAAATGAACTGAACTTTAAACTAGTTCAGAATTAAAATTGTGAACTTTGAACGTGAACTGTTGACTTTGAGCATGTATGAACTGAAATTGAACTAGTTCAGAAAAGCTGTGAACTGGAACAACACTGTGGACACTTGTGTAACTATGATCATGTGACCATAAATTGAATTGAGAATAAAGAGATTTTCATTTATATAGAATTACGTCAGCTATAAGGAAAGTCTTACGTAACGTGGATTCTGATCAGCCTCCAGAATCCTGTCTTTTAGTTTTAAGTGTCAGCGGTGCTGCTTTTATAAGCCATGCATTTTTTTTTTGCCTGGCCTTTCTTGTGTTGAGAGTGTAACTGCAGCTAAATTGTGTTCTTTTGTCGCCACGTTTGGTTAAGTGTGTGTGGGAAGCAGGCACGGAGGTATCCGTCAGTGGGTGAGCATTTAAACCCGCCTAAGCTTCACTTTGCTAAGTAATCAATTCAGCCATGTCTGTCTCTGAAATACACTGCGCCGACTTCATTTCAAATATTCATGCATTCACTTATCTCCCCCCGCCCAGGGGCCCCAAGCGTGTCATCACCGTGCGACAGTCAATTGTGTCATTATCCACGAGCCAAGGAAAGGCAATTGCATCAGACACAGACTCTGCGCCGCTTAGATAATCAGTGGCTTTTTCTCTCTAGCAGCTCTGCTCTTTGCTCTTCCGGGCGGGAGTGGACTGAAAATTAGGAATCCGAGGGTTCGAGATTCATTTAGTCAAAGGAAAGAAGACGTGACCTTGTGTAAACCTCTATAAGCATGTTATGGTTTTCATATAAAATTATCAACATCCTTGTTACACTTATACAGCCAATACAGCCAATGGCGCACAGCATACTCTCAACCAAAAACAACCATCCACAGAGTGCCAACGCCCATATTTAGGCATTTAGTCGTCCAGCCAATACAGCCAATGGGGCACAGCATACTCTTAACCGGAAACAACAATCCACAGAGTGTCAACGCCCATATTTAGGCATTTAGTCGTCCAGCCAATACAGCCAATGATGCACAGCATACTCTTAACCGGAAACAACCATCCACAGAGTGTCAACGCCCATATTTAGGCATTTAGTCGTCCAGCCAATACAGCCAATGATGCACAGCATACTCTGAACCAGAAACAACAATCCACAGAGTGTCAACGCCCATATTTAGGCATTTAGTCGTCCAGCCAATACAGCCAATGGGGCACAGCATACTCTTAACCGGAAACAACCATCCACAGAGTGTCAACGCCCATATTTAGGCATTTCGTCGTCCAGGCAATACAGCCAATGGGGCACAGCATACTCTCAACCGGAAACAACCATTCACAGAGTGTCAACGCCCATATTTAGGCATTTAGTCGTCCAGCCAATACAGCCAATGGCGCACAGCATACTCTCAACCAGAAGCAACCATCCACAGAGTGTCAACGCCCATATTTAGGCATTTAGTCGTACAGCCAATACAGCCAATGGCTCACAGCATACTCTCAACCAAAAACAACCATCCACAGAGTGTCAACGCCCATATTTAGGCATTTATTCGTCCAGCCAATACAGCCAATGGGGCACAGCATACTCTTAACCGGAAACAACCATCCACAGAGTGTCAACGCCCATATTTAGGCATTTAGTCGTCCAGCCAATACAGCCAATGGGGCACAGCATACTCTTAAATGGAAAAAAACATCCACAGAGTGTCAACGCCCATATTTAGGCATTTAGACGTATAGCCAATACACCCAATGGCGCACAGCATACTCTCAACCGGAAACAAAAATTAGCCTATGGTGACATTCAAATTCAAACAGAATCACTTCCTTAAATGAGAAAGTTTACATTCTGCATTAACAATCAGCTCTTAAATCTCATTCATTTCTCAATCTGTTCCTCCTATATTTCATGTCACGCATATACTGGGGTTGGACAGTGAAACTGAAACACATGTCATTTTAGTGTGGAAGGTTTCATGGCTAAATTGAAGCAGCCTGGAGGCCAATCTTCATTAATTGCACATTGTACCAGTAAGAGCAGTAAGAGTGTGAAGGTTCAATTAGCAGGGTAAGAGCACAGTTTTTCTCAAAATATTACAATGAACACAACATTATGTGTGACACACCAGAGTTCAAAAGAGGACAAATTGTTGGTGCACATCTTGCTGCCGCATTTGTGTGTCAAGAGCCATGGTATGCAGGGTAATGTCAGCATACCACCAAGAAGGACAACCACATCCAACAGGATTAACTGTGGACGCTGTAAGAGGAAGCTGTCTGAAAGGGATGTTTGGGTGCTAACCCGGATTGTTTCCAAAAAACATAAAACCACGGCTGATCAAATCACGGCAGGATTCAATGTGCACCTCAACTCTCCTGTTTCCACCAGAACTGTCTGTCGGGACCATAAATTATTGTGGTCTAAAACCACATTGTTCAACCCCTGTACATCTTTCTGCAGGCTCAGGCTGCGTTGTTTCTGGTTCAAACCAAGCAGCTGGGTTATTTCTCAGGTACCGAAGCCTCGGCTTGACACCCACACACACAGTGCAGCAGCGCAGTCATGCTAACACACATACCAACACATCTAATTATCTCCAAATGAAGGCTAGTGCGCTCCAATTACCCACAGCAGCACACAAGATTGATTCGTTGATTTAGCTGAGATGTCTTACGCAACGTTGCAGAGAACCTCAGACAGGGTGGAGAGGCCAGAGGGCCCAACATTAGTCCTTTGTGTGTTAAGGAGTGATTTAAAGAAAGAAAACATCATTAATAAGCAGAGAGCTCCATTACAGCACAGTCTTTAGGATGCCATGCTAAGCCTGTGGCTACAACACATGACTTTTAATGTCGTAGCAGTTTATGAAAAAAGGTCATCATTAGAATACTGTGCCAGTGGTTCAGCCAAATAGCACTGCTGAAGTAAAAATTATGATTAAAATAGCACTGCTGAGGTAAATTCATAATTAAAATAGCACTGCTGAGGTAAATTCATGATTAAAATAGCACTGCTGAGATAAATTCGTAGTTAGAATACCACTGCTGAGGTAAAAGAATGATAAGTATAGCACTGTTGTGGTAGATTCATAAACAGAATAGTGCTGCTGAGGTAGATTTGTTATTGGAATAGCACTGCTGTGGTAAATTCATGATTAGAATGAGACTGATGTGGTAAATTCATGCATATAATAGCACCACCAGGGTACATTCATCAGTGGAATAGCACTGCTAAGGTAGATGTATGATTAAAATGGCAATAATGTGATAAATTCATGCATAGAACAACACTGCTGTAGTAATTACATGAATATATTAGCACTACCAAGGTAAATTCATCAATAGAATATCATTTCTAAGATATATTTATGATTGGAAGAGCACTGCTGTAGTACATTTTTGAATATATTAGCACTGATGAAGTCAATTCAGGTATAGAACAACACTGCTGAAGTAATTACATGAATACAATAGCCCTACCAAGGTAAATACAGCAACGGAACAACACTCCTGAGATAGGTTTATGATTAGACTAGCACTGCTGATGTAAATTCATGAATAGAATAGCACTGCTGTGGTAAATTCATGAACAGAATAGTACTACAGAGGTAGATTTATGATTAGAATAGCACTGCTGAGGTCAATTCATGATTGGAAAAGCATTTCTGAGGAAAATGTATGAATAGAATAACGTTGATGTGGTAAATTCATGAACAGAATAGTACTACAGAGGTAGATTTATGATTATAATAGCACTGCTGAGGTCAGTTCATGATTGGAAAAGCATTTCTGATGTAAATGTATGATTAGACTAGCACTGCTGAGGTCAATTCATGATTGGAAAAGCATTTCTGATGTAAATGTATGATTAGAATAGCATTGATGTGGTAAATTCATGAACAGAATAGTACTACCGAGGTAGATTTATGATTAGAATAGCACTGTTGAGGTCAATTCATGATTGGAAAAGCATTTCTGATGTAAATGTATGATTAGAATAGCATTGATGTGGTAAATTCATGAACAGAATAGTAATACAGAGGTAGATTTAGGATTAGAATAGCACTGCTGAGGTCAATTCATGATTGGAATAGCATTTCTGATGTAAATGTACGATTAGAATAGCACTGATGTGGTAAATTCATGAATACAGTAGCAGTTTTAAGCAAAATGTTAGGTGTTCAAAAAATATTTTTAAGTGGAAGATTTGCAATTGTTTTTTTTTTGTGGAACGCAAAAAAACCTTCATGCAACCTTTTTAAAATGATGATAAACATTCTTAGAATGTCTTCTGTTAGCTGGACAGCCAACTAGCACAGACAAAATCAGAACAGAGCGTGTAGTGTAACCCCAACATTAAATACACACTTGATGTAAAATTCACAAAAAAAAGGATAAAAAACAGACTAAAAAATGAAAAAAAGAAAAGAAAAAAAAACATTTTGAATTCATGCTGTAGCTTCAAATGCTGCACTCAGAAATAAATAATTCAGTCAAGTTTTAATAGAAACAAAATAATTCAGCATGAAAGGGCCATTGTTTCAATGCTGATTAAAAGATTCCAGTTTCGTTGATGAAGCGTTTTATTCCCTCACGTACAAAGAGAAGCATTTCCGCACTTTATTACTGTGGGAATCGACGTGAAACTGCTTCATTTAATATGCATGCTATTTTTAGCAGCGATTTATTATACATAACACATAATATGCATTAATATCTACAGACATTAAGAGACATTGTTATTGCTGGGAATGAACCATTTACACATAATTACCCTGCATGCACATGCATCACACACACACACAGACACACACACACAAAGCAACACGTGAGATTGCAGCCATTGCTTTGGATTGCGCTCTGGTGAGAGACTCGGCTCAATAAAGCAAACAGCCACCAGCTCAGACTGTTATCAGTCATTAGCAGGAACGCACACACACACACACACACACACACACACACACACACACACACAGATGCGCTACACTGACGGGATGCGCAGGAGAACAGGCTCGGCTTGCTGCGTGCGCAGCTACACACACTCTGAAAAACTCTGTTAACAAATACACTGAAAAGTAAAAGTGGGTAAAGGTGATGCAACAAATACAACATCACTAGACAACAACTCTAGAGTCTTTTATGCCCTTTTAGTCCCTTATGCCTTGGTACAAACTAGAGCTTAGATTCTCTGCCCGAACCCGACCTGACCCGAGGCCCGACCCGAAATCGGGTCGGTTCGGCCCAAGATTTCCCACCACATTCCTCGGGCCGAGTCGGGTCGGGCTCCAGAAAATAGTCTGAGATGTTGGCATCTGTTTTTTGATTATATTTTTATTTTTAAATAAAATAACAAAAATAACGAAAACTGAAAGTGAAACTAGTGCTCGCGCTATCCGCAAAATACGAAAGAAAACGCTGAGGGAGCTGCAGAACTATGTATGGGATTAGAATATGAGCACGAGGAGATAAAAGAGAACTTTTACCTGTGAGTAGCTCACATCAGAACATGCACATCTCTCTCTCTCTCTCTCTCTGTGTGTCTCTCTCTCTCTCTCTCTCTCTCTCTGTCTCTCTCTCTCTCGCACGTGAACTCCTCCGCGTTTGACTTGCAGAACTGTGTTTAGCTGTTCTTAAAAATCTTTTTAATTAAATAATAGTTCCATGCTTCTATGTTACAGTGTTAATTAACATCATTCTGATCATATTTCGCTCATTCAAACAGCCCGAAAACAGACAGTTTATGGTTCGGTTCGGGTCGGGTCGGGCTCGGGCAGAACGTGCACGGGCTCGGGCTGGGTTGGGTCGAAATTTTTGGACCCGATCTAACCTTTAGTACACACACACACACACAAACTCACACACACACAGTCACACGCATTGTTAAGAACTTTCAACAACAAAAAAACTATAATAATAATAATAATCATTTTCTTTTTTTATTCTGCACTGAAAATAAAACAGTTTTTTTTTATAAAAACACTTTACACACAAGATTTCAGAACATTTCTGAACATTCTGAACATTGATGTTCCTAAAAAGCTAAATCTGTCAAAGTTTTTTGGGATTTTTCTTTTATTATTATTATTATTATTATTATTATTATTATTATTATTATTGTTGTTATTGTTGTTATTGTTATTATTTTATTATTTGTATTATTATTTTAAATAGTTCTGCTAACGACGCTGCAAAGTTTTGATTTGTATTTTCGTGAATGTCACTTTTCACATTTCCATAATATTCTGGAATGCATTATTTTAGCTTGGAATGTTATATGAGAAACGCTCTAATAAGGTTGTAATTAAATTATTACCATATTTTTTATACTGTAAGCCGCACTTGAAATCTTTAATTTATCCAAAAATTGTCAGTGCATCTTATAATCCAGTGTGTCTTTTGTATAAATTTTACCAGTCAGGTATTAAGGAGCAGTAAAGCCACTCTGCTGAAGTACTATAAGAGTTATACAGGAGTTTCAGTTTAGTTCTCCAGCAGGATTAGCATTAGCATTAGCCGCTAACCGCACTTAGCGCCAGCTTTTTTTGCTGGTCAGTGGTGAGTTTGTCGCTAACCTGGCTAGCAGTGCTGGAGCAGCATTGGCATTAGCTGCTAGCTGTGTAACATTAGCTCTTTTGCTGTTCAGAGTTGAGTATTATTGGCCTGTACACTGCTGCTAACCCTGGATAGCACTACTGGAGCAGCATTAGCATTGCCTTTTTGCTCTTTGGCTGTTCAGAGGTGTTATATTATCGGCCTGTAGCCTGCTGCTACTATGCTAAACTCGAAAAAAAAAGAAAGAAAGAAAATAGACAGCTGACAGGGCGCAAGAAATCAACAAGCATTGCGACGCACCGTGTGCAGTGTCTACAAAAGGGCGCCATAAAGTACATATGTTTCAATATTCAATATTTCAAAAAACAAAGGTTTTAATGGTTAATCCAATTTTTTTTTCCCTGAGAAATTGCTGTACATAATTAGGACAATTTGATAACCCATTAATATAGCAGTCCTCAGGTTCCAGCCCTAGACTCAATCAAGCACTGGCACCCCACTGGACCATGTTAGCGAATATTTCCATTCTTTTCAATCTCGGTACATTATTCATGAATAAAGTCCATCAGACCATGTATCGCTCCATGTCACATGGCGCCGGCGATCAATGCCAGATTAACGCGGCCCGAAGCGAGGCGGGCGGAGGTGAGGCCGTGACAAATGAGATTTTCATCTGACACTCGCGACCAACTAGTGCCAAATTGAATTACCTCCAACTCGATTCCAATTAAATCAATTTAACTCGTGTTTGTCAAACGAGACAAACGCGCTCCACATGGTGGCAGTAATCACAGACTGCTTCACTCCACTCACTGAGCGGCAGACTGAACCTGTAGTCACTCTAAACTTCTGCAGTTCAGAATCCACTGTGGAAAAACTGTAGCAGATTAAAAAAACCCTTGTGTGGTGTTCGGGTCTGTGGGACCCGTTTTCATTTTTCATTAAATGATACAAAAATTTTTTTTCTAACTCAAACTCATTGGCATTGGCTTATTTTTTGTGAAAAACATATATCAAAACACATTTTCGATAAACACACACTGTACACCCCCCCCCCACATTCATATTACATACAGTATGTTTGTAAATTTAAACTAAACAAAGTTTCTACTCATATCTTGAGTTTAATTCATTTTCTTTTACATTTTATTAAAAAACTAATAAAAAAAGAGTAGCACTTTTTGAAAGAAATGTAACATAAGAAAGGTAAAGGGCAAATATTAACCATGTAAGCTGTTTATATTGCTTGCAATGTAGGTGAAAGCATGTGTAAAGCATTTTAATGTAAAATTGCTTAATTTTGCTGAATTAAATACAAGTAACAAAGTAAACGAGTAACAAAAATATGAACACCACACAAGGGTTAAACTGTACGAAATATCAACATGATATTTTGCAGCTATATATTCTCATTGGACAACACTGACAAAATGACACTTTGACACAATAAAAAAAGTAGTCTGTGTGCAGCTTATATAACAGTGTAACTTTATTCCTCCCTCTAAATAACTCAATATACAGCCATTAATGTACTCCTCATCTGATTGCTGCCACACATGCTTGAGTGAGACCATCTGAACCAAACAAAATAATCTTGATCTCATCAGACCATAGAATATGGTTCCATTTATCCATGTCCTTTGTTAACATGTCTTCAGCAAACTGTTTGCAGGCTTTTTTGTGTACAGACTTCAGAAGAGGCTACCATATGGGGTGACAACCATGCAGACCTATCTTTCAAAGGCAGCATTTGGACATGATGCTGAGCAGTGCTCACAATTTGGACATTTAGGGGTGTTTACTCACTTTTGTTGCGGGTGGTTTAGACATTAATGGCTGTATATATTGAGTTATTTTGAGGAAGCAGTATTACAGTAAGGAAGAAAGTGAGACACTGTAAGGATTGTAAGACTCAGTTAAGTGAAGCACTCGTCTGCGCTGTACTGGTTTCCATTGGCATCCAGAAGAAATACTTGACCCCCCCCCCCCCCCCCACACCCCAATCATCATTGTATAAATCGGACCCGGACCCTGCAGCCAGAGCCATTCAAGAGCGTACCAGCATGTGACTTAGCAGCTTATTTACTCTGTCTCTTTCTCTCTATCTCTATATTTCTCTCTCTATATTTCTCTGTCTTCTGTCTCTCTCTATTTGTCTGTGCGAATGGAGCGCCATCATTTTTCAGCCTGGGATTTGTGTTGGTAACGTAACGAGAACCAGCAGCGCTCAGCTGTTGCACCTGCGACGCAACATCTGAGCGAGTTCCCACGAGCCTCTTTACGCTTGCCTTTCTTTCACCGCTGTTGAATCATCATCAGCTCGCTCTAAGAATAGGCCTGGATATGAAGGTACGCAGCGTGATGTGTGATCTGAGACAGTGATGGAGATGATATTAGGGCTGGCGTTTGGCTGCCGATGACGATTCCGCGAGCGGTCGGCAGATTTTGTTGATTTGGCTCTCACCGTGCCTGCGACTGCAATAACGGCACTGAAAAACTTGCTCTATCAGTTTGGATGAATGCATGCTCCCTCGCGCAGCGTGGCATTGCGCTCCGTGTTTGCAAGAATAATAATAATAACGAATTTATTATTATGCTCATAACTTTTTTTACGCCACTCTGAAAGAAAAGGGCCCACCATGCTACCTAGACTAAGCTAGACTACTTTCAAGTCATCAGAGATTGGGTTGTGACAAGCTGCTGCCTCCGCCGTCTCGCCGTGGCCGGGGCGCCAGATCTTGTGATGTATATTTCATGAGACGTTTCATTCTCCGTCTGCGCCGGCTCGCTGAAATGAGACATGTTTCAGGTCTGACATCTACATTAATGCGACATGAGCCCTTTTGCCGCCTTCAGAGAAACGAGGCAGGACCTTGTGTCAAACGACAGCGGCGACACGATCCGCAACTACAACTTAACTTGTTCGGCTTCTCCTCGAAACACGCCGTTTCATTTCTTGGGGACGTCCAATAAAAACAGCCGCGCAGCATTTTAACGAAGCGCACACACACACATGCACGCACAAATGTCACGCAGACGAGCGCCATTTCCCAGAACCCCCGCTGTCATTCCAAAAATAAGCCCCGGTCAAACGAATGAATGACATCATCGGCGAGTGACGGCGGCCGACAGGGACTCGAGAGGAGGGGGAGGGTTTAATTTCCTATTAGAGGCAATGATGGATGACATTTACACATGAGAACACTGGGAGACCCTACTCTCCTAATAACCCTGCCACATTATGCTGAAAAGAGACAGGAAAAAAAAGAGAGACAGACACAAAAAAAACAACCCAAAGATAGAAAAAAATAAAAAATAAAAAGAAGAAGTCGGGGAAAAAAAAAGAAGAGTACTCGAGGCTTTTGTATAGAAATGGAACAGGGAAAAAAATGGCACAGAATGGGTCTAAATTACTCATACAGGTCAAAGGGGCTACTTATGCAGGCTGTGTTCTGACTGCACTGCCAGTGAAAGGTTTTAAAGTAAGGCCTCTAAGTTCTTATCTCGGAGAACTTGACAGGAAAGAATAGAAAGCTTCTGCATGGCGCACTTAAAATTTTGGTAGGCTTATCTTAAAAAACGTGGACTTCTCTTCCAGTGTTTTTGAAGTGAAGCCATTTCAGCTACGCCTTGACCAATATATATATATATCGTTTAAATCAATCAATTAATCTTTATTTTCACTGGGTAAATACATTGAGGGTAACCCTCATTTTCAATGTGGCCGAGTTTACATAAAATTAAAGGGATTTAAAATTAATGTAAAAGAAAAAATAAAACAATTCAAAATAAAAGGAAAAGCAAACAGGCTAAAATGTAGAGCAATAAAACAAAGAGATAAATACATAGAATAATAAATTATAAACACAGTTAGGCTCCAAGCAAAGAAGTAAAATTAGTGGGAGGAGTTTAATTACACCTCTTTGAAGTTGAGTTGAGTGGAGTTGATACAGCTCTGGAAAAAAAAAAAACAAGATACTGCTTAAAAATGATGAGTTTCTTTGATTTCACCAAATTGAAAACCTCTGGAATATAACCAAGAAGAAGATGGATGATCACAAACCATCAAATCAAGCTGAACTGCTTCACTTTTAGCACCAAACGTGGCATCAGGTTATCCAAAAGCAGTGTGTAAGTCTGGTGGAGGAGAAGATGCCAAGATGCATTAAAAACA
Organism: Astyanax mexicanus; assembly: GCF_023375975.1. Taxonomy (NCBI): domain Eukaryota; kingdom Metazoa; phylum Chordata; class Actinopteri; order Characiformes; family Acestrorhamphidae; genus Astyanax; species Astyanax mexicanus. The sequence continues at coordinate 39,628,955 of NC_064421.1, forward strand.
GGGTAAATATTGTCCGTAGTTCTCAGAGTAAAACAGCAATGTTCATTTTACTCAAACATAAACCTATAAAAACCTATAAATAGGTCTTTTAAAAATCTGGGAAACTGATTCAGAAACTGAAGTGATCACTTATTGTTTTTTTTCTAGAGCTGTATATAATGGATTGGGTTAGGAATGATATAAGAATAGTCAACAAATCTACTCTCCAGTTTTTGCTGTGTATCTTGATTTTTAATATCTTATCCTAATTTTTGACCATAGAATTACAGGGGTTTTTAGACCACAATAATTTATTGTCCCGATGGACAGTTCTGGTGGAAACAGGAGAGTTTGAATTCTGCCGTGATTTGAGCGGCCGTGGTTTTATGTTTTTTGGATACAATCCAGGTTAGCACCCAAACATCCCTTTCAGACAGCTACCTCTTACAGCATCCACAGTTAATCCTGTTGGATGTGGTTGGTCCTTCTTGGTGGTTATGCTGACATTACCCTGGATACCGTGGCTCTTGATGCATCACAAAGACTTGCTGTCTTGGTCACAGATGAGACAGCAAGACGTGCACCAACAATTTGTCCTCTTTTGAACACTGGTATGAGCAGAACTGTGCTCTTACCCTGCTAATTGAACCTTCACACTCTGCTGTTACTGGTGCAATAATGTGCAATTAATGAAGATTGGCCACCAGGCTGCTCCAATTTAGCCATTAAAACCACACTAAAATGACAGGGGTTTCAGTTTCATTGTCCAACCCCTGCTTCCAGGTTTTTGTATTGGTGACAAAACAGTCTCGTCAGTGGAGTGCTGGTTTATACATGCTGTAGGATTGTCTGTTAAAACACAGCACAGCTGTACATGACAGCGGATAGTTTTACAGTGCTTGTCGGTGGGGAAGCTTTCATTGATTTGCCTGTCACATGGCTCAAAACATGATCCGCCGAGCCGGTTCTCCCCTGTTATTTCCTGTTACTTTAACACCGTCTCCAGTCGCTGAGGCGGGGAGGATCCCCAATCAAGAGGCTGTCTGGCTGCACAGCGCCGGGCTGATTCTAAGCACTGAAATCCGGCGGATTTGGCTGGAGATTTGTACCTCTCGCGCTAAGCCGGACTGTTCCACCACAGACGTCTGAGGTGACGGGGCCCAGTGGAGGGTAATTAAAACTCGGGCGCCGCACTCACCACAACAAATCCTCTTCGCATGAGATTCATCAGCACTCCCCGAACTGAACCCAGCCACTGCTGTTAATGACTGGGAGTAATAAAGCACTTGCACCTGGGCCTCAGAGAGCCTCTGTGAACGGGGGCCCGAGCCATGCGAGGGCGGGAGACTTCGAGTGGAAGAGATAAAAGACAACAACAGCATACGGCAGCAATAAACAAAAACATGACTTTTTACCTTATCACAGCTTGCACGATATGGAAAATATTAGGCTGACGGCGTGTGCTATTTGACATGATATCTTATTTCTCAAAATTGAAGTTGTTTTGATGAATCCACAAGACTATTTCCAGAAATTAAATTACTCATGCTGGTAAATTACTGATTCGACCCGTGAGGATCACATAGTTAGTTTTCTGCACACTGAGCACTAAAAAGGAAAAAGGCAGAGAGACGACAGAAAAGAGTCCAGAAGAGAAGAGACCAAAAAGCATGAGCATGAAGATATTGGGCTCTAATGCATTGAGATCCTGATGCTCCTTGCTATCGTTGCTATCTTACACCCCGTCAACAGTCTATTTTCACACCTTGCGTACGCATCGTTAAAATAGCGCAGAAGTTTAGGAATTAATCTACACTGTTTGTTGTAGTGGTCTGGAAGTGGATGTGTTCAGGTTCATATGTTGCATGTTTCTATCATGGTGTTGAAAAACACAGGTGCTCCACTGACTGATTAAAACCCTGACAACAGTCAATTTTTCAGGTTAATATCTGGCGTGTGTCTACCTTGGTGGTGGAAAACACAAGTGCGGCACTGACTGATTAAAACCCTGCCAACAGTCAACAGGGAAAAAGGCAGAGAGACGACAGAAAAGAGTCCAGAAGATGATGCTCCTTGCTATTATTGCTATCTTACACTTGTCAGCAGTCTATTTTCACACCTTGTGCATGGTTGTTAAAACAGCGCAGAAGTTTAGGAATGAATCTACACTGATTGTCGTGGTGGCCTGGAAGTGAGGTGTGTCCAGGTTCATATCTGGCATGTTTCTATCATGTTGTTGAAAAACACAGGTGCTCCACTGACTGATTAAAACCTCGACAACAGTCTACTGCCCAATCCTATTTTTTATTCATGCCAGGAGCACAGTGCGTCGCTGTCTTATGAAAAACACGTATCTGCAGTTTTGTCAATTTGTAGTTTACTACATAATTTGATCAGACTAGTAACTGTCCCTTACACTGTGCCAAAATTCCTTAATGAACGGACCAATAGAAACACTTCAAAATGACCTGAAATAAACTCTTTTTACATTGACTTCCATTAAAAGTTTACAAGTTTTTTCTCTCTCCTGTAAAGTTGCTGTTTTGGAGATAAGTGTTATAAATAAAGAATAAAACATATTGCAGTGCCATTAAATTAGCTGCTGCAAATATCTGAACTAAGCTTCTTTAATACTTTTGCATTGTACTAAAATACATTCATTTTGTAATTGGCATATATAGAGCTGAAACAGGGGGCCTAGTGAATCTTACATTAACATTTAATATAACATTATATTCATTAGAGGCATTTAGAAAAATGTTTGGTTGGGGGGGGGGGGGTAGTGCATTATAGGCCCCTGGTGTGAGCGCTTTTGTCCTTAATTTTTAATAAATGGGAATATTCCACACACTTTTGGAATTCTGGTGCCAAATGGTGGAGATGGAAAGCAGAGTTTCTGGACAAGGTAAGTGTAAATCTCCAGTATGTTGAGGACATGCTATTTTGACCAATATTAAGTAAAATAAAGCGTTTTTTTTCCAATTTAGCCTGTAGAATTTGCACAAATTAAAAAAAATACATAAATGCTGCAGGTTCATATCTGGCGTGTTTCTACCTTGGGGGTGGAAAACACAAGTGCGGCACTGACTGATTAAAACCCTGACAACAGTCAACAGTCTGCTGCCCAATCATATCTTAGCCATGCAGGAGCACAGTGCATGTATCGTCGCTGTCCTATGAAAAACACTAATATTAAGTAAATTAAAGCTTTTTTTTCAATGTAGCCTGTAGAATTTGCACAAATTAAAAAATACATAAAGGTTTCAGGTTCATATCTGGCGTGTTTCTACCTTGGGGGTGGAAAACACAAGTTAACATTTAAATGTTATATTAAATTAACATGTAATATAACATTAAATTCTTTAGAGGCTTTTAGAAAAATGTTTGAGTAGCCTGTAGAATTTGCGCAAATTAAGAAATACATAAATGTTTTCTCCAATGATAGGGAACTGATTGGTGATTATCCATTCATTGAAAGACATAATTTAGTGTTAGTGCTAGTTCTAGTTAGAAAGTGCTAGAAAGAAATGTTCCTGGATATTTGCCCACTCTTCTCCTCCTCAACATTTTGCACACAGGTTTTGCCCACAGGATGTACCCATGGTATGAGCTTGGTGTGGAGCAATTTCCATGAGAAAGAAAAAGACAGAGGACAGGATTTACAGCTTTGAGGAACAATTCCTCAACCTTATTTACATGATTGACACCAGGAGTGATTACGAGTCACGGGTGTTCATAATGGGAATGCGGGAGTGCGCGAGCATGACGTGCATGAGTTATGACATCTCATCCGCGACGCAGTGAAATACGTCACGGGCCCAAATAGAAAATCCATGAAATGGAATGGATGCACGGGCAGCGTGCAGCGTAATCGCTGGTTTCACTCCTCCCTGAGAGAAAGACCTGTTAGATGAGAGGATCTGGATGAGAAGATGTGATAGCAGATAAAGCCAATCTGACGTTTCAATCAGAACAGATAAATGAAGTATGGGGAGGCTCTCTACAGGCCAGAGGCCTTAAATAAAGAAAGAAAGAAACACGGCATCCATCTCCTCCTACTTTAGGAAGGGCAAACATAAAACAATCTCTTCCATTTCCAAGCGTGGACTAGAGCAACACTGTGAGGAAGAGCAGGGAGAGGAGAAAGAAAAAAAGCTATTCTCATTTCTGCCTGGAATTGATTACCTCTCCGAGAGCGCAGTCTGGCAGAAGCAATATGGAGGCCAAGCTGGAAAAAGCTGTCATCTGTGTGAAAAGCCACTCTATTTCCAAACTACTGTTAGTGGATTATGATACAGAATAATGTAGCAGTTTGCCCACAAGATGCCAAAACCAGAAAAGCAGATGATTTGAGATCAGATAGACAAGAGCTATAAGTCTACTCCTGGATTAATTGACTTTTCCATCTGGTCTGAAGAGTTTTGAAGTATGTCGCTGATTGTGTAACATCCTATACGTCCTATAAAGACCTCTCTATGGGTGTTCATTGACATCTTACACCCTGTAGTGTCTAAGAATTTTAATCTATTTTCACACCTTGTGCCCATGCCATCAAAATAGTGTAACTAGAGTTTAGGAATAAATCTACACTATTGGAGGTGTTGGTCTGGAAGTAAGGTGTGTTCACCTAAATTTGCTCCACTGACTGATTAAAACCCTGACAACAGTCTACACTCAGCCGACCAATTGTATCTAAGCCATGCAGAATATTATAACCAGAATAAATAATAAAATAATATTGCTGTTTTCTTAAAAGAGCTGCTGGCGTGTCTTCCACAGCGTGAACACACGCAGGTCAGTATCCTGAGTATTCTGAGACACACAAAAGTGTTGAGCTGTTAAGATACCAATGCGCCAAAGTCAGAGTGCACCTGCCTCTTAAAGGGAATGACTACTGGCGCACTGATTGGTTCATTTTTATGCTACGCCCAAAAGACAATCGTGATTAATTAAGAGAATTAGTTCATGCCTTTTGAGCATTTAGAATTGTTCAAGGTGTATTTTTTTTGTGCCCTCACGATACCAAAGACTCACCGACACACCCCTAAATTATGCCGCGGTATAGATCGCAAAAATAAGGCCTTATGTCTGATAAGCTGGAAAAAAGAGAGACAAGAATGTTGCCCAAGATGTATTAGATGAGAATTACCATGGTCTTTAAGTCCACCAACACCAACACATTTTTTTTGTGGGACCTCATCGTTGTCTGCGCCACCTATTGGAGACATGTCGCTTCTGCACTGTGTCTCTATGGTATCCAACGCCTCCCAGTGGTGTTTAATGACATTGCATTTGTCCTGTTTGGGCATCCATACTCTGTTTACATCAGCAAAACATGGCGACACCCTTGTTCACTTAGAATTAGGCTCCCTAAGTAGTGTACGACATAAAAAAAATTGAAAAATTGCTGCAGCGCTACGGAAATATGGTGCATGCTCCACACAGTTTGTTTGTTTTTGTACACAGATTTACAACATTGTTAGTGATACTAAAATAATGTTTTATGACAGGATTTTTTTAACACCATTAGGAGAAAGTTAAGGAACAGCAAAACAGTTTTTAACCCTTGTGTGGTGTTCATATTTTTGTTACTCGTTTACTTTGCTACTTGTATTTAATTCAGCAAAATTAAGCAATTTTACATTAAAATGCTTTAAACATGCTTGCTTCACCTAAATTACAAGCAATATAAACAGCTTACATGGTTAATGTTTGCCCTTTACCTTTCTTATGTTACATTTCTTTCAAAAAGTGCTACTCTTTTTTTATTAGTTTTTTTTTTTTAAATAAAATGTAAAAGAAAATGAATTAAACTCAAGATATGAGTAGAAAATTTGTTTAGTTTCAAATTTACAAATGAAGCAATGTTTATTAGCCCTTGGCCAAACATACTGTATGTAATATAAATGTGTAGGGGGGGGGCTGTACAGTGTGTGTTTATCGAAAATGTGTTTTGATATATGTTTTTCCCAAAAAATGACCCAATGCCAATGAGTTTGAGTTAGAAAAAATATTTTTTTTCGTATCGTTTGATGAAAAATGAAAATGGGTGGTTAAAGCTTCCCATTCATCATTAACACCATGTTTCAAACAAACACAGTAGTTTGTTTAAAGTAGTATACACGTATTCATGGGGCAAATAAGTTGCGTGCTGAATTTTGGGCATTTTTTACTTTGTAGATTGTCTATTTTTGGATTTATTCATGACAGGCAGATGCTGCAGTCTTGCAAAAACATCCACCCTGAGCCTGGAAAGCTATTTAGCTCCCAAGCCGGAGATGAGTTTCTCCGAGAAAACTGAACAAAAAAAAAAAAAAAAGAAATCTGCTTTCCAGTAAGGATTGAGAGGGTGGGTAAGGCACGTACACTCATCTCTGCTCGGCCTACACTCGCTCACAGCGGCTCCAATGGGCTCAGTCATCATCCGGCGCGGTGCGGCGCTGCTTAGAACTGGTTCTGGACCTGTTTCGGCTTGAGTTCCGATGAGCAGATGGTGCAGAACTGGTCCGAGGTCAGTCCTCCTACACTTCAGGAGCGACACGGTGCTGCAGTCAGACGGCATCGCAACACGGACGCTCAGTTTCGCGATCAGTTTTCAGTTTTCTGAGCATATGGATGGTAGCAAATCAGCGCTGATCCGGGATCAGCCCTCCTACTCTTAACAGCTCTGGATCTAGCATGCTGGCAGCGTATTACAGCCACTGATATGACTAATGCACATGCTCCACGCTCAGAGCCAACAATAGCTCAAAAGCAGCTTTGCATGATATTGGCATATTTGAATATTTCAGGAGTGTTGTGGTTAGGTAATAGCGCTGCTTTATCCGCTAAGCAATGATGGTGATTTCAGATCTTGCGTACTCACGGGGGGGGGGGGGGGGGGGGGGGGGGGGGGCTGGGGGAACCCTGGCTGAGAAACGGTATATTTATGTATATGACGAGAACCAATAAAGCGGTTACGGTAATTGGGTGATCGGGTGGCATTTGCGTGAAGTGTATCTAATCATAATATCTAATTAGAAATAAAAAAAAGGGACAAAAACATCACGATATGCATAAAGGACGCATAACGGGTGATGCATCGCCGTGATGACTCTATCGCCTGAAGGCTGGAATCACATCTGTTACAGAAGTGTCAGGCCATTATCATTAGCTTCAGAGGTTTATGCAAAGATCACAGTGAACGTGCACCGCGTACCAATCGCGCTCCAATCCCAGGGTCAAGCCTGATGCCTTCATAACATCAACAGAACCTGTGATTTGAATAAAAGGCCAAAAAAATGGAATACAAAGCTTTTGAGCAACTGGAACTTAAATGTCTGTTTCTGTGAAGAGTGAAGCAGTAGAAGTAGAGAATGGATCTCTAAAAAAAAGCACATCATTAGAAGAGAAATGTAACATTTAAAATGAGATTGAATTAAGAAAAAGAAGGATCGTGAAAAAGAAAACTTTTACTGAGGCCTTTTTATTGTTCTAGAACTAGTGTTTTATCCCAGTATTCATTGAGAAAATTGAGAACATATAAAGGTAGTTTAAAATGTGATTACAAATGGTGCCAAATGGTCAAGCAGTGTAAAAGCGCTGCCACTATGATCGGGAGATCGCTGGTGGTTTGAATCCCGGTTATGCAGCTTGCCTTGGGGGAGCAGCCGACGCTGAGAGTCTGGCGTTAAGTGAAGTTTAAGGGTTAACTTTACTCAGCACTCAGTGCTACATCTTTATAACTAAATCTGTATCTCTGAAAACATTTTGTCCTTTAACTTTTAGAGCTGTAAAATCGACTGTGGGCAAAGGCAGTGCTGTGAGCCAATCAGAAGCGATATGTTTGCATGTATGAATATTCATGAGCAAGAGCCTAAATCCTGTCTTTCTTCAGAGACCACTAATTCAGTGATCTAAAGCAGGTGCTATACAGAAACACCTGAGCACTTTTTTTCCACAAAAAAAAAACAACAGCTCACATGACTTTATATATTCATTCATACTAGAGACCACAACTAGACATTTTAAAATTAATTAAAAATGATGGAATAGGGGCGCCGAGTGGTCCAGCGGTCTAATGCGCTGCCACTATGAGCGGGAGGTCACAGGTTCGAACCCCTGCTCATGCAGCTTTTCCATCAAGCTGACCTCAAAATTGGCTCTGCTCCCTCTGGGGTGTGTAGATGGTGCTCTCTCCCTATCACACTTAAGGTGGCACTGGGCGGCACGAGGCGTCTGTGAGCGGATGAATCGGAACCTGGCCGCTGTGCTTTCCTCTGAGCGCGCTGTGATGTTGCTTAGGCAATGATTCATCAGCAGCAGCTCGAAAAAAGGGGTGACTGACTTCACACGTGTCAGAGGAGGCGTGTGCTCGTCTGCATCCTCCAAGGGTCACGGGCGTCACCGGTGATGGGGACGCACAAAGGGGTGGGACAATTGGATATCCAAAATTGGGAGAAAATGGGGAAAAATCAGAAAAAAAATGAAGAAAAAAAAAATGACACCTCCTCCAACCTTGTTCCAACAATCAGCAGCCATGGGCTCCTATAATCAGCCGCTCAGCACTCTGAACATTATAATAATTGATGTCCACACAGCAGAGGAAGACTATAAGACGACAGCAAATCGTTCTCAGGTAGCTGTATCCTCTGTTCATAATGTAATTAAGAAAAGGCCGTTAACAAGAACGGTGGAGGTCAAGTAAAGGTCTGGAAGGACCCAGTACACTTTTAGACAGAACCGCTCATAGGATTTCCACGGTTTACTGCAGAGATCCCTCAGGAAGAGTGATTCCTGAAGACTGTGGAGAGATAGGACACTGTTCTACTGTGCAGCAATATCTGTTTAAATATGACCTTTATGGAAGAGTCATGTGAAGAAAACCATCACTTTGTTTTCACCACAAAACAAACAAGCCATATACTTCAGTTTCTGAATCAGTTTGTCTGATTTTGCCAGTTATAGTTAAACGTTTGAGTAAAATTAACATTGTTGTTTTATTCTATAAAATAGAGACAACATTTCTCCCAAATTCCATGAAATAAAAATATTGTCATTTAGAGCACTTATTTGCAGAAACTGCAAAAAAAAGATGCAGATATTCTCAAGTAATGCAAAAAATATATATGTTGGTATAACCCTGTTTTTTAATCACTGTTTTCATGCATCTTGGCATCATGTTCTCCTCCACCAGTCCTACACACTGCTTTTGGATAACTTTATGCTGCTTTACTCCTGGTGCAAAAATTCAAGCAGTTCAGCTTGCTTTGATGGCTTGTGATCATCCATCTTCCTCTTGATTATATTCCAGAGGTTTTCAATTTGGTAAAATAAAAGAAACTCATCATTTTAAGTGGTCTCTTGTTTTTTTCTAGAGCTGTACATGTTGGAAATATATATATATATATATATATATATATATATAAGAAATATATATGTCTTAAAAATGGCAGATTTTTACTATATAATGATGCTATCGTTTTCTTTTTCAAATTGCCAAATTTCTAAAATATTAAAATATTGCAGCTTATTGAGGCTGTGGGGTCCCAGTGGTCATTTGGAATAAAGTGTTTTTCCTATCATCAGAGTTTCGAATCGTTTTCCATCAGCAGCTGGAGTCTGAGAGAGAACAGAGAGGCTATGCTCTCTCTCTGGGTGGTAAGTTGAGATTTCAGGCGTCTGTTGGCTGATGTATTAGAGCTGGGGATTCTGTGCTTTCCTCTGAATTAGCTGTGATGCTACCTGGTGAAGCTGCAGTGATAACAGTTGGAAAACAGGCGGAGTCTGGCTTCCCATGTATCACAGGAGGCGTGTGCTGGTCTTGATCCTCCTGGCATCACTACTGATAGATGGAGTGCATATGAACAGGGATTTGGTAACTGGCCTCCCAAATCAAAGAGGAAATGTGGTAAAATGTAAAGAATTAAATAGAAAAGTACATTTAAAGACTCTGTTCTGGCTGCGCGGTGCCTGGCTTGCTAAAGCTACTCGTTACTTCAGCACTGTTTGGTTTCTGTAGCAGAAATGTCACGGTCGTGTTTTCATGCTCTGCACGTAGTTAAGAGCTCAGCTCGACATGAATTCAAAACCGCGCACCACTTCTCTAATGACTGGATGTTTTTCTTGTGTGAAATTAAAGAAGGATTTTACAATTTCGCACATGTTTCGCAAACGCACTCGGCACAGAACTCAAATTGACCTTATCTAACCGCTCTAAAACTAACATTTTCTCATTTCTAATTCGAAAAAAAATTACATTTTTTCACAAAATAATGACCAGTGTTGGAAAATTCACATAACTTTGAGTTGAACTCTTGAGAAAAGCTATTATTTCTACAGGATGATTGTTTTTTTCTTCTAGCTGACAGAAATTGGAGATAAAATAAAAATAATAAAATATACTGTGCTGCCTAAGACCTGGTTAACCACTATACCAGTATTATTAGGGTATGTTTTACCTGGATAAGCAGCTTTTCAACCACCTTGACCATCAATAACCAGTTTATACCAATATACTCATCAAATGCTGCTCTTCTACATCGGCAAAGCTGCCAAAATTATTGAGACATGCAGATATGGGCCACAGTAAAAAGTTTGTGAATAACCAAAATATTTGCTCAAAAATCTGATTTGGGTCACTTTCACCTGCTGTGTGAATGTAGTTTAAAATCCATTTTTTCTGAAGTGGTCCTGGGATAATTTTCTCTTTAATGGGGGGGGGGGTCCTCTGTAATTTTATTCCTGTCCAGAACCACCATTTATGTGTTTTTTTTTTCTCAGACACCCCCCTGAGAAACTAATCCCATCCATGTAGGGGTTAAGAGATTGTGAAATAATTTATATGCAATAGTGTTAAAAATAGTGAGTTAGTGGAAATAAACATCCAACAAGTATCCAAAAGGGTTAAATTTTAGGGCTTTTGCAGTTCTTGTTCGCTTTTGTGCAGCTCGGGAAAAAAATAGTGTAAAAAATTTCAGAGAAAAGCCATATTCTAGTGATCTACAAGCAAACCATCAACCGTGCACAGTGCAGCTTAATTTAGAATGCGTCAGAGTGTCGACTGGAAAAGTACAACTTGTGCGTCTCAATATGCAATATGCAAAAGGCATGTACTGTTTCTTTTAATAAATCACGAGTGTGTGTGTTTTTGGCGTAACATGAAATAAACCAATAAATCAGTCGGATGTGCTCTGACTTTGGCCGATTGCTATTTTAACGGCGCAGCACACCTGCGCTTCTCAGCTTTAAATGTGTGAACAGGTTATTTACAGAAACAGCAATGTTATCTTTTTTTGTTTTCTTTTTATCATTGATGTAAAAGTTGGGTTTGTGCACTGCAGTGTGTTTTTGTGTGTGTAACGAGTGGTGTGTGTGTGCATGTTGAGCATGTGTGGTGCATCTGCATTGCCAAGATAGCAACGAGCGTCTGACTGTTGTCAGAATTCAAATCAGGCAGTGGAGCACCTGTGTTTTGCGTTAGATAACATGATAACAAGATAGCAATACACCAGAAATGTACCTGAACACACTTCATAACCAGACCACCACGCCCATTAGTGTAGATATATTCAGAAGCGCCATTGCTATTTAAACAATGCAGGCAGCAGTCATGAAAATGGAAAATGTTGGCGGGGTGTAAGATAGCAATGCGCATCACAATGCGCTTTATGCAGGGTGGAAGTTATTTCCTGTCATTTGACAGCCCAGCTTTTATTATTTTTAATTAATTTCTTTATTATATCGCTGTTGCTGAAATTTGCTTGCTTTATAGTAAATAAAGCATAGTAATGCATATACAGCTCTGGAAAAAAAATAAAAGACCATTAAAAATGATGAGTTTCTTTGATTTTACCACACTGAAAACCTCTGGAATATAATCAAGAGAAAGATGGATGATCACAAGCCATCAAACCAAGCTGAACTACTTGGATTTCTGCCCCAGGAGTAAAGGCAAAAAGTTATCCAAAAGCAGTGTGTAAGACTGGTGGAGGAGAACATGCCAATATGCATAAAAATGTGATCAAAAACAGGGTTATTCCACCAAATATTGATTTCTGAACTCTAAAAATCTTTATGAATATTAACTTGTTTTCTTTGCATTATTTGAGGTCTGAAAGCTCTGCATCTTTTCTTTTTTTTAAATTATTATTTCAGCCATTTCTCATATTCTGCAAATAAATGCTCTAAATATTTTTGATTAAGAATTTGGGAGAAATGTTGTTCGTAGTTTATAGAATAAAACAGCAATGTTCATTTTACTCAAACATAAACCTATAAATAGTAGAATCAGAGAATTTGATTCATAAACTAAAGTGGTCTCTTATTTTTTTTCAGAGCTGTAGATAATACACAAGGGATGAAAGGAATAAAACAGGGCAGAGAAGAAGAGAGAAATAGAGGAGGGTGGATGGAGAGTGTGAATAAGTGTAATAATTTAGTATTTAGCTGGATCTGTGCACTGGTTTAAAGCTGTAGGGTCAGCTGGCAGGGCTGGACTTCACCACCAAGACACACACACACACACACACACACACACAAACACACACACACACACACACACACACACACACACACACACACACACACACACACACACACACACATAAACACACCAGTCAGTTTCCCACTCTATGATTAGAAATGCAGCTACTGGCAACAATGCTCTTGTGTTCACAATTTAAACGAGGCTGAGAAACAGCCATGAGCCATGCTGCTTATTGCGTGAGTCATTATATACACGAGGAGCGTTTCGCCATATTTTCAGAGATATTATTCATGTGTGGATCTCTCTGGAGGTTTTGCTTGTGTTGGGGATGTAATTGTATTTTTCACGTATGAGCATATCAGAGTGGGAAGCTGCTAGTTTAAAAATCAGAGTTTCAGAGAGTGATTCAGATTTGACCAGGCCTCAGAACTCTGTTCGTGCTGTGCTTATATGTAATTAAGGGCGTTTTCACACCAGCACTATTTGGTCCGGTAAAAATGGTCCGTTTGTAACTTTAGTGCGGTTCGATTGAGCAGGTGTGAAAACAGTAATCGCACTCGGGTGCGGATCAAAAGAACTGGACAGAGACCAGCTAGAGGAGGTGGTCTCAGCTCGGTACCAAACGAACTCTGGAGCGGTTCGCTTGTGGTGAGAACGTGATCCGGTCTCGATCGGATCCAGCTATTAAATATAATCCATTTATTTGAGCTAAACTGCTGATAAAGCAAGCACAGTTTAAACTGATATATTAGCCAGATAACGCTAATTACCACAGCTGTGAACAAACACTGTGTCCATGCACGCGCCGTCTGCGCTGCGTTCACTGCTCACAGCCGCGTGACTCTGTTTATTATGTATAAATCTGCGCTGCACGTAGAAACACTGTGTTTGAAAGTGCAGCGTTTCAGTGTTCAGTGTTAAAGCACAGATATTTGCTCTGGAACACAAAATCTTCTCGCTGTATTTACTTTTTCGTATATTTATATTTAACATACTCCCGTCTCAGACAGCTCTGACCAATCAGAGGACACATGCTGCTCGCGTGGTTTATTGATGCGCATTTTGGTGCGTTTACATTTATGCCTGTGTGAAACCAGACCGAACAGAGCGAGAAAACGCTCCAAGTAAACGAACTCATTAACTGATTCGGACCAGAGAAACCAACTACAGGTGTGAAAACGCCCTAAGAGTAATATATAACCTCTTCTGTGGCTGGCTGGACTTTTACGCACAGTAAAATCCACAGTGTTGAAATCCCAGTGTGAACATGTTTTAACTCTCTGGGAGTTTTTCTAACAACCATCAGTAATAAACAGATAAACAATCCCTAGAGTTGGTGTTGTTATTCAGAGTAAAAAATCACTTTCAGTATGTTTGGTGTTGGGTTGGATGGTGGATAAGAGTCTCCACCCAAGAATTGTTGTGTTATAGAGCCACTGCTTTTTTGACAGTTTTTGATGGTCTCTCTTGTTCTGAATAAAGCTTAGATAGGATAAAAATATAATTTTTTTCTGTGGTATAGCTTACCTTTTATAATATTTTATAGATACTCTGCTATACAGATTCGGGGTGAGGTTTAAATAATAAGCTTTGGTTCTCCTTTAAGCAGTGTTGGGAGTAACGGCGTTGAAATAAACGACGTTACTAACGCTGTTACTTTTTTTCAGTAACGAGTAATCTAACTAATTACTCTGACTGTAACTATAACGCCGTTACCCTTTCCCACCCCCCGTTACTGCAAGTTACTTTAGCCGTTCAATTAACTTTTTTTTTTTAACTTCGCGCATACAGACAACGGCGCGAGTGTGTGTGCGAGTCACAAGGGAGGGGAGGATAAGACCAGGGTTTCTCTAGGGGTCCGCAGGCTCATCCTCAGAGGAAGACAGTAGTCTGTAGTGAGCCCTTTAAATCAGGGGTCTCAAACTCGCCCCCGCAGAACGATATTTTGTGGCCGCGACTTGTAATCAAATTTTAGCATCCTCCCCCGTCCACCAGCACAGCGCATCCTATTCATTTAAATAGAGAGAGACACTGCATGAGCGCAGCCCCGCCCTCCCGCAAAAAGTTCTGCTGTGTTTGATACGAGCCTCTCATTCACAGAACAGCTGCCTTTAAACCACGGAGGAGAAGCTGAAAATGGATTTATAGAACTATAGATCACAGTGAGGTTGATAAAAAAATCTTAAACCTACGATTGACTACACCTGTTGCTTGATTTGAATAAATAAAAATGACAGGGGGGGGGGTAACTAGTTACTTTTATAGTGGAGTAACTCAGTTACTAACTCAGTTACTTTTTTGGAGAAGTAACTAGTAACTATAACTAGTTACTTTTTGCAAGTAACGTGCCCAACACTGCCTATAGGACAATAACTTATAGTAATAATAACTTACAATAACTGGGTGGAGACTCTTATCCACCATCCAAACCAACACCAAGAATGAACCGAACCTAAGACTTTAGCAGCAGAGATCTGAATGTACTGAAGAAAGTAAACCGAAGAATAAAGAACTGCAAAAATCAATCTTGTCTCAAGGTAACGACAGTATGTTCCAGGAACTCAGCATCTTTACAGGAAAAGAGAGGCCGAGTAATATTGCGAAGATGGAAAAATGCAGACTCAGCCAGACATTAAATATACTAGAAGAAAAAAAATAGGTCGGGTACAAATCAGTTAATGAGTTTGTTAACTTGGAGTCTTTTCCCAATTGGTTTGCTTTCAACTCTTTCAACTCAACTCTTAAAGAGTTCATTTAACACTGTCAATTTACCTGTGTGTGCATGTTATTTAGAATTTTACTTTTTAGGTAAATTTTTCATACTTTAAAAATAATCAAATTAATAGATGCATCCAGAAGGAAGAATTGTGGGATTGCAACACCATTTTAAGAAGATAAAAGTTACCCAAAAACAATAAAAATGGAGTTGTAGACAAAGGTGTGGAAACTGTTCACATTCATTATTTAGGTAGAAGTAAAGATACTAGGGTTTAGGTGCCGATTGGTCCAGCGGTCCAAAGCGCTGCCACTATGATTGGGAGATTGTTGGTTCGAATCCCAGTCATGCAGCTTGCAATCAGCTACCGGAGCCCTGAGAGAGCACAATTGGCCTTGCTCTCTCTGGGTGGGTAGATGTCACTCTTTCCCCTCATCACTCCAAAGGGTGATGTTGATCAGCTCAAGGCATCTGTGAGCTGATGTATCGGAATCGAGTCGCTGCGCTTTCCTCCAAACGCGCTGTGATGCTACTTGTTAATTCTGCATCAGCAGCAGTTTGAAAAGAGGCGGTGGCTGACTTCACATGCCTCAACACCCTCCTTGTGTTGAGGCATCACTAGTGATGGGGGATATACAAACTATATACAGACTATAATGCTATGTTAAAATGTTAATGTTGATTAATTTGGGATGCACTAGGCTCCCTAGTGTTTCAGCTGCATATATGCTCATTATAAATTAATGCACTTTATTACAATGCAAATATATTAAATATAAATCTTAGTTGGGACATTTCGAGAACTCGAGTTCTCTTGAGTCTCTGCACGGATCGTCTTCAATAAGGTAACAATAAGGTGAAGTCTAAATTCAACTACAACAAGTGAATTTCCCTTGGGGATTAATTTAGTGATCTAGCCATCCACTCATCCACTCATCTATCCATATTTGATACCCCAGTAAGTCCTTTTCTTCTTTATAAATTCCTGGTATCTTGATCCTAGTCTTTTTCTTCTAGTATATTTAATGTCTGGCCAAGTCTGCATTTTTCCTTCTTTGCAATATTACTCAACTCTGCCCTCTCTTTTCCTGTAAAGATGCTGAGTTCCTGGAACACACTTTCGTTACCTTGAGATAAGATTGATTTTTGCAACTCTTTATTCTTCGGTTTACCTTCCTCAGTACCTGCTCAGTACCTCAGATCTCTGCTGCTAAAGGTCTATAGTCGGAATGTGGTCCATTTGCATCCTTGGTGTGGTTATTTGGACATGTTTTCTCAGTTCGGCAACAAACGTGATCAGAACTTGATCTGACCTGACTATAATACTACAGTATGTATAATATGCTACTCATGATTAAGCTACATGGCTGTTCAGGTGCAGTTTAACCAGATTTATTACCCAAAAAATGATTACAGCTATTAACTATGCAGCTATGCATCTCTTGTAAATTAAACTGAAATACATGTTATTCCGGAACGGAGGACCTTCTTTCTGTATTTACTCCACCCAAGACAGTTTTGACCAATAAGCAGAGACAATTTTGGTACACTTGTTTTTTCTTGTGTAAAACCAAACCAAACCAAAGCAAACCAAAGGGAAAAATGCTTCAAGTTATAAAACTCATTAACTGATTTGGATTTGAGAGTTAGTTATTTGGACCCAAGACCTAGTTTTTCTTCTAGTATATTAAATGTCTGGCTAAAACCCTATCCGGACGGGATAAGTTTATCAGGGGGATGTCTGTGAAAAATATTTCACACTTCAATTCAGTGATAAAAACTCATGCATCTGGACTGCAATTGACTGCAACTGGACTGCAATTGACTGCAACAGGAGGACCAGTGAGTTTTTTGGTTTTCTTGGTCACATGACATCGCGTTCAGTAGCTCCTCCATTTCCACTCACTGTTGTCTTTACATTGATCTTCGTGGAAACGTGCACCCGAAGTGTAATTTCTGTGTGTGGCAGTGGACAAATATCTATTTTATTAAACGCGAGGTCACATAACTTCGAGATGTTCATTCGGACGGGACTAAAATTACTGGAGGATCACGGAGTTCAGTGAAAAACAGTAGGTAATTCAGCCTGTAATTTTCTCATTTCACTCCAGACAGCTCTGACCAATAAGCAGAGACAATTCTGTTGCACTTGAGTTTGCTTTTTCTTGTGTGAAACCAAACCAAAGCAAACCAATGGAGAAAACGCTTCAAGTTAACAAACTCATTAACTGATCTGGACCAGAAAATTGTGAAAAAACCCACAGTACACCCTCACAAATCTGCTCATCCGAGCCGCATACTTTACCAGCTACTCTGCCTACCAGTTACAGAGCGCTTCCATTATAAATCCCTGCTGTTGACCTGTAGGACCTTGTGCAACCTTCTGTCTGCTCTTCTTTATTCTTATGCCCTCTTATGCAGTGTAAGATCCTCAGGCTTTATTCTACTGGGGGCTGGTCTTTTATTTCTGCTGCCCTCACACTTTGGATTTCCTCACCTTCTTCCATTTGTTCATCTCCCCCTCGTTCCATCCTCAAAGCCCAGATAAAAAACCTCCATCTTTAAATGCTTTCATCCTCCTTGAATTTCATCATTTGATTTTGTATTACTGAGTGTGTTTGACTGTGTTTGAGTGTTTTCCATTCATGATCAGATTACTGCAGTAATATAGTAATGTAACAGGATACTCTTAGATTTATTTCTTAAATCAGAGTCAACTTTTTTGTATTAAGAAATTTCTTGGGGCGACGAGTGGTCCAGCGGTCTAAGGCGCTGCCACTACACTGTAAACCCATACGTTGTTTGAACTCAAATGATTTAAGTCTGTTTACATAAAATTGGATATTTCTAAATATAAATCAACTATTTTGAGTTAGTTGAACATTTGTGGGCACATATACACTTTCAAACTGAGATCTTTGAGTTGAACCAACTTATAATAACTGAGTTTAGTCTGTTGACATTAGCAGCTTCTTTTCCATTGGCTTCTGTCACAATCTATTGGCATACTGGGTGTGTCCAACAGTTTCTGACTAACACTCACTTTCAGTGTGTAATGATTCCCCCTGGGCTACCTTACAAATAAATCAAGTTCCCCTTTAGTTGTAATAACTTGATGTTTTAATTCATGCTAACTCAAGTTTTAATTCCCCATTATTAAAAAAAATTGAGCAAACCGGCCGCCTTAAAAAAAAGTTAAGTAAACTCAACTTGTCCGGTCTTACAGTATAACAAAAATAAAAAAGTTAAATCAACTTCCCCTTCAGTTGTATTAACTTGATGTTCTAAGTTATGTTAACTTAAGTTTTCATTACCCGTTACTTAACTTTTTTGAGGCAACCGAGGTTGAGGTGTCCTCAAATTTTTAAAGTAAATACATCTTACAGTGTATGAGCGGGAGGTCACAGGTTCAAACCCCCGCTCATGCAGCTTTATCAACAGCTGCCGGCGTTCAGAGGGAGCACAATTGGCCCTGCTTCCTCCGGGTGGGTAGATGGCGCTCTCTCCCCACATCACTCCTAGGGTGATGTCGATCAGCACAATGCGTCTGTGAGCTGATGTATCAGAACCGAGTCGCTGTGCTTTCCATCGAGTGCTCTGTGATGCTACTCGGCAATAATGCATCAGCATTGCAGCTCGAAAAGAAGCGGTGGCTGGCTTCACATGTATCGGAGAAAGCATGAGCTAGTCTTCTTCCTCCTGGTGTGTTGGGGCATCACTGGTGATGGGGGAGTCCTAATGAGCGGGCAGGGTAATTGGCTAAGCAAAATCTTACAGCACTTCATTTAGCTTTCCTTGGCTGACAACTTTTATGGAGATGCAGATTTCATTTTCCAGCAGGACTTGGCACACTGCCCACACTGCCAGAAGTACTAATTGGTCTGTAATATAATATTCTCATTTTCTGAGACACTTATTTTGGGGTTTTCATTGGTTGTAAGCCATAATCATCAACATAAAAAATTAACACTTAAAATAAAAATTATCATTCTGTGTGTAATACATCTATATAATATATGAGTTTCACATTTTGGACTGAATTACTGGAATAAAGTAACTTTTTCATTGATATATTTTTTTTGAGATGTACTAGGTATTAGTATACAGTTAATGTACATGATCAGATTACAGACAAACTGTAAAAAATCACAAAGTGATCTGTAATAATCTGTAGTAGGGGTGTGCGATATTGTATCGTACGCAAAAAATATCGGCAATATGTTTTAAAGATATTGTGCCCTGAAATATCATGCCATATCACCCACCCCGATTTATCACGTCACATTTATCACTACTTTTTTACTGTTTTTTTTTTTTAACAAAAGAAAAATTCACACTGCTCTCATTTTCCATTATATATCTACTAGAGACTAGAGATTATATCTGCCCAGTATAATTTATTTTATTTTAATCCTGGATATATTGGAGTTGATATTTGGAGTGTATTATTAGGACCACTACTGCATTCTGGATCATTGACTTCTGTTACACATCTGATAAAATTCTTGTATTCCAGTTAGGGGTGTGCCATATCATATCGTATGCAGTAATACAATTACATTTTAATTTTGTTGCAGTAGAGTATTCTTGAAATGTTTTTTTTTAATTCAGTATTTTGTCATATCGCCAAGAGTATCGTCATCGCAAAAATACCATGAAATATTGTGATGTTATTTTTGAGCCATATTGCTCACCCCTATTAATCAGATTATGAAATGAATTGAAAAGCACTCGCTTTCAAGCCACAACTTTTAGAATGGTGCACATATTCACTGGCCTTTCGCCAATGTTCCTAGTAGTCACTATTGTGTTTTATAATTTTCCATGAAGAAGATCTTCTTCTTATCTCTGTCACTCCTCTTTGTCCAGAGTCCTCAGCCTCTCTATTGTGTTTTGTTGCTAAATACATTTTCCGCCTCAGTCCTTTCCCTTTCTTCTCCCTTGAGATTCCAGCATCTGCCCTTTCCCTCTCTTTCTCTGGCTGCCAGATTATCATCTTTCAGGTCTCTGTGGGAGTTTATCCCCCTTAAAGATCTGATCTGCTTCCATATCTTCACCCTCTCTCTTACCATTCTCTCCCTCACTATCTCTCCTTCTGCGTAACACACACCGGCACGCTCCACACTGCAACACATTTACTTACTGCAATGCAGATTTGAAAGTATCGGGCCGCTTGCTCAGTCATTGTTTCTTGTTTTTGAACTGGATTAACCCTTTCAGACACTGCGTCTGTGACTATGGACATCATGTGTTTTATTTTTTGGTACCACTTTACTTGGATGGTCCATTTTATGGCTTTGTTGATGCTCAACTGACATTCAACTAACACTGAATTGAATGTCCATTAAATTTAACTTAACCCTATGTTGAATGTAAATGATTCAAAATAGAACCTAACTGTACACCTAACCCTAACCTTAACCCTTAATCAACCATAAAATCGAACCCTACACCTAACCCTAACCTTAACCCTTAATCAACCATAAAATCCAACCCTACACCTAACCCTAACCTTAACCCTTAATCAACCCTAAAATCGAACCCTACACCTAACCCTAACCTTAACCCTTAATCAAACATAAAATCGAACCCTACACCTAACCCTAACCTTAACCCTTAATCAACCATAAAATCAAACCCTACACCTAACCCTAACCTTAACCCTTAATCAACCCTAAAATCTAACCCTACACCTAACCCTAACCTTAACCCTTAATCAAACATAAAATCGAACCCTACACCTAACCCTAACATTAACCCTTAATCAACCATAAAATCAAACCCTACACCTAACCCTAACCTTAACCCTTAATCAACCCTAAAATCTAACCCTACACCTAACCCTAACCTTAACCCTTAATCAAACATAAAATCGAACCCTACACCTAACCCTAACATTAACCCTTGATCAACCATAAAATCAAACCCTACACCTAACCCTAACATTAACCCTTAATCAACCATAAAATCTAACCCTACACCTAAACCCTTAATCAACCCTAAAATCTAAACCTAACCTTAACCCTTAATCAACCAAAAAATCAAACCCTACACCCAACCCTAACCTTAACCCTTAATCAACCCTAAAATCTAACCCTACACCTAACCCTAACCTTAACCCTTAATCAACCATAAAATCAAACCCTACACCTAACCCTAACCTTAACCCTTAATCAACCCTAAAATTTAACCCTACACCTAACCCTAACCTTAACCCTTAATCAAACAAAAAATCTAACCCTACACCCAACCCTTACCCTAACCTTAACCTAAGCTTAAAATCTAACCCTAAACCCAATTAAGATAAGTGTTTGGGTTAGAGTTGAATGTAGGGTTATATTCAATAGAGAATCATTTACTTTCACCTTTTAGTTTATTTGAATGTTAGTTGAATGTCAGTTGAGCATCAAAGAGGCCATCAAATGGACCAAGTGTTACCTTTTTTTTAACGGTCTCATTCCATCTTTTTAAATTAATTTTAATATGTCTAGTTGAGGTCTCTGTTTTTTGTAAAAATAAAAGGGCTCAGGTGTTTCTATTTAGCCCTGCTTTAGTTCACTGAATTAGTGGTCTCTGAATATGAATTTTCATACATCAAAAAAAACAACAACAACCTGCCTTTCCCCCTTAGTCAATTTTACAGCTCTAAAACTCAAACAACTTAAAATGTTTTCAGAGATACAACCTTAGTTAAAAAGATATAACATTAAGTGCTAGCTATACTTAACCCTTAAACTTCGCTTAACATCAGAATTGGCTGAAAAATGTTATCGAAACCACGAGCCGAGCCCAGACTGCCCACTCTGTGGCATTGACAATGTTTATTTCAGCTAAACTATCAGTTTCATCACATCGAAGCCCCAGAGTTTGCTCTATATCATAAAATCTGATGCGAACGGCACCCTCTTTGACTGGTGTTTTGTCGAGTTGAGCTGCCTTGTCAAACTGTGCTTCCCTAGTGTACATTTAAGGTCTCTGTAAAACATGGAATCAACCGGAGATCCTATTTAAACCTACAGTTACTTACACAACACAGCTAACACTAACTAGCTGTGCAAACAGAAGCTCTAAACAGAGCTGTGAGCTCCCCCTTAACTATAGCTCCTTCTGCTGTTGGCCGGGTTCAGCGCCGCCTGTGGGTGGTCCTGAGCCGAGGTGGGCGAGGCCATGAAGTCACTGGTTGATGTAGACACTCTAACTTCTCTCTGATCAACTCGTATTTCTGAGGATTTTCTTTTACTAGCTACAGCAGACAAGGGAGGCTGAGAAACAGTTTTATGTGCAGCATCATAGACAACTCACAGTTTCACAAAGAACAAGAAAAAGTGGATTTTAGCAAAAGGAGACCTTTAATAATGTGTTGAACAGTTTCTAAACCGATCTTAGTAGTTTTAGCAATAACATTAGATGTTTCCTTTGCTTGATAGATGCCAAAATCCATCTTTTCTATGACCACAGGATAAGTCTTTCCACATGGTAGTGGAAAGAAGAAACAAGAAGCTACTCACTGCATCAGTTAAGATTAAATAACTTGAGGCAAGCTGAATAATAATCACCCTTTCAGTGATTATCTGATTAGAGGCTTTTATTTATTTGCTTATTTGCTTGCCCCGTTTTTGGCTGGGCAGTATACCCCAGTGAAAAAAAAAAATAGATTATATTAGAAGTATATTAAACATAATTATGCTATAGTGCATTAAAGTGTTCTTGTAGCCACTTTATTATTAAGCAGTACATTTAAAGAGAGCTAAAATGGAACAACTTTTCTTGTACTTATTATAGTAATTAACTTGTATAAAATAGTACAAAAGTCTCACTTAAAGTGTACTTAACTGTACTAAAATGGAACTATTTTAAATATACTTAATTAACATTAAAACATACTACTTCATGTATGTAACCCCATTTTTTAAATAAGCTTACAGTCAAATTATAATGCATTTAATAAGTATTACTAGTATTAATGAATATCACTGTTATACACCAGTTATATTAGGAATGTACTAAGAATTGATGTTAAATATATTTATATTACAGTAAATATGTGCTTCTTGTTTCTGTCTTTTGTAAGTAGCACACTTCTAGTTTTCTAGTTTAAAAATATAATTTAATATACTGTACTGTCATTTTTAGCGTGTTACAAGTTCCCTTTAAATTAAAAAAATGATACATTGCACTTTAAGTAAACTACTTTAACAAATGTTTTCAGCACACTTTGCTAAAAATGTATAAAAGTATAATTGGAAATAAATATTTTAGAATATATTGAATTATATTAAACTTAAAGTGTATAGCATAGTGGTCTATTTATTTTAAAATACACAATATCGTACTTTTTAACATGTATGATCAAAGTTTATTTTCAAACATTTGATAAAAGCATAATATTAATGTACTTTTAATATATTTTAAGTGCATCAATCTGTCAGTATATTTACAGCATACTTAGACATTTCTCAATATGTTTTAAGTACATTTTTTTTTTTTTTTTTGACCAGGCTATATACTGTTCTGGATGGTGATTGTTCTAAGGACTGTGGTTAAAGAGCATTTTTATATGTAGCTGTATTTAATTATATGTAGCTGTATTTAATTATATGTAGCTGTATTTAATTGTATGTAGCTGTATTTAATCACTTCCAGTCCTGTATTTTTATTTGATGGTTTATGTCTCTGCGTTTCTGCCGTGGCTCTAAACGTTATGGTGGTCATGCAGTTTGATGGTGCTTCAGTGGAAGTGGGAGCCTCTCACATTTACTTTGGGTTTATTACATACAGAGCTCAGCTTTTCTACTGTATTTTATCTTAACTTCAACCCCTATAAATTTATATGCGCTGTTCTTAGAGAGAAAGAGAGATTAGATAATATCTCCACTGGGACAGCTCTATTTTATCGGTATTTGAAGAAGATCTCCTATCACTGCAGGTGGGCAATTGCAATCAAGTACAGTATACCTACAGTACTCAGAGACCACCCTTTATAGATTCATTTGGAAGCAGTGTTCAAACAATGACTTTGAAATTTAGGACAATGCGCTGAGTGAGCTACGGGCTTTGAGTTACATCACAAATGTTCTTTTTAACTGTAAAACTGGAGAAAAAAATATATGTAATATATAAAAAAAGAAAGAAAAAAAAAATATATATATATATATATATATATTATATAAAAGTGCTGACAAATTTAGATTGTTGGGTGACTTTAAATGTAGCAGGTACAGGCCTAAATTGTGTGTGAGCTAGTTGGAATCCCAGTCATGCAGCTTGCCATCAGCTGTCGGAGCCCTGAGAGAGCACAATTGGCCTTGATCTCTCTGGGTGGGTAAATGTGCTCTCTCCCCTCATCACTTTTAGGGTGATGTTGATCAGCACAAGCCGTCTGTGAGCTGATGTATCGGAACCGAGTCGCTGCGCTTTCTTCCGAGCGCTACTGGCTTTACGCTACATCGCATATGTTCTTTTTCACTGGAAAACTGGACAAGTTAAATAAAAAAGCCTGTAAAACCAAACATAGCTTAGATACATAAATTCTGTTTTTTATGTTTTACTCTCTCTCCCTCCTGTTAGGTGTGAAGAAACTTAAAAAGATGAGCCAGAGCCAGTTGATGGAAATCTTGCCTTCTTTCTTTTTCCCATGTTATATCAGAAAATCACTGCAAAATAATACAGTACCAGTCAAAAGTTGCATACACCTTAAATTCACCTTAAATTTAAAAAATATTTTAAATTATTTGAAAATGTTCTGCACTGTAGAAAAATGTGACATTATATAGTAAATAAAAAGAGAATCAGTTTTAGATTTCAGATTTTTTAATGTAGCACCTCTTGCTTAGATGAGACAGTTTTGCACATCTTGGCTGAATTGTCTCAGTCAGCTTTATGACGTAGAGTCACCTGGAATGGCTTTGAGTTAACCCTTTGAACCCCAGCCTATTTTGGTGTGTTCATTGTCTGATTTCTGATATACAGGGGTTGGACAATGAAACTGAAACACCTGTCATTTTAGTGTGGAAGGTTTCATGGCTAAATTGGAGCAGCCTGGTGGCCAATCTTCATTAACTTCACATTGCACCAGTAAGAGCAGAGTGTGAAGGTTCAATTAGCAGGGTAAGGGCACAGTTTTGCTCATACCAGAGTCTTGCTGGCGCATCTGTGACCAAGACAGCAAGTCTTTGTGATGTATCAAGCGCCACGGTATCCAGGGTAATGTCAGCATGTCACCACCAAGAAGAATCAACCACAACATCCAACAGGATTAACTGTGGACGCTGTAAGAGGAAGCTGTCTGAAAGGGATGTTCGGGTGCTAAACCGGATTGTATCCAAAAAACATCTCAACTCTCCTGTTTCCACCAGAACTGTCCGTTGGGACAATAAATTATTGTGGTCTAAAACCAGGTGTTTCAGTTTCATTGTCCAACCCCTGTATATACAAATATACATGAAATATACGTGAATATTTGAAATGTAAATACATTTGGGATAAAAAGTTAAAAATAATAAATATTTTTGAAAAAAATATATATTCAGCTGTGCTTACAGCTAATGTTTATTTTGAATATATATATATATATATATATATATATATATATATATATATATATATATATATATCAGTATTCTGATAACAAACTCCCTTACATAGGTGTATGTAGGTAATGGTGGGTTGGCAGGTGTATTGTGGGATACATATATAAGCAGTACAGAGATATTGAGCATTCCTCAGTTATCCTGAGTCTCTCTCTTTGTGTGCTGCTGCGCTGTATCGCTGCGTTATCACTGCTTATTATATTAAGATGCTGCAGGAGAGCAGGAGAAGCTCCAAAAGCTTCCCATCGATCCCACCCCGCCCCCCCAATAACTAAAGCACCCCAGTCGATAGCCCCTCATAATGACTATCCACACTCCACCAGCAAATATAACTACATTGTCGATTTGGCCACCTCCAGAGCACACACACACTCCTACCCCATCCAGTTAATATAGACCTAAAACTGTGACA
The DNA here is from genome assembly GCF_023375975.1 of Astyanax mexicanus. Lineage (NCBI taxonomy): Eukaryota > Metazoa > Chordata > Actinopteri > Characiformes > Acestrorhamphidae > Astyanax > Astyanax mexicanus. Next base: position 39,655,117 of record NC_064421.1, read on the forward strand.
AAGAGCTCGCAGACTGTGGAAAAGGAAAAAAAAAAGAGAAAACAAGAAAAAAAATACAAGAACACACACACACACACACACAATCATCTAGAATAGAACAAACAACCTTACTCTTATTAACAGAGATGGGCAAAGTTTGCACATTTAAGTCGGTTGCAAAACAAACTGCATTATTGGTGCCGCATAAATTACGGAGCCAATCAATAGTTCCTTCGAGAAGTTTTGCTTTTTTTTTTTTTTTTTTCTCTCCTGACCGGAGAGCAGCTCAGGAACAACTGTATGGTATAGTTATAGTCAAGGAAGACTTAAAAGCACAAGAAGATGAAAAAGAATGAAAAAAAATATATATAAAAAAAAGAATAGAAAAAAACATCCACCCACTCACGCGTACTGTAATACTTAGCAGGTTGTTGAAACCTTCTTCCAACACATCGTTTCGGTCACTGTTCTCAAGCGGCGCATGCAAAATGACAGAGTCTGGCAAATTATTGCCTTCCACCTCAATCAAGTCATCTTGGAATTACCTAAGATTAGCCAAATTATTGCTTCAAACTAGTAAAACCTGTCAAGGTCTGACATTTAAAGACGTTTTTTTTTTTTTTCTTTTTCCTCCTCACAGGTTTGAAGACTGCAATTCCAAGATAACTCCAATATGACATTCAGGCTTGTCACACTTTAAGGTGCACTTAAGGTGGTTTTGTAACACTAGAGTAGGCCTAGCTGCTGCTCGATTGGCTGGAAACACAAGGAAAAGAGCAGCAGGCAACTAACTGGCAATAGGTCTAACAACCATAGCCAGAAACATATAAAAGTACAACAAATCCCCGGAAAGTACAACAGCCTGAACCAGTTCCTCACTCTGCTCAGCTGCTCACACTGCGGGTTTCTTATTGACCTCTCGCAAACATGCACTGCGCCCACTCTGATTAGCAGGTAATGAAGTTGCTCTGAGCTTTAAGAAACTGAGTTCATTGCCTCAGAGATGAAAGGCACATATTAGGAAGCCACAAGAGCTGCAGCATGGCTGGGTTTCCTAGGCAATATGTGGACAAATGCAATTACCTATGGTCAGTGTTGGGCACGTTACTTTAAAAAAGTAATTAGTTATAGTTACTAGTTACTTCTCCAAAAAAGTAACTGAGCTACTAACTGAGTTACTCCACTATAAAAGTAACTTGTTACCAGTAAAAGTAACTATTGTGTTACTTTGTGTTATTCGCCCCATTAAAAAAAATAACAAAAAAAAAATCAATTATGTAATTACTATTATTATTAGAAAAATAACAAACGAAAATAAACCCAAAATGTTGACAAAAATATAATCTAACGAATAAACAACAAAATAAACAAAATTCTCCACAAACTCAAAGAAAATTACTAAGATTGTAATACTGAAAAAAAAAAAAACGGGAAAAAAAAACGGAAAAACGCGTCTGGGGATGAAATTAAACAAACCAAACCACACTCAAAGGAAAAATGTATATATAAACAAAACATAATAATGGACAAAAACAACAATCTAATGACCGTTAAAATGGTATTATTATAACAGTTTATCAGGCAATCACTGAATTGATTAGAGCACGCAAATCTTCACAATTGTGCCTCACTTCTCCACGCCAAACCACATAAACCTACAGGCCCAGAGGCCAGAAGTTCAAGTTCACCAGAAAGAGGAGGGGTTAACCAGGGCAAACGACTTCCTAAACCCTCCAACTACCTTTTTTATAGGGTTAGAGCGACCATCAATCCATCTTTTTGTCCCTTGTAAATCACACGCACACTTGCGCCTTTGTCTGTATGCGTGAGGTTAAAAAAAAAAAAGTTTATTGAGTGGCTAAAGTAATGTGCAGTAACGGGGTGTCGGAAATAGTAACGCCGTTATAGTTACAGTCAGAGTAATTAGTTAGATTACTCCTTACTGAAAAAAGTAACGGTGTTAGTAACGCCGTTTATTTCAACGTCCTTACTCCCATCACTGCCAATGGTCACCAATCTCACGGTGGTAAATCAGTATTACAGTCTAAAAAAAACGCTAAAAAACAGTTGGATTTGTCATTAAAAGATTAATATGAGAAAAAAAGAGCAACATTTCAGCTTTTATTACCATCTGGATCTGATACACAGTTCAGAAGATAGAACCTTCTGTCTAAACCCACCTATTTTTTCTGTGAGCAAAAGAGATACAGGAAATGAAACACATTGTAGGCATTCTGCACTATTTATTGTTTTAAAAATCAACATTACAGGACATACCTAGTCAACAAAACCACCGGACAGTCACATGTTCCAATACTTTTGCTAATAACCAGGGCTGGCTAGTGCTACTAATTGCGGCTGGCTAGTGCTACTAGCCAGGGTTGGCTACCACTGCTACTTGCAACTGGCTAACACTGCTAACCGGGGCTGGGTAGTGCTACTAATTGTGTCTGGATAACGCTGCTAACCGGGATTGGCTAGCACTGCTAACCGGGGCTGGCTAGCACTGCTAACAAGGGCTGGCTAGTGCTGCTAACCAGGGTTGGCTAGCACTGCTAATTGCAACTGACTAACACTGCTAACTGGGGCTGAATAGTGCTGCTAACCGTGTCTGGCTCTGCTGCTAACCTGAGCTGAGTAGTGCTGCTAACCGGGGCTGGCTAGCACTGCTAACAGGGGCCGGCTATGCTGCTAACCGCGGTAGGGTAGCCCTGCTTACCGCAGATGGCTATGCTGCAAACCTGAGCTGAGTAGTGCTGCTATGTTGATAATCCTGGCCGAAAAGCGCTGCTAACAGGGGCTGATTAGCCCTGCTAACCATGACAGGCTAGCACTGCTAACTGGGGCTGGCTAGGGCTGCTAACCACAACTGACTATGCTGCTAATCGCGTCTAGCGCTCACCCTTAGACAAAATACTGAAATTCTAAGCTGACTGTAAATAAACAGATGTGCTTTACTCACCAAAATAAACAGTTTTCAGGAGAGAAATCTGTGTAGACTAACATCCAGCGCTCATTTGACTTTATTTACAATTTCCGGTGCGCCTTATCGTCCGAAAAGTACAGTAGTCTTAAGCAGAAATCACCGTACACCGGAAGGAAAGCATCGGGACAGAGGAGCTGACTCAGGATAGACTTCCAATCCATATCAGAGCATACAGTCATACACACATTAACACACACACCACCAGAGCAATTTTAGAATATCCAGTATTATACCTGATCTCTGTGTTTTTGGACTGGGGGAGGAAACCCCTGCACGAGACACGAAGAACACTGCAGTAATTAGAAAAAAAGTTTGAATAAGTTTGGATAAAAGTCCAAGGGCCCTGTCAGAAATCTGTTAGCTAATACAGCTAATCAATGTGTAACTCTGAAGGTTGGAACGTGTGGTCTTTATTGAGTCAACAGCACAGATAAATAAAGACATGTAACACATCCGTAATATTAATTTCATCTCTTCATTATTCCCTCTGGCGGTGTTAGCAGTCACACAACGTTCAGTGTATACCCCCACGGTGTTTACAATTACAAAGCCCTCACAGAATGACAACTACAGATAAACTAATCAAGAGAAACGGTCCGGGAAAAGCGTGTACGGCGCAGGGTAAACTCAGACGCGGGTAAACACGCCACTACTCTATCCATCTCTATTACACTAACCCCAATAGAATCAATAGCACCGCCCGTTTTATTTCACTGTCACTCACTCTCGCCACGTTCACAAGCGCTCCCACCGGAGCAGTACCCGGGCCATGCCGAAGGACTGCTGGGTAATTACTGAGAAAAGGTCAGACAGGGAGCTAATGGGCCTCACAGGGTGTTAATAAGAAGGTTTGGACAAACACACACACCTTTCAAGAGATGAGTGTGTGCTGTTCATCTCCTGCCATGAGGTAAGCATGCGCCCGGCGAGCAGGCCTGCAAGCTACATCTCTTAAGGAACAGGAGAATAAACAATCCACACACACATGCACACATAGTAATGGAGGGAACATAAATCAGGAAGTTTCATGATGCTCTCTGAGCTTTAAACAGAACTCTGAGACTCTGATCACAGAGCAGGTGCATTTATACGGAGACTTGATTACACACACAAGTGGATTCTATTTATGATCATCATCATCAGTCATTTAGGTCAACATTGGATCATTCAGAGATCACTGAACTTCTGGAGTGAGTAGTAATGCCCCAACACACCAGGAGGGTGAAGACTAGCACATGCTTCCTCTGATACATGTGAAGTCAGCCACCACTTCTTTTCAAGCTGCTGCTGATGCAGCATCACAGATCGCTTGGAGGAAAGTGCAGCGACTCGGTTCTGATACATCAGCTCACAGATGTCACAGGGCCAATTTTGCTCCCTCTGAGCACCAGCAGCTTGATGGCAAAGCTGCATGAGCTGGGGTTCGAACCTGCGACCTCCTGCTCATAGTGGCAGCGCTTTAGACCGCTGGACCATTCAGCGCCATTCATTTAGTTCTTTATTCCTAAAATATCCAATAAATTTCGTTCACCATTGTGTCCCACTTGTTGTTGATTCTTCACAAAAATTTCAATTTCATATCTTTATGTTTGAAACCTGAAATGTGGCAAAAGGGGGGCCGAATACTTTATAATATTTTGCAAGGCACTCTAAATAATTATTATGACTGAACAAACACCAAAAAAAAACACCAAAACTTAAAAATACAAAATAGTCAATTTATACAGTAAAACAGGGATTTTAAATGTATCTTTTTTTAGAGCTGTTTAGTTCATGGTAACTGATTGATGAAACAAGATATGATGAGTCAGAATATACTAAAAGAGTTGAAATTGGGATATCCTAATTTCAGTGTCCTAATAATAGTGGGCATGTAAAAGGTTTTTTTTTCCCATTGGTTTCATTAAAGAGGCACTAAACCCTCTGTTTTTTTGCTGATTCCACCCTCAGCTCACATTTAAAAAAGGCTCAAAAATTTTTAGTTTGGGAGTGTCATTGGGTGATGTATGGGTTTAGAGGTGGGGCAAGGAGGGAGAGCTGATTGGCTAAGCTGCAGCAGCAGCAGTGTGCCTTTGATAGCGGTGAGACCCAGATGGTTGGACGTACATATTGTGCATATTGTGACCAAAGTACCCAAACACACCATCCACACCTATAGCACAGTTGAACCTGTGAGGGCGCTGCAGAGGCAGAAATTACCACAATAAAAGCGTTTTCTTTCTTTTTAAGATTAGGAAATGTTTATTCAGATTTCAAGCAGGACTGGTATTCTTTATTACTTCAACAAAACATATTTCAGCTATTAACGGAAAAATAAATATAAAAATATGGTTTAGGGTTTGTTAATGTTCGTTAATACAAATAAAATGTGCACCAGCCTGTAAAGTGTCCATGTGTAAAAAGTGACTGATCTCCAGGAGATAACTCTCCAGAAGTGTTATTTGAAATATATGTAATTTAATTAAAAGTATTAACTCAAGCACCAGTAACAAAAGTAACAAACAACATATGTAATAAAGAAAAAACAACAGGAATTACAACAAAAAGTAATTATATTTATTCTAATGCAATTAAATCCTTATATTTAGAGAAACATCTACTAGAATATACATTGTAATTATGATTTACTCTATTTATTTTTTAATCATGTACGTGCAGTTTACTAATGTTTTTTTTACAAAGGTTTTATAAACGAGGCATACTCATATTAAATATAATGAACCTCTTAAGGTCTGCTATTTGTGCACCAGGAGTAAAGGCATAACGTTATCCAAAAGCAGTGTGTAAGACTGGTGGAGGAGAACATGATGCCAAGATGCTCTAAATGACAATATTTTTATTTTGAATTTGGGAGAAATGTCATCTGTAGTTTATAGAATAAACAACAATGTTTATTTTACTCAAACATAAACTTATAAATAGAAAAATCAGAGAAACTGATTCAGATCCAAGTCAAATATATAAAATAAAAAGTGTCCATCCTTTAGCTAAACCTGTGCAGACGCCAAGGGCAAGATCTGCTCCAGCTGCACACTCTGCACAGAGCCCTGCCAATACCTCTCCTTCCACTGAAGCAAACAAACTGTACAATATGTACTTTTTACACACACACACACACACACACACATACACACACACACACACACATACACACACAGAGTTTAAGATGGAAAAAGAAGAAACCCACAAAACACCTCAAGCTATGCATGCACACATCCCTATAGAAACAAATTACATGCGTACAAACACACACAAAAACTCACACACACACACACACACACACACATGGTGCACCGGCATATTGACAGTCAGCACTGTTTATGGAGGGGTGTGTGCGTGGAAGTCAATAGCGAGAAGCTGATCAATGGTGCGGCTGGGGAGGGAGGAACCGCAGGAGAGCAGAATAACAATCTAGATAGAAGAGGAAATGAAGAGCAGGACGGAACGCTGGCGTCTCCCAGTATAACCTGTTGAGCCGCTACAGTCTTCTGAAAGAGTCTCTGAGGGCTGGATGATAAGAACTTCTGAAAGAAACGCACCAAAAGGAACATTTTTGGCTGAAACCCAATACGGTAGACAGCTTTTTGCAGATTTTTATTCATTTGGCCACTTTAAAAAGTCTAAATGTCAAATAATTTCAAAGGAGGCAGTGCTGTTAGACCCAGACAAGCTGCTTTATTATTTTCTCATCTTAGCAATGACTTTATTACTGCACTTTACCTGTCAGACCTCTAATTCTTCTCTTCACTGCTGAAACTGAGACTTACTGTATTGTTTTTTACACTATAAGGCGCACTTAAAGTCCTTTAATTTTCCCAAAAATCAACAGTGCACCTTCTTTAGAAATTTTACCAGTCAGGTGGTAAGGAGCAGTAAAGCCACTCTGCTGAAGTACAGAGTTATACAGGAGTTTTAGTAAAGTTTCTCCAGCATAGAGACTGGAGCAGTATTAGCATTAGCCGCTAACCACAGCGCTAGCTCTTTCGCAGTTCAGAGGCTTTGTGGAACGAACCGCTAGCTGGGACATTCCAGGATTTTGGTACATTTACTGTCCCACCACTTAAATTTCCTAAATATCTAAATGACTATTTTTTGTGAACAATGTACAAACTGTAAAATTTGGTGGAAAAATAAGCTCCTTAGATATTATTCAAAAGACTGAATACCTTTGGACCACCTCAAAAAATGGCCGTTTTCTCTTGTCCCACACATTGGGTGACCAACTCCTTTGGCAAATTTAACAATTAAAATAAGCTTTAAATAAATTACTTCCTCTTGTATATTATTGATATGCAATAATACTTTTTTTAACTTATGAAAACAACTTCTTTGGTCTACAATGTTTTGCATGTTACAGTTTTTATGCTATTAAGTTGCGTCCCACAACATGCGCTCAACCCTGTTACCATAAGAAATTTTACCTGCAGAGAAAGAGTTAAAAATATTTGTCTACTGGCACAAAGGAAGTGACATCACAAGGACATTTTCTGGCCACATGGCAAGACCAAGAGTAAGTGCTCTAACAATTTTTTTCAAAATATGTTTGTCCAAGTTGTGTGTGTCACTCAGTGAACACAACCCTTTTACTCATATTGTAAGACTAATAATGAGTAGAGTCAAAATTTACTTTATATACTTATATAACCATGTTTGTCCTTGATCTTTTATACATAGCTACATTTTACAGTTAGCATCTGTTCCTGGGTTAAACCACAACTTAGCCTAGATTTGCAACCCTGTTACTCGCAGCCCTGTTACTGTAAGTTACCAAATACATTACATATCAATTTAAGCATCTAATTAAAAAACTGCTTTGATACCTGAGCTTGACGAATCAAACTTTTTGATAGTCTATTAACTGTATTTAATAAATATATGACTAAAAATGATCAAATTGAAGATCAAATTTTCAGAAGTGACCACCCCTAAAATGTACCAAAATCCTGGTATGTCCCAGCTAATATTACCCTGGATTACCAGAACACTCAGGGTTCCTCAGTGTAGCGCTGTCAGGTGTTATTTACTAGCGCTAAGCACTGCTACCCGCAGATAGTGCTGCTCTAAGCTTAATGTAAATTAACAGAAGCGCTTTACTCACCCAAATAAACAGTTTTCAGGAGAGAAATCTGTGTAAATTACTGTGTTTATGTTATTAGGTTTTATTGTCATCACATCTGAGTACAGGTAGGCAGTGTAACAAACCATGGTGCAACATAAACAACAATAAAATAGAAAAACATAAAGTGCAAACGTGTAACGATAAAACTATAACACTACAATAAATACAATAAATACAGACGAGACAATTTAACAGACAGGACAGTGCAGTACCAATACGGTACAAAGAAATGAGCTGCTGAGAATAAGATGCAAAGAAATGTATTATTCTGTAACATATACAAAATACATGATCACATAACTTACTGAGAGAAATTGGGAGTTTATAGATCGTATAGGGTGAAGCAGTTATTAATGCTTTATGCTTAAAATGCACCTTATAATCCCTTATGTGCCTTATGTATGAAATTAGACCAGAAAATAAATAGACGTTTATTGATAATACAGTATTTATACAGCCTTATAGTCTGTAAAATACACTGTTAAATATATACAATGTTAAGCTGAGCCTGCTGAGGTGCTGTTGCCATGTGGATCAGCCAGACGTGACTCTTCCTGTAGCAGTTTTCTCCAGAAACAGTGCTCATCGCTCTGTCTTTATTTCTAATTTCTCTAAAGAAAACACTTTTTTTAATAGTTACAAAGTTCTCTGAGTTTCTGTGTTTTTTTTCTAGCTATTTTGATAGAAGTGTGAATGTGTTTTGTGAAAGTGTGTAAATGCTGCAGTAGAGAGTGTAGTAACACCATCTGTTCCAGCTCTGCATTACTACAGATTTAGACTTTGAAAATGATATATTTCTTTTTTGCTCTACTTTTTTCAAAGTTCAATTTATTTTCATGGCTATAGACCAGCTGTAAGTTGATAACCAATGACCACTCTCCCTCCTTCTTTTAGAACATAATTGTTTTCTCATTTGCTCTTCGCAGTATACTGTTTACTTCTGCAGTTTTTTGCACTAGCAGTTTACTGCTAACTTTTAGGTTGCCTGAAATTTGGCATATTTCAGGGTATTTGCTGGACCTAAAGAGTTTAAATAGCTAAGTGAGGATGTTCCAAAACTGGCAGTATGCCAACAAAGCACAATATAGTTACTTTGAAGTGCTGTTCTAATTAGGGATTTACTTCAGCAGTGGTGTTTTAATCATGAATTTACTTCAGCAGTGCTATTCTAATCATACATTTACCTCAGAAATGCTGTTCTAGTCATGAATTTACCTCAGCAGTGCTGTTCTAATCATAGGTTTACCTCAGAAATTCTATTCTCGTCATAACTTTACTTCAGCAATGCTATTCTAATCATTAATTTACCTCAGTAGTGCTGTTTTATTTATAAATTCACCTCAGCAGTGCTGTACTAATCATGAATTTACCTCGGCAGTGCTACTCTAATCATGAATTTACCACAGCAGTGCTGTTCAAATTATGAATTTACCTCAGATGTGCTGTTCTAATCATGAATTTTCCTCAGCAGTGCTATTCTAATCATGAATTTAATTCAGCAGTGCTGTTCTAATCATGGATTTACCTCAGCAGTGCTGTTCTAATCATAGATTTACCTCAGAAGTGCTAGTGTAGTAATAACTTTACTTAAGCAGTGCTGTTCTAATCATAGATTTACCTCAGAAGTGCTATTGTAGTCATACCTTTACTTAAGCAGTGCTGTTCTAATCATAGATTTACCTCAGAAGTGCTATTGTAGTCATAACTTTACTTAAGCAGTGCTATTCTAATCATGAATTTACCTCAGCAGTGCTGTTCTAATCATAGATTTACCTAAGCAGTGGTAAGGACCAGAAGGACCAGTAAGTATTTTGGCTTTCTCGGTCACGTGACATCACGTTCAGTAGCTCCTCCATTTCCACTCGTGCCCAAAGTGTAATTAGGGTGTGTGGCAGTGGACAAATAGCTATTTTATTGAATGTAAGGTGACAAACTCAGAGATGTGCGTCTTGGCACTAACATTACAGAAGGTCCACTGAGTTCAGTGAAACACAGTAGATAATTCAGCCTGTAATTGTCTCAGAGGACATCTCTGAGATATACATCATGGTCATTCTGGACGGGAATAAAATCACAGAGGATCCACAATTAAAAAAAAGAAAATTAACCCAGGACCCCCTGAGAAATTAATCCTGTCCGGATAGGGCTTAAGTTACATTGTGATTATGCTATATGTAGTTTTGATTGCAGAGAATATGATATATATGGTATTTTGCAGTTTGGATTTGTGGTTTTGTGAATTGTGTTAAGAATTTTAATAAAACCACCCTATTTTATAAAATTGTGCCTGAGAAAGTGCCTTAAATGAAGACCAGAGGTGATCTAGCTCCCTATGAAACTGTACGCCTCGTGTGACACCTGACAACGTACAAAGATTTGATGCTCATCTCCACCAGAAGCTAGGGTTACAGTTTATAACCCAGGATGTTCCTCTTCTTTTGTCTTTATCTTTTATCTGTTCACCCTTCCTTAAATAAAACCATTCTCTCTGTCTCTTTCTCTCTCTCTTTTTCTCTCTCTCTCTCTTGCTCTAGCGCTAGCATGCTCCACCGCAGTGTTCTCCTCACTTTCATACAGAAGGCTTTGTTTTTGACAGCTGTGACACAGCATCCGAGAGTGCACTATTGGAGCTGCAGGCTTCTCACATAAAAAGCAATTCCGCAGTGACAGCACAGAGAAGAAAAAGACACTGCTGGAAAGAAGCCTGAAAGAAAGAGCGTTTAACCAATTGGAGGAGAAAAAAGAAAGAATGCACTGTGTACTGTCAACGCAAAATGCAGCGGGGCGTAGTACACCATTTACCAGAACACCACTCGCTATGTCCACTGCTGTTGTAGAGCCGGTGCTATCGGAGTGGTCCATTTTCAACTGAAGCTTGTAACCAAACAAGTGTCTGAGGCTGGAGACGTGGTAGAACATTGTGTTTAAAACACACATGGTTTAACTGTCCATGATGTTCACAAACGTGTTGGTTAGTAAGGGTGGGACAGTATATTGATAGTGTGATGTATCCTATCCTTCTGTTTTGTATTGTCTTGTAATAATATGTGGGGTCAAATATAAATTTTTATATACATTTTTATGATGATGATGATGATGAAGTTCAACTTATATAGCGCCTTTCTAGGAACCCAAGTACGCTTTTACAATTTCCCCCTTTTTTTTATACACAAGCACATTACATCTACACACCAGTGAGAAGCGGCAGCCAATAGCGCACAGCATACTCTCAACCTGAAACGACCGTCCACCTGGAGGACTGCATCGGGCACTACAGCATTTACCCAGGACAGAGTGCCAACCCATATTTGGGCACAGTCATACATACATTTACACACATACAAACTTACATACACCGGATCAATTAAGAGTATTCAATTTTTCTGGGCAATTTAGAGTATCCAATTTACCTGATCTCCATGTTTTTGGACTGTTGGAAGAAACCGGAGTCCCCGGAGGAAACCGACGCAGACACAGGGAGAACATGGAAACTCCACCCAGATAGGGACTTGAACCCAAGACCCCAGTGCTGGGAGGCGAACGTGCTAACCACGAAGCCACCGTGCCGCCAATATGACGCTATTATCAAATGAATTGAGTAAACCTGCAGTGAATATATATACCAATAAATCTATAATTCCTGGTATTGACTTATTGTATTTTTTTTGTAGTATAAATTGCACTGGATTATAGGGTGCAATAAGCGACACTAGTAAGGAACAGGGGTTGTCGCCATGTTTCCTTCTAATTCAGCGAATCTCGCTTAAGTTAAGTAAACACAACTGTAGTTTTTTTTTTTTCTTTTAAAGTCAAACAAGTGCTGGATGTTAATCTACACATAATCTACATTTCTCTCCTGAAAACTGTTTATTTGGGTGAGGAAAGCGCTTCCGTTTCTTTACAGTAAGCTTTGATTTCCAGCTTTTCAGCATTAGCATTAGCAGCTGCGGTTTAGAGCTAGTAAAGGCCACCTGACAGCGCTACACTGAGGAACCCTCAGTGTTCCAGTAAGCCAGGGAGATATTGGCTAGCTGTACCGTATAGCTTGCTTTAACACATTAAACCTGCAGGCTACAGTCCGATATACTTGCCTCTAAATTAGGGTGACCATATTTTCATTTGGGTAAACCAGGACACCTGGTAGCGGGGTTGGGGGGGGTGGTTGAGGGGTAGAGCGTTGTGTGTGTGCTCTTACTGTGAGACTGCACCGGAAGGGGGGGGGGGAGGAGGGCTCCACGCTGACAGTCACGCTGCCTACTGCTCTCTGGTCCAATGAAGGTAATTTAAAATCCAGGACATTTCCTCACTTTCTGAAAGAAATCCCGGGACGCCCGGGACAGGACGTGAAATACGGACATGTCCCCGGAAATACGGACGTTTGGTCACCCTACTCTTAATGGCAAAAGTGCTAGCGCTTAGTGTGGTTATCGATGATGCTAATGCTGCTCCAGCAATGCTATCTGGGGCTAGAAGCAGGCTACAGGCTAATAATACTCAACTCTGAATGGGGAAAGAGTTAATGCTTAGTGCTGTTAGCGGCTAATGCTAATAATTCTGGATAACTAAACTGAAACTCCAGTATAATGCTGTACAGTGGAGTGGCTTTACTGCTCCTTAATACCTGAATGGTAAAATTCATTCATAAGACGCACTGGATTAAAAGGTGCACTGATGATTTTTGGGAAAATTAAAGGATTCTAAGTGTGTCTAATAGTCCGGAAAAATATAGTATTAAGGAGTATTTTATGCCCTTTCTGTGATACAGATGCTGTGAAGTATCATAGAGAATTGTATTGTAATGTATCAAGTATTGCAGAATCATGGGCAACCTATCGTGATTATATCATATTGTGAGATGCCTTATGATTCCCACTGCTCTTAGCTATAGGATATTTCAGTGCTGTGTATCTACTTGCAGTCAGTAGGCTGATTCACGCTGGTTTGCTGCCCTTTCCTCATATTTGCAGTCATGACGCACAGCAGAGGAAAGGGCTTATCTTCTACTCTGGTAAAATGGAGCAGTTCTGTAGTGGCACATGTGCTGGACGAATGTCGTCTCAGGCTTGACCCCTGATTAACATAGGGCACTGAATGTTGCTGACAGGACTGAAAACTCCTGACGAGTTGATCTGAGGTCACACCTCTGAACACGAGCATGTGCATGAATATGCAAGCAATTAACTTTCTTTGTTAAAAAAAAAAAATCCTGCAGCATAGTCTTATATTAAATATATATATATATATATTTTTATAGGCCTGTATAATTTATACAGGCCTGATTAGTACATGTCTGACAACATGAAGCAGGATTAAAAAATTCAAAAAGCAATAGATTACGCCCCAATCTGCAGAAATTAAAATTTAAAGTCATTGGCATCTATTAATCTGAAAAATGGTTACAAAGTAATGTCTAAAGCTTTGGGATGGACCACAGTGAGAGCCATCCTTCACAATTGTGGAAAACATGGAACAGTGATGAAACTGGCCTATTACTCCAAAAGGGCATGGACGACTCATCCAGGAGGTCCCAAAATAACAAATAACAACATATAAAGCACTGCAGGCCACACCCACCTCAGTTAAGGTCAGTGTTAATGATTCAATAATAAAAGAAGCTGGAAGAGTTCCAAGCATAAACCAGTCACATTTAATGCTAATAATATTAAATAAATGCAAAAGATTAGAACTATCAGTTTTCAAGCCACATCCAATGTCCTACATTACTAATGCAATGTTAGCTTCCTCCCACATTGTTACAGCCATGTCCAACATCTCAACCACAGCACGGCTTAGCATTGGCTTAGCACGGCTCAGCTAGCCAATAGGCAGATCCCTCAGTTTCTAAGCCCTAAGGCAAGTTTTTGGCTCTCTTTCTCTAAAACCCATTCATAACCAAGATGATTGATTAGCATCACCAACATGAACAAAATCCAATATATCATACACTGCACTGGTCAAGAGAAGACCAGCTTTTAAACCATACCCAATAAAGATCAGCTTAGAACAACAAAAACACAGCTGGGCTTTAGCTGGATTTTTTCACCAGGGTCAGTTGACTGCTACTATTGCTTTCAGCTTTCAATTTTAAAACAGGATAAAAGTATAGCACAGGAGTCTGCAATTATTGATATTTTCCATGACATTATATGGTAGGCCACCAAAATAATATTTTGGAAAATGAAGTGTAATGGGTTCGAGTGCTACAGACTAGTAGCTCTCCAGCCCAGAAGGTTGTTGAAGCCAATTGCAGACCAGTTGATCTCAAAGCAGGTAAACCCAAGAAGGGAAAAATCTTCCGAGATTAAACCTGTGTCGTCAGGATCGCAGTTCAGTACACTACCGCTGCCCCGGCTAGTGCAGTGGGGTTTATTTACTTAAAGATAGATGAGTATGTATGAGTAAACCATGAGCATATATAAAAGTAGAGTGTGGCTAGTAAAATAAGTAGCTTTCTGCTTTAGCATAGCTTGTTTTAACAAGGTAAACTTGAATGGCGAAAGAGCTAGCGACTAGCGCGGTTAGCAGGTAATGCTAATACTGCTCCAGCCGTGCTAGCCGGGGTTAGCAGCGGGGTACAGTCTGATAATACTCACCTTTAAAGAGCTATTGTTTAGCATGGTTAGCAGCTAATGCTAATGCCGCTCCAGTCTCGCTGCTGGAGAAACTGAAACTCCTGTATAAGGCTGTACTTCATACAAAAATTTAAGTAAAATTCTTTTATTATAAGGCAACAATTTATATTTTTTAATGAAAGGATTTTAAGTGTGTCTTACACTGCAAAAAATACGGTAGCTATTCCTATAACTTTTTCTTTTGCTTCCTATTTTGGTCGCATAAGGAATGAGTGATGCCTGCATGAATTGTGACAAAACTTCAAATATCTGCTTTTGTGCTCCCTTTAGCCGAGCTCTGAATACACTGCGAATCAGAATTCACTCTCTGGGAAATAATGGAGCATGAATCTCCACAGATGCAAATGAACTTTTCTCTTAGAGTAATCTCTGCAGACAATTAGTGGCTGCAATTATTACATCATATATAATGCATGAATAGCGTTTAGGCTTCAGAAGGCTGACTAAAGGCACACAAGCACACAAAAAAAGCCTATTTTTCTTGGGGTTCTTGTGAACTTTTAGAGAGGTTTAGGCATTTATCTATTTTATTTTATTTTATTTTATTTTTTTCATTCCCATTAACTTTTGGTTGCTTTGCTCTTGTCCAGTTCGAGCTCAAATATTATGTGGGTTTAATCATCGTGTGTGTTTGCATGCACTTTATACTAATAATTTTATCAATGTAATCTGATAATGGTAAAACTCAGATCAATAACAATAATAAGGTTGTTACTTGGCTGCAGCCAACCAATAATCTCGCAGAATAAGAAAAGATGTATGCATAGGGCTGGAAAGTAATGTATATCAATATTGCCATATATAGTATCGAAGGCATCATATATGGACATATATTTAACTGAAACTCTGAGTGGTCCAGTGGACTAAGGCTATCACTGTAATTAGGAGATCACTGGTTGCCATCAGCAGCCGGAGTCCCAAAAGAGCACAATTGGCCTTTCACACATATACCAGCTGAGACATCCCATAATACTTTCCTTAAGAGTTTACTTGCACTGAGAAGTACAGAAAACTGATTACTGCTCCTCCGAGGTTTCCAACAGTAGTGGTCTAAGGCGCTGTCACTGTGATTGGGAGATCACAATTGAGTTCGAATCCTGTTTATGCAGCTTGCCAGCAGCCATCAGCTGCCAGAACCCTGAGAGAGCACAATTGGCCTTGCTTTCTCCGGGTGGGTTGATGGCGTTCTCTCCCCACGTCTCTCCAAAGGTTGATGTCGATCAGCACAAGGCTGCTATTTCCATATGTCCGTAATGTCCATATCAGTCTGATCCTTTAATCAGACTTTAATCATAAAGATCAGAGCTTTAGGGTTGCTGAGCTCCCATCAAAACTTAAAAACACAAGAATGGACTGTAAATTAATTTGAGGAGTGTTTCCAGACTGGGTAAGAGGGCCATATCAGAAGAAATAGAATATATAGAAGATAAAACAGTTAGATTAATCTTTTTTAACACTTTTTAAATTTAAAAATACCTCCCTCAGCCAGCTGCATTCTTATTTATCTGTTCTAATTTAAATAGTTAAAAGCAGAAACTTACTTAAAACCCAGTATGGATTTTTTCAGGGCATCTGCTAAACTGAGCCATGATCCCATCATTTATTTTCACCTTATTCTTTCACCTGAACTTAAAATGAATCTGGCTGTTTACTTTAGAAAGACCCAATAACCCAATATCCATGACATGACTGATCTTACCCCAACACCTCCCCCCACTACACATACAGGAAGTATCAGGACCAGGAGATCACGTCAGACAACCACAGCATAAAGAGTGCTGTTTAATCAGTGTGCTCAAGTCTAACGCTTTGAGCGTGGGACACACGCACCTCAGCGAGTTCACACGCTCACACTCCACACATGGTATTTCTCACACTTGCCAATCCATTGGCTGTATATTATAATGTACTCTCGTTGAGCCAATCAGAATATAGATCACTCTGTTGTTAGGCAGACCTAGTCAAAGAGGTTGGAGTTTCAGCCAGAGTGTCTGGCGCGAAGAACTGTCCGATTACAAAGTTCTGAAACACACGTCGGTGAACAACTGAAAAAAAACGGCGGCAACCCCCCCTGGTACCACTGAAGAAGAACAGCACGCACCCACCACCACATCCCACCGACCACCCCCCCAACCAATCTCACTCCCACCAAACTTCCAAACTTGAGAGCCCTGGTTTAATATTGTGAATTATCGTTTGCTCGGTAAAAGGAGACTGATTTATTATGTATTTTCATTTTTTAAATTCTGTTTAGTGATCTACTTTCTAAGAACTAATTTAAGATCTATCTGATTAAAAACAACAACAAAACAAGACTATCTACTATCACTTTTTGCTTTTTGGTGTGTTGGGACTCAATTTACAAATGCTTGAGTCTTTCTATCCAACAGCACTGCAACATTTTTTTATTTATTTTTTTTGGATGTTGAGTCGAGTTGCAACCTGCTTCCTCACACAGTCGCACCCACATTCACACAGTCGCACCCACACACACAGACACACACACACATCTGGCATCCTATTGACACTGTAGTGTTGTGCGGCTTTTGTCATTAATACCTGCCAGGTGGCTTTGCTCAGAGCGGTTCTGGTTCAGCTGTGAGTGGTCCAGCTTCGACACGGAGTAATTCTGGTTCCACTGAGAGTGTTCAATTCTGAGTCCAAGGGCTTTATGCCACATTTGCTCTCCAGGTCTTTGCTGTGGTCTTTAAAGCGTGACTCCGGCTCAGCTCGAAAGCATGGGGGGATGGGGGGGGGGACGCGGCAAACGTCTCGCAGCCATTCTGGTCACGTTTTCTCAGGCCAGCGGAGAGGATGATTGAGTAGGAGAAGTTCGGTGCCAAAGACGCTGCTAGTGAGAGGAATATAGTTGTGGGGAGCAAGAAAAAGCCCAGAATGCAGTGGGTGTTGGGCAGACAGGGAGGGAATGAGGGAATGGGGGGGCTGTTTGTGATTCTTTAAGAAGTGTGGAGATGCAGGCGCAGCAGGCCGAGGCCTTGGAGCTGTTTTTAATGTTTCAGCTGTTGGAGAACCTTGGTGTAGAAATCCAGGAATGATGCAAAGTTTTATACCAGTGTGAGATCGTTGGTCGGTCAGAGTGAGAATGAAAGAATGGAAGATGATGGAAAATCACATTTGCAGAAAGTCATGCAGAAACTCTAAAACAGCTTGCCGAGAAGTTTGTACACTGAAAAACCATGATTAGTTTGGATTCAAATAAAACAAACAAACAAAAATGGTCTGTATTGAGTAAAATGGGATAATTCCAATATATACACTCCAGAGACTGTAAAAAAAAGATGGACGCCGTGTCGTCGTTCCCATTCATTCAATGAAAATGAAGCCAAAATCTTCCTCCATGTTGGTGATCCTGAAACCCGAGTCTGCGCAGTAGAGACCAGAGGAGGGAGAAAGACTGTGGAGAGACAGCCTACTTATTTAAATAACCCCGCCCCTGAGGGCTGCCTCGAGGTCACAGGCTGCAGAGCGGAGCGGAGCTGAGGGTCTGTTATTGGTCCCGCCCATAACCAGCCCTTTTACAATAACCACACCTTTTTGAATAGAGCTGAATAACGTTTTTAAAATCGAATTCTGTAGGGATATACAAATTTGACAATATAAGCAGAGATTACACTAGCTGCTGCATTTAAATAATGGAGGGAGAATTACAGTATATTAGAAAAAAACGTCTTTGAAAGTTGTTTGTTTTGTCATTGAAACCTATGGGGATGGGTGGGGTTACACAGCTTTCTGCAACCGAACAGCAGGGGGTGCCCGACCTGTGGTGGCTTCACTTTTTTTTAGCTGGACGATGCTCTGTCCAGCTATATACAGTCTATGATACACTCAAACTGAGATCTTTGAGTTGAATCAACCGTATATAAATAATACATGGATTTAGTCTGTTGCCAATGATTGCTTCATTCACCATCAAAGTCTACCTTGTAAAGCTGTAGATCATATAAAAGTTTTTTTTTTTATAAAAGTCTAATTAACTCAAGATTTCAGTGAATATTACATTAATAATTTGAGGCAATGAATTACCTTAAATTATTTAAGTAAATTCTTTTCCACCAAACTTTTCCACCAACCTCACACTGTGGTAGAATGTTTTCAGAAGCCATTTAAAATTATGCAGAATCACTTAAACATCTAGAACTAAAACAAGAAATTTACTATAGTTTGATACAGTTTTTAAAGCCATCAGAAACCCAACGGTTCACATCAGATTTTGCAAGGACTGGACAATTCTCTAGCATCCATCTCATAAGATCACTCCCCTGATGCTCTCAGTCTGATTTCTAGACTCCAAACTGTGCTATAAAGACTCATGACGCGATGGTGTTCCCGCTCTCCAAGTTATTAATTGGTTCCACCTGCACTCCCTAGTATATATACCCCTACTACAAGACATTGTATTGTTTTGCCTTCTTTGTTGCTGAACCTTTTTTGGGTAACACTTCCTATGAATGTCATCTTTATTAGACTCTATAACTACATTCATAATACATTATAATGCATTCATAAGGCATTATAAACATATCTATAAATATGTATAAAAATGCATAACCCACTATAGCCATGTTTTTTAAACATTATGACTTGTAATCATAATACATTATAAGCTTTGCTTATGATATACATGTTAAAATAGTATATATCTATCGTTAAAAATCTAGTCCCACAATGAAAGTCTGACACTTTACTTAGAGCGCACAAAGACCTGTTATAATACATTATAATTGACTATAACTAATACTATATTCAAGACAAGTATAATTCATGAGTGGTTAAAAATATATTTATAGGATTACTGAGTCATGATGCAAGTCTACAGGCTGGGACTGAGTTTCTTGGTATTGACGTATAACATGTTATAAACACAGCTATTAATGCATTATGATCACAGTTCATGATGCATAATAAACATGGCTATGATGAATTATAGAGTTTTATAAATATGCATAGCCATGTTTATAATGCCTTATGAATGCATTATAATGTGTTATGAATATGTTTATAGAGTCTTATAAAGATGACATTCATGGAAAGTGTTACCCTTTTTTGTATTACCTATGAAGAATTCGCCCATGAATCATTAAAACTACACATTAATCATTAAACTATGGTAATATAGTGCTAATCATCACTTTTAACAAGGACAATACTTACAGTACATTTGTCGTTTTTTTGGTCATTTGTTCCACCAGCTTACCAGTGATTCTCTTACCCCTCGGCTTATATTGTGCATCGGAAAAATCTCAGTATGAAGGGCTACATGTAGCTTTACTTAAGCCATACATAACCTTGTCAGTTCAGAGGTATACACAGCTAGAGATGAAATGCTATTGGTCAAAATTTTCCACAAACAAAAGAAACCACAGTTCATGTATAATTACTGAATTGTTACTGATTAATACATGCGTGAATATAATAAGCATGGGATTATAAGAGGTTAAACGGGAACCTACACTGATTATGAGGAAGTTATGGATAACATATTGATTTGGTCTCTTGAACCCCTTTGTGCTCCTGGGTAGATCACCAGGCTTATAGAGTACATGTTAAAACATCCCTAGACATTAGCATCTGGTCTCAAGGAGAGAATGACATCACTCCCAGGGAAAAACATTGTCATTTCTCAGACTAAACAGTTTTTTTTCTGTAAGCTGTGTGGTCTGATGTCTTTTTTACAGACAGTTTTAGGTATAAAACCTGTTTATCTGGGAGCAATTGGTCTAATACCCCTTATCTGTTATTCTGGGGTGTTTGATTTTAGTCTGAGACCCTTATTCAGGGTTCATACATGTTTTAACCAGTAAATATTCATCATTTCATTATTTTATTACCAGTAAATATTAATTGTTTCATTATTTCATGACTTTAAGGCAAATTTTCATGACCATCTTATTAAACATCAGTGCAGAAAACATGGCCAATAAAACCAAAAATCAACAAAAACTATAATTAAAATTGATTTTAGTAGGTCTAAAATGAATCAGGTAAAATGTTGACACAAAATCTTCAATAATAAAATGTGTGTCAGATCCTGAGAGCTCAAATTACTGAATTAACTCTGAGCTGACATATTTGTTTGTAATAAACTGAAACACATGAATTTTCCAAAACGTTTTAGTTTTAGTAAACTTAAACTGAAACACGTAGATTTGCAGACAAAACTTCCATGACTTTTCCAAACTTTCTGGCTGTTTTTATTTTTCCAAAACATATCCAGGCCTGGAAATTGCTATTTTCAACAGTCTTTAGTCAGATACCCTTTTTATGAAGGTTTGTAGTCTATTACCATTTTTTCAGACAGTGTTTGGTCTAAAAAAAAAAAATTGTCTGAACATGTTCTGTCTGACACCTTTTTTTTATTTATTAGTCCGATACTATTTTCCAATGGCACTTTTTCCCTATTGTACACCATGTGCAAAGCTAGTTACGAGGCTTGTTGCTATCTTACACCCCATCAACAGTCTATTTTCTATTTTCACTCCTTGTGCCTGCACTGTTAAAATAGCATCAGAGTTTAGAATTGTAGCTACACTGATGGGTGTGTTGGTCTGGAAGTGAGGTGTGTTCAGGTAAATTTCTGAAAAACACAGGTGCTCCATTGATTGATTAAAACCAGGACAACAGTCAATCGTCATAGTCCATTACTATAGGTGCTGCAGAGTGCAAACCCGTCCTTCAACCCGTCTTCTCAGCAATAAACAGAATAAAGAATAAAATAACAATGCTGTTCCCTTAAATTAGCTGCTGGCGTACTTTCAACGCGTGAACACAGATCAGTATTCTCTGCTAAGAAAAACACAAAGTGCTGCACTGTTAAGATACGAACGTGCCAAAGTCAGAGCTCATAATTTTATTCATTTTAGTGTGGGAGGTTTCATGGCTAAATTGGAGCAGCCTGGTGACCAATCTTCATTAACTGCACATTATTGCACCAGTAAGAGCAAGAGTAAGAGTGTTATGGTTCAGTTAGCAGGGTAAGAGCACAGTTTTACTCAAAATATTGCAATGCACACAACATTATGGGTGACATACCAGAGTTCAAAAGAGGACAAATTGTTGGTGCACGTCTTGCTGGCGCATCTGTGACCAAGACAGCGAGTCTTTGTGATGTATCAAGAGCCACGGTATCCAGGGTAATGTCAGCATGTCACCACCAAGAAGGACCAACCACATCCAACAGGATTAACTGTGGACGCTGTCAGAGGAAGCTGTCTGAAAAGGATTTTCAGGTGCTAACCCGGATTGTATCCACCAGAACTGTCCGTCGATACAATAAATGATAGTGGTCTAAAACCAGGTGTTTCAGTTTCATTGTCCGACCCCTGTAGCATAGCATGAAACTGCACCCAACACCATGACACCAGGTTATCTGGACCTGTTACACATGACAACAGTGGTGCTGACCATAGTGCCTCTCCACACAGATTCTCAAAACTACCATGAACAATATCCCATTAATTAGACAAACATATTCATAGTAATTTCATTTAATAACTAACTAAGATTTAGCTTTTAGAGGCATTACAAAGCTTATATGTCATCTATAAGTCTGGCGGAGTATTTCACATCAAACAGCCCTGAATCATTTCGTTTACATTTTAATGATTATGAACGCATACATCTATAAATTATGCAGAAATGTTTTTGAAAAAAAAATGAGTGGAAATCCTCTTTAAACTGTAGTTTATAGTCGGTGGTGTACTAACACACACTCTCATGCAAATTATTATCTATTCTTTATTAATTACCCTCTTTCACAATGAACTAATCTCTTTCTGCAGTAGTAGTGTGGGTTTGTGAGCGAGTGTGTGTGTGTGTGTGTGTGTGCACTCATAGTTGTTTCTCAATGACTTATTCCATTCCAGGCTTAAGGTCCAATTCTCTTGTAATCCGCATAATTTTCACTAATCCCAAAATGGATTATTGAAAGGAATTTGCTGCAGATTTGCGCTCGGAGTGTACGCTTGGAAGTTTTGCCATTCTAGTGTCGGCTCAGAGCTGACCGCAGAAGCTCTAATTCCATTATAGTGGAAGTGAACACTGCGGTAAAAACAACACGCAGAGGTTAACGCAGGGCTTGTGTACGGTTCAGCAGAGTGACAGCTACTACAACCTAGCTTCCCTGTTTCTCTGACTCTGTGTTTAAGCTACAAATGGAGTTTATAACTAAGCATATGACTGTACAATCTAATTATTTAATTTTACTTCTGAATCAGTTTCTCTGATATCAGATTTTGCTATGCATACACTCATATGAAAAAGTTTGGGCACCCCTATTAATCTTAATCATTTTTAGTTCTAAATATTTGGGTGTTTGCAACAGTCTCATTTCAGTTTGATATATCTAATAACTGATGGACACAGTAATATTTCAGGATTGAAATGAGGTTTATTGTACTAACAGAAAATGTGCAATATGCATTAAACCAAAATCTGACCAGTGCAAAAGTATGGGCACCCTTATCATTTTATTGATTTGAATACTGCTAACTTCATAGCCAGGTGTATCCAATCATGAGAAAAGGTATTTAAGGTGGCCAATTGTTCTCCTATTTGAATCTCCACTGAAGAGTGGCATCATGGGCTCATCAAAACAACTCTCAAATGATCTAAAAACAAAGATTGTTCAACATAGTTGTTCAGGGGAAGGATACAAAAAGTTGTCTCAGAGATTTAACCTGTCAGTTTCCACTGTGAGGAACATAGTAAGGAAATGGAAGACCACAGGGACAGTTCTTGTTAAGCCCAGAAGTGACAGGCCAAGAAAAATATCAGAAAGAAGCCATTACTGCAAGCACGCCACAAACGAGTCAAAAGCAAAAGCACACCTCAGGCGACTCTGTTTGTGGCGTGCTTGCAGAAATGGCATATTGCACATTTTCTGTTAGTACAATAAACCTCATTTCAATCCTGAAATATTACTGTGTCCATCAGTTATTAGATATATCAAACTGAAATGGCTGTTGCAAACACCCAAATGTTTACAACTAAAAATGATTAAGATTACTAGGGGTGCCCATACTTTTCATATTACTGTAGGTATATGTTTGAGTAAAATGAACATTGTTGTTTTATTCTATAAACTTCGAACAACATTTCTTTCAAATTCCGAATAAAAATATTGTCATTTAGAGCATTTATTTATAGAAAAAGAGAGAAATGGCTGAAATAACAAAAACAAAAAGATGCAGAGCTTTCAGACCTCAACCAATGCAAAGAAAAAATAACCCAGTTTTGTTTATAATCACAGTTTTCATGCATCTTGGCATCATGTTCTCCTCCACCAGTTTTACACACTGCTTTTGGATAAATTTATGCCTTTACTCCTGGTGCAAAAATTCAAGCAGTTCAGTTTGGTGGTTTGATGGCTTGTGATCATCCATCTTCCTCTTGATTATATTCCAGAGGTTTTCAATTTGGTAAAATCAAAGAAACTCATCATTTTTAAGTAGTCTCTTAATTTTTTTCCAGTGCTGTAATAGGTATTGTATGCTGCATTAACCGATGTTTTTTTTTAGTATAGTTTACTTTAATTAATTCTATAACCTGTATAGATTATTTATTTATTTATTTATTTGGTATTGTGAGGGTGCCAAAAATACTAAACACTAAAGTACTTATTTTCTTAATTATTCATGGGTGTGTTTTGGGTGTAACATAAAATGAACCAATCGGAGTGTCAGTTGTCATTCCCTTTAAGAAGCAGATGAGCTCTGACTTTGGTGTGTTCTTATCTTAACAGCGTGGCACCTTTACGCATCTCAGCAGAGGATACTGACCTGCGCGTTCATGATGTGAAGGTGTGCCAGCAGCTCAATTAAGTGAACAGCAATGTCGATTTATTCTTTCTTCTATTTATTGTTGAGTTAAAAGTCGGTTTTGCACTCTGCAGTGCGTTTGAGTGCACAGCGGGCACACCTATAGTAATGCACTCTGACAGTTGACTGTTGTCAGGGTTTTAATCAGTCAGTGGAGCACCTGTGCTGTTTTCTGCCGCCAAAATAGCAACATGTCAGAAATTTACTTGAACACACCTCACTTACAGACCACCACACCCATCAGTGTAGATTTATTCCTAAATTCCGACACTATTTTAACTGTGCAGCGGGCAAGGTGTGAAAATAGACTGTTGACAGGGTGTAAGAGAGCTTTCGAGCATTGTGACGCACCTTTACTACACCTTTACAAACATTACTTCCTTAAATTATTTAAAAGATAGATCATTTAAAGATCTGACATTTAGCCAGCAGACTTCGTCTGAGGGAGGGATCTGTACCTGCAGTACCTACAGCAGATGTGCAGGGCGATGTAAGTCACATTTAAATATTGGGTTTTTTTGCTTATATTACAGCTAAACATGAAGTAGCTTTTTTGTGTTTTGCTATTCAGCACAAGCTTATACCAGTGTGTGGTAACTGCTAGGCGTAAGCATGGAACACAACAGCTTATTTGCGTAAAAGTGACAGAGCCTTTAAATGGCTCATTCTGAAAGGGACTTTATGCAAGAGTGATTTTGAGAACTTTAGGAACATGTTTTTTTTTTTTTACAGTATAGTCCATAGCCTCTTTCTAACTTGTGTAAAATGGTATAATATGTCCCCTCTAAATAAAAATTTGGGATTTTGGAGGAACCTGATGCACCTAAAAGAAACAGGACCACCACCCTCATGGACAGAAAAAGCACACAGCAAAACTCCTCACCCACCAAAACCACAGCAAGTTTGAACCCACGACCCCAGGCGTCTGTAAAAAACTCTCACACACATTGTTAACCAACATCAAGATTGATGCAAATGATTTTCCACTCTCACAGGAGTCCACAGTGACCACCAGACAACATACAGGCAGGTATTTCCACACCTTCAGGCAGTTCTGACGATCCAAATGTTAAGAGAAAGGACCTCGACATTACTGTTATTGAATGTGGCCACAGAGCAAAGTCAGACAAATGATACAATAAGACAGAGCCGGGAGGTAACACAGACAATACAGTTACCGGCTGAGGAGGACAAGCCAGCCATCTGCGGACCTGACGTATCTCCCAGTCTTAAAATGAGTCCAGACTCCCGGGAACTGAAACAGCTAAGGTTCAGAAACACTGAGTCCAGCTACAGACAATATAATACATAGATCAGGATGAGAGAGGCTGATAAAAGAGGGTTTTTGCACGTTGGCACTCATTTCAGGGCTCCATTGCAGCAAGCAGCATTGATAACTGTTATTAATATCAGTAAAGAGTATCAGTAAAGTATTAGTATCAGTAAAGAGTAAGCCCGGCTATAAGAGTTTAAGAGATTATGATCATGGTTCTGACACTATTACAGGAATCTCTGATGCCTTAAAATCCCTGAAATTGGTATCAGTGACTAGGGGCCTTTGACTGGTTTCTATGTATCTATCTATCTACAGTATGACCAGATATGATGGGGATGGGTGGGGTTACACAGCTTTTTGAAACCGAACAGCAGGGGGCGCCCGACCTGTGGTGGCTTCACTTTTGAGAGACGATGCTCTGTCCAGCTATACACAGTCTATGGTTCATCCAGACAAGTTACACCATAAGTAAAGGGAACTTACCCTCTAAAACTTACCCTGGGTTGTATTATAAAGCGTTACCCTTTTTTTTCTTCTATGGCACCATTTAAAGAATCACTGTAGGAGGATTCAGGGGAAATGTTTGGGATCCATGAGGGACCACAGGAGGTGGAGAACATTTTCACACTGCTCTCCTGGCAAATAAAACACAATCATGGATAACAGAAAGCGGTGGAAAACTGAAATAATCCCATGGAGAGAGCAAGTGAGAAAGGGAGGGAGGGAGGAAAGACTGTAGTGCGGAGGACTGCAATGATCCAAACCCAAGTGCCAACATACATAAACATTACATAACTCCTGAACTGTTAAGCCACGGCATAAAGCTTACCGAAGCTTCAGCTCATCTTGGCAGAGCGAGGCGTTGGTTTTAATGAGCCCATGTATATGTACAAAGGAATCCTCACATATGGCCTGTGCGGATTACTGTCAAGGGTTAAATGGCGGGATTTAGAACCTGGATGCACTTAAGCAAGGAGGAGCACATGCTTGATTTCTCATGGGCTAATAGGTCTGCGGGATATGAAACCAGCAGCAGAAGCAGATATATAAAAGCAGCCTTAATGGTTTGACCAGAGTTCCCTCTTAGCATTAAGAGGTTAAATCATGTTTAAATATATAGGAGTTTTAAGAGATTGCAGGATATTTATTGGACGTTTTTGCTGGGCTCATTAAAACTCTGTATTAGTTTGTGGTCAGCAAATGTGAGATGGTTGAATGTACTAAGATGTTTGAATCGATACTGAGACTGATAAACTAATCCAATCAAACTATACTGAGCTTAATTCACACACACACACATCTCTAATCTATAGTTTTTTTTTAAGTGTCATTCCATCGTTTTTTTTATTCATTTTATAGTATATGTATAGTTGTGGTCTCTAGCATGAATGAATGCCCTGTGAGCTGTTTTTTGTGAAAAAAAAAAAAAAACTGCTCCGGTGATGAATCAAAAACATTTTTACACTAATAACAGTCTTTTCAATATCATATGTTACTTTATAACATGTGTAATAATGCCCTGCTAGAGTCTCTGTTAAACGTAAAATCCACCGGAGATCCTATGTAAACCTATAGTTACTTACACACAGAGGAGGGTAGTCCAGGTCCAGAAAGTAAGAATCCACTCAGACTGATCTAATCTGATCAAAAATTATTACCTCGGCAGTTAGAAGTACACCAAAAATATAAATCAGAAATTGAAAGTTTAGACTCTATATTGACTCAATTTAGCTGATTTATTCATTATAAATTGAGCGATTTCTTGCATCCAAACGATTAAGGGTAAAAGTTACTCATGGCCATTTCCAGCAACTAGCTAGCCTAGCTAGCCTAGCTATTTAGCTGTTCATTTATTGGTCTATAGTGCAAAATACAGTCAATGTAACACTACATACAGTATCTGTATCTTGGTAGAAGTTATTGACATGCTTGAAATGCTTTCATTCGTGTAGGTTCTCAGTGTCCTCAACCTGGCAACCCGAGTGAGCTTGGCGTCTATGGGTGAAAATTGGAAACGGGACTGCTGTAGCCATTTAACAAAGTCACACACACACACACACATCTCAAATCTATGTTTTTTTTTTTAAGGGTCATTCCATCATTTTTTTTTAAAATTCATTTTATAGTATATGTATAGTTGTATGAACGAATGCCCTGTGAGCTGTTTTTTGTGAAAAAAAAAACTGCTCTGGCGATGAATTAAATACATTTTTACCTTAATAACAGTCTTTTCAATGTCATATGTCACTTTATAACATGTGTAATAATGCCCTGCTAAGTGCAGTCCAGCCACAGACCTTAGAGTCTTAGTCTCTGTTAAACGCAAAATCCACCGGAGATCCTATGCAAACCTATAGTTACTTACACACAGAGGAGGGTAGTCCAGGTCCAGAAAGTACAAATCCACTCAGACTGATCAAATCTGATCAAAAATTATTACCTCGGCAGTTACAAGAACAACGAAAATATAAATCAGTAATTGAAATTAGACTCTATATTGACTCAATTTAGCTGATTTGTTCACTATAAATTGAGTGATTTCTTGCATCCAAAAAGATTAAGGGTAAAAGTTACTCATGGCCATTTCCAACAACTAGCTAGCCTATCTATTTAGCTGTTCATTTATTGGTCTGTCATGCAAAATACAATCAACATAACACTAGATACAGTATCTGTATGTTGGTAGAAGTTATTGACATGCTTGACATGCATTCGTTCGTGAAGGTTCTCAGTGTCCTCAACCTGGCAACCCGAGTGAGCTTGACGCCTATGGGTGAAAATTGGAAATGGGACTGCTGTAGACATTTAACATAGTCACACACACACACATTTCAAATCTATGTTTTTTTTTTTAAGTCTCATTCCATTGTTTTTTTTTTTTATTCATTTTATAGTATATGTATAGTTGTGGTCTCTAGTATGAATGAATGCCCTGTGAGCTGTTTTTTGTGAAAAAAAAAGAAAAATGCTCCGGCAATGAATCAAAGATATTTTTACACTAATAACAGTCTTTGCAATGTCATATGTTACTTTATAACATGTGTAATAATGCCCTGCTAAGTGCAGTTCAGCCACAGACCTTAGAGTTTTAGAGTCTCTGTAAAAAGCTAAATCCACCGGAGATCCTATGTAAACCTATAGGTAGTCCAGGTCCAGAAAGTAAGAATCCACTGTCAGTGTCACGTCTGGTGCTGTTAGCTCCTCTGTCCCTTCCACACTCAGCTCTAACGGAGGTTCTCAGGTCAACAACTACATTACCCAGAATGCACCACCCGCTGACATCACGCACTCACCTGGTCACGTGACACCTCACCTGCTTCCTCCAGGAAGTCCCGAATACTGATTACTGGCACTATATAAGAGCACTCCACACAAACACCCACCGTATTGTTTTATCAGTATCTGCACGTGTCTGCAATTCTGTGCTCACCATGACAGAATACGTGGCCGTACAAGATCAGATAGCAGATACTGAGGCTATTAGATCTGGTTTAGCCAACCAGGGGAGGCTACTCGGTCAGCACCAGCAAACGCTCGCTGGTGTGACCCAAGCTGTTTCTGAGCTAGCCAGCCAACAAGCTACACAGCAGCAACAGCTTTCGGAGCTGCTAGCTCACCAAGAGGCTTAACTGAGCCTAGCCCTAGCCCTAGCCCGTTAGCTGCCCCCCGTTTGCACGAGGCTATTTCATCGGTGCCTGGTTTTTCTGTCTCTAAACCGGAGATTTTTGATGGGGATCCGGAAAAATGCAGCGGTTTTCTTTTGCAATGCTCCGTGTTTTTTAGTAATTCACCGCCCACAACCGATAATGCTAAGATCGGTTTTATTATCTCCCGGCTTTCTGGTAAGGCACTTGAGTGGGCAACAGCTATTTGGGAGGAAGTTTCTGGGGGTAGCTACACTGATTTTTTGGCTATTTTTCGCTCGTTTTTTGATCATTCTCGTTATGGACAATCTAATGGAGAACTTTTGCTGGCTCTCAAGCAAGGTCAGAAGCCGGTGGCTTCCTACGCTTTGGAGTTCCGCACTCTTGCAGCTAGTAGTGGTTGGAATAATGCAGCTTTGATTAACGTATTCAGATGCGGACTCAACCCAGATATACAGAGGGAGTTAGCCTGCAGAGATGATTTGCTAACTTTGGATCAGCTCATCTCACTGTCGATCCGTTTGGATCAACTTCTCTCGCGCCGCCCCAAGACCAGCTCTCCCACTCAGCACACTCCTGTGACTCTGCCCCGCACCTCCACACCAGAGAAAGCTGCGCTGTCTGCCCCAGAGCCCATGGACATCCAGAAAACCCAGCTAACTCCAGAGGTGCGACAGCGCCGGATCCAGGTTCGTTTGTGCCTTAATTGTGGGGAGGCCGGTCATTTCAAGGCTGAGTGTGGTCTCCTGACCCGACCTGTGAAAGCTCCAGCCCTGGGACAGCGCGTGGAGTGCTCTCCAAGCAAAACACAATTTTTCGTTCTCAATGTTTCTCGTTACCTGTGAATATTATTTTGCCTGATGGTATGCTCTCTGTCCCAGCGCTTATAGACTCCGGGTCGGAAGGGAACTTCATCAGTCTGGACCTGGTGAAGGAGCACGGCGTACCCACCCGAGAACTTCTGCGTCTGTTATCCATTCATGCTGTGGACGGGAAGACTGTGCGCTCCAAACCGGTCACACTTCAGACGCTACCCATCACCCTACAAGCCAGCGCTCTTCATTTTGAAGAACTGCCACTTTTCGTGCTTCCCAGCACCGAGCATCCTGTGATCCTGGGCATGCCATGGCTCAAGACCCATGATCCCACCGTCTCCTGGCGTGATGGGGATATCACGGTTTGGTCTTCTCACTGTCATAAGAACTGTTTAGCTTTAGACAGCCGTATTATTCAGTCCACTTCTGTGGAGAGCCCTGAAGTTTCTGATTCCCCTGTTATTCCCACTGAGTATTCTGATTTTTTTGAAGTATTTAGCAAAGATAACGCTACTAAGTTGCCTCCTCATCGCCCCTGTGACTGTGCTATCGATCTAGTGGAGGGTGCCACTTTACCCAAAGCTAGGGTGTACCCCCTTACTCTCGATGAGGAGAAGGCTATGGCAGACTACGTCTCTGAGGCTTTAGCTCAGGGTTTCATTCGCCCGTCTAAGTCTCCTGTCGGTTCGGGTTTCTTCTTTGTGAAGAAAAAGGACGGGGGACTGAGACCCTGTATAGATTACCGAGGTTTGAACGCTATTACTAAGAAGTTTGTGTACCCCTTGCCCCTCATTCCATGCGCTCTTGAGCAGTTGCGTAACGCCACCTATTTCACTAAGCTCGATTTACGTAGTGCTTACAATTTGATCCGCATTAGGGAGGGGGACGAGTGGAAAACCGCGTTTACTACTACCAATGGCCACTATGAGTACTTAGTGATGAGTTATGGTCTTGCTAACGCCCCCGCTGTGTTTCAGTCATTTATGAATGACCTTTTTCGTGACATGATTGGCAAATATGTTACCCTATTTATAGACGACATATTAATTTATTCGTCCGACCTTAAGTCTCACGTGCTACATGTTCGCTCGGTTCTCCAACGACTATTGGAGAACAACCTCTATGCTAAAGCCGAGAAATGCGAGTTCCACCTTCAGAGAGGCTATGTTATCAGCTCCCAGGGAGTTCTTATGGATGACTCCAAAGTAGATGCCGTTACTAGCTGGCCCGTTCCCCAATCTATATCTATACAACGTTTCTTAGGATTTGCGAATTTCTATAGACGTTTTATACGTAATTTCAGCAGTATAGCTGCTCCGCTCACTGCGCTCACTATGAACGCCACCAAGGTCCTTAAGTGGTCCCCTGAAGCTGACTTAGCGTTCCACCAGCTAAAAACTGCTTTTGTTTCTGCCCCCATCCTCATGCACCCCAAACCTGAACTACCATTTGTAGTCGAGGTTGACGCTTCAGATACTGGCGTGGGAGCAGTTCTCTCCCAGCACAGCGGTTCACCGCCTAAACTCCATCCCATAGCCTTCTTCTCGCGTACAATGTCACCAGCTGAGCGTAACTATGGGATAGGGGATAGAGAATTACTGGCTGTCAAACTTGCTCTTGAGGAATGGCGTCACTGGCTGGAAGGTGCTGCACATCCATTTACTGTACTAACAGACCATAAAAATTTGGAATATCTCCGTACAGCTAAACGCTTAAACCCCCGTCAAGCTCGTTGGTCATTATTCTTCTCACGTTTTGATTTCTCTATCTCGTTTCGACCTGGTAACCGTAATACTAAGGCGGATGCTTTATCTCACGTTTTTTGTTCCCTAGACGACACATGCCGCGCTTCAGGACCCAAATACATTCTGCCACCCACAGTTAAAGTAGCTGCCATTAGGTGGGAGCTTGATGATCTTATTCATCAGAGCCAGGTTAATACACCACCTCCGGAGGGCTGTCCTCCTCACAAGATTTTTGTACCCGAACAATTTCGCGATCAACTCATTGTTTGGGCACATTACTTACTTCTGGTCACCCCGGTGTTACATGTACACTACAACTAATCTCAGCTTGTTATTGGTGGGAAACCATGCGAGCTGACATACAAGCTTTCGTAGTTTAATGTTCAGTCTGCGCTCAATGCAAAACACCCAAAGCCCTTCCAGTCGGTAAACTTTGTCCTCTGCCTGTTCCTGAACGACCTTGGTCACACATTGCTGTAGATTTTGTTACAGATTTACCCGAATCTGAAGGTTACACTACCATCCTCACAGTCGTAGACAGATTCTCTAGAGGAGTTAAATTTATCCCTTTTCCTGCACTACCTAATGCTCTTCAGACAGCTCAAGCTATCTACACACACATTTTCAGACATTTTGGCGTTCCTGAAGATATTCTATCAGATAGAGGTCCACAATTTACTTCTCGAGTTTGGAAATCATTCTTTGAACACTTAGGTGTACACGTTAGTCTTACTTCTGGGTTACATCTCACCAGCAATGGGCAATGTGAAAGGGTCAATCAAGAATTAGGTAAATTTCTGAGATTATACTGCTTTAAACACCCTAATGATTGGTCACAGTATCTTATTTGGGCTGAAATAGCCCAAAACTCCCTCATTAACTCTACATCTAGTCTCACTCCCTTTCAGTGCATTCTGGGTTACCAGCCTCCGTTGGCTCCGTGGACAGCGTCGTCCACTGAGATACCTGCTGTTGACGACTGGATGAAGCGGAGTGAGCAGGTGTGGGAGGAGACGCATCAACAAATTTCAGAGGTTTTACGCAAGTATAAGGAGCAGTCCGACAGACACCGTGGTACCACCCCCCAATACCAACCCGGAGACAGGGTGTGGCTGTCGACCCGGGACTTGAGGTTTGAGGGGGCCTGTAGGAAACTGCTGCCTAAGTATATTGGCCCATTTAAGGTTTTGTCTCAGGTTAACGAGGTGACTTATAAGATTGAGTTACCTGCTCAGTACAGAGTGCATAATTCGTTTCATGTCTCTCTGCTCAAGCCTCTTGTCCCAGGTCCGCTTGCCGAGGGTGTTCCTGATGACGTGCCGCCCGCGGCAGTGGAGGGGGAGGATTCGTCTACCTATGCGGTTCGAGAGGTGCTGGATTCACGCAGGCGTGGCGGTGTGCTCCAGTACCTGATAGACTGGGAGGGTTACGGCCCTGAGGAGCGTTGCTGGGTTGCCGCCGGTGATGTGCTGGATCCTGCTCTACTGGCCGAATTTCATGCCCGTCACCCTGGAAAACCTGCTCCTAGACCCCGTGGGTGTCCCAAGCGCTCACTCTCTTCTTCGGCTCCGGTGCGTCGGGGTTCCCAGTCTCGCAGACCCCGCCTGTCCGGCACCTCTGTGGCTACGCCCGTTCCTCCTGCCGGTACTCCCTGCCCGTCGGGTGGACCTTGCTTTTGTTTTCTCGACGCCGATTATTGCCTTTGCCTCTGACATTGGATATCTCGTGTATGAACTCTGGACTGTCTCTCGTTTATGGTCTGGTTTTGTCTACATTGCTCTGGTTTCTGGTGATTACCCATTTTCTGTATCAACCACGTCTTACATCTGTTTATTTTTACAATAAACGTATTGTTTTATCTGCACGTGTCTGCAATTCTGTGCTCACCATGACACTCAGACTGATCAAATCTGAAAAAAAAAAATATTACCTCGGCAGTTAGAAGTACAACGAAAATATAAATCAGAAATTGAAAGTTTAGACTCTATATTGACTCAATTTAGCTGATTTATTCGTTATAAATTGAGTGATTTCTTGCATTCAAAGCGATTAAGGGTAAAAGTTAGTCATGGCCATTTCCAGCAACTAGCTAGCCTAGCTATTTAGCTGTTCATGTATTGGTCTATAGTGCAAAATACAGTCAATATAACACTAGGTACAGTATCTGTATCTAAGTAGAAGTTATTGACATGCTTGAGATGCATTCGTTCGTGTAGGTTCAGTGTCCACAATCTGGCAACCTGAGTGAGCTTGGCGTCAAAATTGGAACATAGTCATTCTTGTTTCCTACTGATTATACCTTTAAAGATCAAAGACCAATCAGTGTGCCTTATTAGCAAATTGTGTAATAGTCCTGTTTAATCTGATTAAAATGCAGAAAATTCTAAATACATTTTTGGATTAGTGCTGGACGATATGGACAAAATTTATATTGCGATATATTCCTTATTCCTTAATTTCGGTATCGGTATAAATACTTTAAAGGCCTCAGAAAACTGCTAAAAATCTCTACTATGGAAATATGTGCCTACTACTCTCTGAAAATTCTTTAACGTCTTTAAAACCTCCTCTCACAACAAAAAAAAAAATCTAATACTTCAGAAATAAAAACGGTCACAATAAATCATTGCTCACTTTAATTTGCATATAGCCTATACATACAAACAAAAACATGACATCCCTGTAGAACATAAACCTGTAACCTATGTTAACCTATTCCAATGATTGTCCAGGCCTAATTTAAATAAAAAAATGGTTCTAATCATGTTCTAAGCAGGCTGGTCCCAGAACAGTTTGGTGCATCAGCGCGCACATAAGCTATCAAATCACAGCTCTCATTTATCCTGTTTAGGATCACAGCATTGGCTTCTAAAGAGATCAATGAGATTAAACCAGTCGATTATCCACTCAATGCACACACACACACAAACACACACACACACACCAATGTATGATAACATGTACACACACACAGTCCACACTTGCACTGTCCTGATTATCACCATTCAGCGATCTGTACATCTCTACTATTGAAAACAGCGCCTGTGATTTACTGACAAACACTTCAAATTACACTCCAATAAAGTGGGCCAGGATGCAATCAGGATTTAATAGCTCTAATCAATTATAAGATTATAGTAGCTCTTTTTTTTTTTGTTTAAGCGTGTGAGGGTGAAGCCCTCTATTATTACCGCAGATGAGCCATCACCGGCACCGGGATTCTCCTTAAAGCCAATCTAACAGAGAGATAAGATGACATTGTGCTGTGCGCTTGATCCTGCTTAAAAAAGTAAGTTATAATAGAGCCGATATCAAAGGGAGTGATATTAGGAGTCTATCTACAGCGAAATCTAGCTCCCTGACACACGTGCATTACGGTTACCCCCAGGATTATCAGCGGCATTCCCACAGCTTAAGAGAATTAGCAGCTCCTGACATCCAGTCAACCCTGTTACCCAACATTAGCGTAAACCCAGCTTTGTGTCGGGGAGAGAAAAGCCAGTGTTATCTGTCTGACGGGGTGCAATTGATAGACTGTTAACTCACTATATGATGATTTTTGCAATGTACAATTGCAAAATTCGGAATTCGGAATAATGTCACTTTTACATGCTTTAGATCATCAAGTGAATTAAAATAATAAAAGTAAAAACAGAATGCAGTTTTTAAATGAAGGTTTTTTTTATTAAGGGAGAAAACATATCCAAACCTACACTCTAAAAAACAGAGGTACGATATGAGTACTTTTTTGTACTCAAAGGTACACTCTTCATAATTGTACCCTCAAAGGTATAATATTGGTCTTTACAGGGTCAGATTTGTTCCCTCTGAAGTACAAAGTAATTTCT
Organism: Astyanax mexicanus; assembly: GCF_023375975.1. NCBI lineage: Eukaryota > Metazoa > Chordata > Actinopteri > Characiformes > Acestrorhamphidae > Astyanax > Astyanax mexicanus. The sequence continues at coordinate 39,690,997 of NC_064421.1, forward strand.
AACAGCAATAAGTACAAATTTGTACCATTTAACCTGCCAAAAGGTACAGTATTCAGTATTCTGTATCACTGCACTAATAAACAATATATATTTTAATTGCACGTTTTTTATTTGAAAGCCAGACAATTTTGAATCATCAAGTTTTTGAGCCATATTTAGTTGATGATAATGTTTATAATCTTTATAATCTTTACTCGCACAAAAAGCATGGGTACAAAAAAGGACTTTCACTGAAAGATACTTTTTTACCTCAACATAAGGTACAGCCCCAGCGACAAGCTTTGTACCCTTTTAAGTACAAACCTGTACTTACTTTTCTTAGTGTGTACAGTACTGTGCAAAAGTAAATGACACTGATACATTTATCTCAGCAATATGAGTTTTTTTTTTTCCTTGAAAAAAGCATCATATATGATTTGAGCAGATGCAAATAAACATACATACAGTAAAATGTAACAAGGAATTCTCATTTTTAACTATGTTATATCCTGTGAGACAAGCCGCCAAAACAAAGTGTAGAGATTCCAGATTTCTCCTGGATGCTCCTCAGCCAGCATGTGTATATTATGTTCAGTTCCATCAGCAGCTTACCTGATTTACCAAATCTACCAAATCAGGTGTTGACATGATGAGAACAAGAAATAAGTCTATTAAACTCAGTTGAGGAGAGATTAGGAGATTTTTTAAAGAAAATACTGATGCTTTTTGTAAAATTGCTGTTTGTATTTATTGTAATGCTGGTGTTTTACTGAGCTAACACTAAGGTGCTTAAAACTTTTGCAAAATACTGTACTTGTCCTGTGTGAAAATGTGGTTCCTCCCCCCAGTTAAAACATAATGTAACTGTGGTTTATCACACCTAAATTCAATTTCTCTAATCACACCCAGGCATGATTACTGCCACACCTGTTCTTAATCAAGAAATCACTTAAATAAAACCTGCCCGACAAAATGAAGTAAACCAAAAGATACTCAAAAGCTAGATATCATAATGTCTATGATTCAAAGAAATGCAGGAACAAATGAGAAATAAGGAAAAGGTCTTGAAACCATTTCTTAAATTTTGAGATTCCAGCAAATCACAGTGAGAGCCATTATCTACAAATGGCAAAAATGTGGAACAGTGGTGAACCTTCCCAGGAGTGCCCAGACGATGCTCTGTCCAGCTATACACAGTCTATGATTCAAGCAACCTCCTATTGCCGACCCCTGCCCTAGAAGGCAAGCACAGCGGATGGTAATGATGGTGACCAGCAGTGTCTGGCTAGAGTTGTCCATGCGAACTGACTAGCGACTCTTCAGATATCACAAACACACTCAATGCAGAAAAACCCCACCCACATATCCCACAGGTCAGTGCAGTGTTCTTTAGCTTCTAATGGGACATGCCAAAAGTCGAGGCACACAATACTACGTCGTGTCCATGACACAGGGTATTTCAGTGTAGATTCTCCAGCCGTAGCTTAGCAGGACCCTGCCAACTGAGTGGCAGTGGGAGAATGGAGCTGTGGTTTATATAGTATTGTTGTTTTGAGCATTCTGATTTCCTGCTGAAGTCTGTGGCAGTTTGAGCAGCGAAGAGAATCTGATGTACCCTAAGGAGCCATGACTTGTTGGCAGTATTCCTGGATTCTGTCACTGCGAACGCTGATAAATTCACGAAAAAAAGCCTAATTTTGAATCGTTGTGTACTTCACCGCAGAAGTTGTTTAAAATCAATACTAAAGTTTTTGATGGCTTGTAAAATTCTGTGTTGTGGTTATAAATATGCGATACTATGCGATAGAACTAAGACTAAGTTCTTGTTCTATCCATCAATAGTGATGCCACAACACAGGAAGGGTGAAGCGTGACTAGCACACGCCTCCTCCGATACATGTAAAATCAATCACCACCTCAATTTTTTTTAAACTTCTACTGATGCAGCATTGCCGAGTTGGTTTCTATACACCAGCTCACAGATGCAGCCTTGTGCTGATCGACATCACCCTAGGAGTGATAAAAGAAAAAGTGCCATCTACTCACCCAGAGAGAGTAAGGCCTAATGTTCTTTCTCAGGGTTCTGGCAGCTGATGGCAAGCTGCATGAGAAGGATTCGAACCAGCGAGATCTCAATCATAGTGGCAGCGCTTTAGACCAATGGACCATTCAATCAATGGGCTACTCAACACAGAAGTTCTGACTGTATCAGCAGTTCTATGTTCTTTGAATTAATCAATGTTAAGAACTGATTTTTAGTTGTTGCCTAACATCCATACTGTATGTGGGGCCAACGTGGACATGGATGTTATCTGGGAATTGGAACCAGATAATCCATGTCACACCCATCCATGATTTTAATGTTATGTCTGATCGATGCATATTCACAGTGTGCATCATGTAAGGTTATTAATATTCAGATTGAGAGATACTCTAATCTCCTTAGCATGATGAACCACTGTAGGGTAATCGCTAACCCAGGACAAGTTGTGACATTAGCCCCGTGCAATTACACCCCATGCTGACTATTAACACCGCCGTTCAATTTCTGAAGGGACTGTTGCTACAACTAAACTGTCAGTAAGACACATGGGCGGATCACTAATGCAATTTAGAGAGCCTATTCAGCTGGTGATTTGGGTAACCGTTTCCCAGAGTCAGAATGAATAGTGGTGTGATGGCAATCTAAGCAAACAACACAGCTATAATAGAGTGCTTGTGATGAATTGGTCAGTGAGTGCAAGGTCTTAACGTACACGGACCAATAACAATGCTAGGAGCCTTAAAGCCAGCAGGTAAAGCATTACCTTTAACATTCTGCAGACTGAAGAACATGCATCAATTTCAGAGAAATGCTTCTCAAAATGTTCCTCAATGTAAAACTACGAAAACGTTAAAGATATCTAACCATCTACAATCTAACATATCATTAAAAGATTCAGAGAATCTGGAGAAATCAGGAACAAGAGTTTTGAAAGCAGTACAGTTACACGTTTACTTAAAAAGTAAAACGCTTGAGTTGATACTTCAACTTCTACACATATATTTTAAACTCTAGTATCTATACTTCTACCTGAGTAATGAATGGGAACACTTTTCACCCCTTTGTTGACCACAAGACCCAACATCTTGTTACCAATAATAGAAAAGTAGTAGGCTAAAGTGTCCTGTTAGTGGTAATGACCATGCCATGGGAGCAGGACATTCAAAATGCATGTAAGAGGAAGAAGTCACAATATGTTCAACGAGTGGCAGAATGCCAAGACAGAGGCTGGAGAGCAACAACTCTACCCAGTCGATTGGACTTCCTCTCTCTGGGTGGATAGATGGCACTCTTTCCCCTCATCACTCCAAAGAGTGATGTCGATCAGCACAAAGCATCTGTGAGCTGATGTATCAGAACGGAGTCGTTGTGCTTTCCTCTGAGCGCACTGTGATGCTACTTAGCAATGCTGCATCAGCAGCATTTCAAAATAAGTGCTGTCTGACTTCACATGTATTGGAGGAGGCATCTGCAGGTACTCAACATCTGTCTGTAAATAAACTATGTTTTAAATTTGACTTTATTTAAACTGAGGATGATCCTCATTTAGAGTGAAGTCAAGCATTATACAGAAGGAGTGATTGAGAATATAAATGTATTAGTCAAAAATGTAGCAGAAATTAACTAAATAAGACAATAAATGTAATCATAAGAAAGATACAAAGTAAAAAAAAAACTGTAAAATAAATTAATGTAATAAAAGTAAAACAATGTTAAGCATAACAAATGATTCAGAAAAAAAAATACCAAAAAAAAAAAGAAAAAACCTAGGCAACTCTTTACAATAAGGGAAAATAAATTAACAATACTTAACAAAGAATGTCTCAACAAACTATTACAATTGACACTAGTTAATGAATCGGTGTATTAGTGATTCTAGATTTTTTCTCATTTGTCTCATTAATGTTCATTATTAATTACAACATTCTTTAAACATTAAAATGTAGTAATGGTTAATAATATCGTAAGGAGTGTTATTGTAAAGTGTTAAAATAAAATAAAAATGCTCACAAAAAAATAAAAAATAGAACATATATATATATATATATATATATATATATATATATATATATATATATATATATATATATATATATATATATATACAATGTAATATGCATATGTAATAAGTCAACTAAAACAGGTGCAGGCCTGAGTTCAGTTTTTTATTTCTATTTATTTACATTGTCATCAGCGTCTCATTAGCCTCATTAATGTTCACTATTAATTACAACATTCATTAAACATTAAAATGTAGTTATGGTTACTAATATCTTAAGAAGTGTTTTTGTAAAGTGTTAAAATAAAATAAAAATGCTATATATATATATATATATATATATATATATATATGTGTGTGTGTGTGTGTGTGTGTGTAATATACATATGTAATGCGTCAACTAAAACAAGTGCAGCCTTGAATTCAGTTTTTTTATTTACATTTATTTACATTGTCATCAATGTCTCAACTTAGAGAAACACCAAATACATATGCCACCCAAAAGCGCTGCTGCTTTCTGCTAACGTCTGTGGAATGTGTAGACATATGGCTCCACCAAAAAGTACATTACAAATGAAAAGTCCATTTAAAAATCAAAGTTCCGTTCAGTGCTTCTAACAGCTGCGTTTAAAAAAAGCTTAGACGTGAGCGCGCTTGAGCAAACCAGGCATAAAATCCATTACGCTAAATGTCATAACAAACATGGTGGAAGAAGAGAATAGTAAAAGCATTACAGTTTAAAGCAGCGCGAGAGAGAGAGAGACTTCAGAGGAGGAGAAACGTTCGAGTAAACATATCAAACTACAACTTCTGACCTATTCATCTTATTGCTCATGTAGCGGCTCTACAACACACAAATGCCTTAAACGTTCAGATCACAGAAAAAAAAAACAACAACTAATAAACACACAGAAATAGAGCTGTGTTTCATAGCTGACTGCAGAGCTACCATTCTTATACGTGTATAAATATAATAATGATGATGTACCGTACCAGTCAAAAAGTCTATGTTTTTATTAATATGTATTTCCTACATTGTAAATGAATACTGAAGTCATTCAGACTATAAAGGAGTGCATAAGGAATCATATAGTAACTTAAAAGTGTAAAAAAAAAAAAAATATATATATATATATATATATATATATTCATCATAACCTTTTTGATTGTCTTAGCGACTGCACTTGAAAATATATAAGTCCTTTAAATCTGTCGGACTGACTGACTCTCATTTTGTTTTTCAGCAACTGAAAGTAACTAATAAGAAAATTAAAAAATTGCTTAGTTACTTTTAAAATCAGGTCATTCATAAAGTAACTTACTTTTTAAGTTACTTTTTAAAGGTCTCATTCCATTGTTTTTTTTTTTTTTCATTCATTTTAAAATGTCTAGTTTTTGTCACACCTTAGCCCATGTCTGTCTTGTGTTTCTCCCTCATTTAGTCTCTTGTCCTCCTGCCCCTCTGTTTACCTGTCATGGGTTTCCCAGCCATGTGCTACTGTTATTTTTTGGTTCTGTCTCAGCCCTAGCCCCACCCTGTCATCAGTTATTTGTAACCTCGCCCCCTCTTGATTGATCCTCGGGTGTTTCCAGTTTCCTGTTCCCTCCTCGTGTATAAAAGCCCCTTTGTTTCGAGGCTTCCTTGTCTATTCTGTTGTTTGGTGTATGTGGTCTTGTCAGGTTTGTTGTGTCTCATGCTGCTTGTAGTTAGGTTCCTGTTTTCTAGTTTAGTCGTTTAGAGTTTGTTTTCCTTGTCTAGTTTTCATAGTTTAATTATCCCTGTACTGTTTAATGTTTGTTTCGCGTTTCCCTACCAGTGTTTGTTTTCAGTTGTTTTCAGTATAACTTTTGTTTATCTTGTTTGTTTGTTAGTTTTAGTTTGTTTTAGAATATATTTTAATAAAATATATTCTGCACTTACGTCCATTCCTCCTCAATTGTGTAACAGTTTTGGTCTCTAGTATGAATCAATGCCATGTGAGCTGTTTTTGTGTTTCAGTATAGCGCTGCTTTAGTTTGGTAGAGCAGTGTGTGGGGCTATAGGGTTTCGGACAACAGTTAGAAATATTTTAAAATAAAGTCATTTTTACACTTATAACAGTATTTGCAATGTCATATGTTTCTTTACAACATGTGTAATAATGCCCTGCTAAGTGCAGTTCAGCCACAGACCTCTGTAAAACACCACCGAAAAAATCCACCGGAGATCCTATCTAAACCTATAGTTACTTACACAGAGGTGGGTAGTCCAGGTCCACAAAGTAAAAATCCACCCCGGGAACCAGGCAGTTGGAACAAAACCCTGGAGTGGATTTTTACTTTTAACTAGTGTAAACAGAACTGTTTTAAACATACACCTACACTATCTCAATTGTACTTCACTAGTGGTGTTCCATAGACAAATTCTGGACATTTGTTCCTTAGCTCTGAATTACTGGGTAAAGCATAAAACACTGATGTGTTATTTGCACAAATAACACAGGAATGAACTGCCATATTGTTCCTAGTGCTGTTTACTCCTGTCTGACGAGACCTACCCCGGCTGGCTTCAGGATCACTGGTGGCCACAGATCTTTACATAACTCAAAATAGTTGGGTACTGTTTGAAAATGTCCAATCTACCCAAAGCAGACCTTATTTATTTGAGTTTAAACTAACTGTTGATTTCCAGTGTACATCAATAGAACGTCACGATTTTGTGAATTAAAAAACCCTCGCGTAACGAGTCGACCCAAAGTGAGCACATTAATGGAGGAGATGATCTACACTGAGGATCTGTTTGTGTAAATTTCACCTTTGAGATAAGTTCTGCTAATTATGTCGAGGGCACTTGTAGCGAGGTGGGTGGTGTAGCATTGTGTCCCTCACAATAAGGGACCCGAGAGCGTTTAGATAATCCCACTCTGAGCGCAGACACACTCGCTTTCTCTCTATTTCTCTCACACACACACATACTCTCTCACACACACACATACTCTCTAACACACACACTTACTTCAATCAAATGGAAATGGATTCAAAATAAACCAGATTAAAAAAAAAAAAAAAATTGAAAAGAAAAGGAAATTGTCCGGCACTTATCCTCCTCTCCTTTTTCGGCCACTTCTTTTTGGGAAGACACACACACACACACACACAGAAACACACACTCACTCACTCAAACAAATCACTTCTCCAAAAATCAGTCTCACAAGTCGCCACTTCACGAATCGCTTTCCTCGCTACTGATTTGCAAATCTGCCGTCAACAAAAGCTCCAGCGGTACAGTGCTGCCTTTACATCCCGCAGTTCTTCAGCCACTTATCCGCAGATTTCTTCAGGTTCCTTTCCTCTAAAGCAGGGCTCGAGTGCATAAACACGCAGACGTAATAGAAATTTCTTTTATTTATTTATTTACTTATATGTTTTTCGTTGCCTTTTAAAGTGTAAAAAAAGCAACAACAAAAAGACAATTTTCACTGCAGATTATGATTTTGAAACTATGATAATATGTTTGGCTATTGAAATAGATTAGAATTTGAGAAAAACAAGCCATCGTACTGCAGAATTCAAATCCCGCATTTAACCCATCCATGATAGTGAACGAACACAGGAAAAACTGGGTTAGGGTTCATTTTCCCTATGTTTCAAACCTTCAAGCCTTGGCTTTTCTTATAAAGAATACCATGGGGATGGCCAACCTGATGAAGGGAATGACTTAAGTCACCAAAATGAACAGTGTCATGGTGTGTGGAGTGAAATTTTGTGGGTTGCCAGGGCATCTTTCGTCTTTACAATGCTCTTCCATGCACTGCAGCTTCTTCAAGAGCTTGCCTTAAAAAGACTTAAATGCTATGCCATTGCCAGAGACTTTTCACCAAAAGCAGGGATGTACTGACCATAGGGAGTACTGGTACATTTCTGTCGTATTGCTATCTTGGCAGTGAAAAACACAGGTGTTCCACTGACTGAATACAACCTAGACAAGAACTGTGTGGGAATATTTGAGCTGCATATAGAATGGGTTATCACAAGACTCCATGAGGAACCTCTACAACTACAACTCTTGACACACTGAGACGTTGTGTGTTAGCATGTTGCAGCGTTACATATACAGCGATACACACTGATCCTGTTTGTCTAGCTCAATAAAAATGACCCCTATCAGTCTAAATTTGTAATGATTTACTGCTCCTGGTATTTTTTTTATCTTTCTTTCAAATAGTAGTCTGCAGTCTGACACTTCCTACCTGTTACAACTATTATTTTTTTTATTTTTGACGATTTGTATATATAATACCAGAAGGGTTCCTCTATGGTTAGAAGTGAAAAAATGAACTTTTTGTGCAGAGTGGAGCTGTTGAATGAATTATCATGATTTATGGTGAATTGCAGAGTGAGCGCTGGTGAGTACTGTTATTTCCGCAGAGTGTTCTTTGGAACTATTTGATCCGGCTAATATAAAACTGACAGATAAAGACCCCCACATGCTAATAAAAAGAGAGCTCCAGCCTCCCCTACGCAGGCGGTTTTCAGGAAGCACTCTCTGTAAAGCCTTCCGTTATATTCAGAAGAGCTTGATCCGTAGGTTTCAAAAGTGTTCCTAATGACAGGTTCCAAACTGCATTAACCTTTCATTATTTTAATAAGCATAACTGGCTGTGCTTTCAGAGTAAAGGCTGGGAGAGCGAGCGCTGACTGAAAACAAACCAGACAGACGTCAACAGTCAGACGTTTATTGCTATCTTGGCAGTGAATTGCCAAAAATCAACACAGACGCATCCCCAACATTTTTACATCAACAAACATGCCTAAAAATAAACACAAAACCTGCAGGAACTGTGTGAGAATATTTGAGCTGCATATAGAATGGGTTATCACAGGACTCCATTAGGAACCTCTACAACTCCTGACACGCTGAGACGTTGTGTGTTATCATGTTGCAGCGTTATACATGCAGTGATGCACACTGATCCTGTTTGTGTAGCTCAATAATTACACTGCCTACATAAAAAAAGTATGTAAAATTATTATTTTGGTATTGAGATTATAATACACAATATCATACATGTTTTGTTATATGTTTTGTATAATTATTTTCATAATAATAATAAGTCTTGGTTACAAGTTACTGTTTAAAAAATAGACAAGCATATATACTTTTTGCGTGCCTGACACTTTGGCTGAAACTCCACCCTCTTTGGCTAGGTCTGCCTAACAACAGAGTGATCTATATTCTGATTGGCTCAAACAGAGTACATTGTAATATACAGCCAATGGATTGGCAAGCGTGAGAAATACCATGTGTGGCGTGTGAGCGTGTGAACTCGCTGAGACAAGATCAAAGCGTGAGACTTGAGAACACTGGCGCAAAGTGTAAGCTCTTTTGCCAATCAGAGGCGAGTATTGTATATATATTGACACTCACACCCCTCCACCAAACACGCCAACCCCCAACCCCCCCCCCCCTCCGCTCCCAGGTGTCCTGGTTTACCCAAATGAAATTATGGTCCTATATTACCTGCTAACCACGCTAAGCGCTAGCTCTTTCGCCATTCAGATGTGAGTATATCAGACTGTAGTCTGCATGTTTATCATGTTAAAACAAGCTACATGGGACAAACCACTATCTAATATCACCCTGATATAATAAATAAATGGAAGCTCTTTACTCACCCAAATAAACAGTTTTTAGGAGAGAAATCTGTGTAGATTAACATCCAGATTTTTTTTTTAAGAACTACAGTTTTGTTTACGTAACTTAGCTTAGCTTTACAGGTCTCCCCTGAAGAGCGAAGAGACCTTCTGAATAAAATGGCGAGTAAAATGTTTCTTACTAGTGTCGCATAAAATGCCTTATAATCCAGTGCGCCTTATAGTCAGAAAAATACAGCAAATAAAATTTTAATATAATAATACATAATATATACAGTACAGGCCAAATGTTTGGACACACCTTCTATTTTTCAATGGCATTTTTTTGTTTATTTTCATGACTATTTACATTGTCGACTATTTACATAACTAAAAACATGTTGTATATTCTAGTTTCTTCTAAATAAACAGCCTTTGCTCTGATTACTGCTTTGCACACTCTCGGCATCATTCTCTTAATAAGACATTCTGAAATGGTTTTCCAACAGTCTTCAAGGAAGGAGTTCCCAGAGGTGTTTATTAGCACTTGTTGGACCCTTTGTCTTCACTCTGTGGTCCAGCTCATCCCAAATCATCTGGATTGGGTTCAGGTCTGGTGACTGTGGAGGTCAGGTAATTTTTTGTTAAGTACATAAAACTCCACATGTGTTCATTCATAGTTTTGATGCCTTTAGTGAGAATCTACAATGTAAATAGTCAGGAAATAAAGAAAACGCATTGAATGAGAAGGTGTGTCCAAACTTTAATATATTTAATATAATTATTTTGTTGCATACGTATATTCTTAATAGAAATGTAGTTTTGTTATATCTCCAGGAAAATCGTTATCTGAAAAATTGTGACTTGCGATTGTGTAATATTGTGATATTATTTTAAACCCATATCGCTCGCCTCTAATAGAGATTTGGTATACTTGGTGTCTGCAGTGGTTTTGTGACGGCTCTACTGTGTTTCCTGACTGCGCTGATGTTCTGAACCCCACACAAGACGAGCTGAGCTGAAAGGATCTCTGGCACCAGAGGAAATGTCTCCGTCCAGCGAGTGTTGCGGGGGCGGGTGTTGGAATCGGGCACAGCGCTGAAATAGGACACCACCAACACTGCACTCAGCAAGGAGACTTATGGAAGAGGAGCTGCATGGCTCTGAGATTCATTTGTGATACAGCACTAGAGTTTCTCAAGAGTGGAACTTCTTTACTCACTTCTATTGACCCAAATACTACAGACCAAAGCTGCTGCAGTTGCGGAATATATTCATAGCTAAGTAATTTGACACTCACTGTTGGATACTTTTTAACTTCCTAAGACCCGAACTCTTGCATGGCATGCATTTTTTATTTCTCTTTGTTGTTTGGGATAATTGGCAGCTGATTAGTGTAAAAAAACAAAGAATTATCTTTGTAAAATGATGTATATTTTCTGAGAAAAATATATATGAGGACTCTTGACTCCTGTTTACTTCTGTTACTGGCACAGAGTTCTGTTACTGAAACTCACTCCTGTTACTGGCCCAGAGTTCTGTTACTGAAACTCACTCCTGTTACTGGCCCAGAGTTCTGTTACTGAAACTCAGTCCTGTTACTGGCCCAGAGTTCTGTTACTGAAACTCACTCCTGTTACTGGCCCAGAGTCCTGTTACTGGCCCAGAGTCCTGTTACTGGCACTCAGTCCTGTTACTGGCGCTCACTTCTGTTACTGGCACACAGTCTTGTTACTGGCACTCAGTCCTGTTACTGGCGCTCACTTTTGTTTTTTGCACAGAGTTCTGTTATTGGCACTCAGTCCTGTTACTGGCGCTCACTTCTGTTACTGGCACAGAGTCCTGTTACTTGCACTCAGTCCTGTTACTGGCACTCACTTCTGTTTCTGGCACAGAGTCCTGTTACTGGCACTCAGTCATGTTACTGGCGCTTACTTTTGTTATTGGCACAGAGTCCTGTTACTGCCACCCAGTCCTGTTACTGGCGGTAGCTTCTGTTACTGACACAGAGTCCTGTTTCTGGCACTCAGTCCTGTTACTGGCACTCACTTTTGTTACTGGCACAGAGTCCTGTTACTAGCGCTCACTCCTGTTACTGGCACAGAGTCTTGTTACTGGCACACAGTCCTGTTACTGGCACTCAGTCCTGTTACTGGCACTCACTTTTGTTACTGGCACAGAGTTCTGTTACTGGCACTTAGTCCTGTTACTGGCGATCACTTCTGTTACTGGCAACCATTCCTGTTACTTTTTTTATCTTATCTTTTTAATCTAAGACCAAACTGTTGCATGGCTGTTAGCTTTTTGGGCTAAGAGGCAGCTGATTACTGGCACTCAGTCCTGTAACTGGAACTCACATTCCTGTTACTGGAACTCACTCCTGTTACTGGCACTCAGTCCTGTTATCTGTTATCTGACACTCACTGTTGGATACTTTTTAACTTCTTAAGACCAAACTGTTGCATGGCTGTTAGCTTTTTGGGCTAAATGGCAGCTGATTAGTGTATAAAAAAATGACCTTTTAACATGATGTATTGTTTCTAAGAAAAACATATGAGGACTCCTGACATGCTAAGACATTGTATGCTATCATGTTGCAGCGTTATGCATGCAGTGATACTCCTCTTTGTGTAGCTCAATAAATATTACCCTATCGGTATAAATTTATAATCTGAGCTGTTGAATGAATTATCACTCACTCCTGTTACTGGCACTCAGTCCTGTTACTGGCACTCAGTCCTGTTACTTGCGCTCACTTCTGTTACTGGCACAGAGTCCTGTTACTGGCACTCAGTCCTGTTACTGACGCTCACTTTTGTTACTGGCACAGAGTCCTGTTACTGGCACTCAGTCCTGTTATTGGCACTCAGTCCTGTTACTGGCACTCACTTCTGTTACTGGCACAGAGTCCTGTTATTGGCACTCAGTCCTGTTACTGGAACTCACTTCTGTTACTGGCAGAAAGTCCTGTTACTGGCACACAGTCCTGTTACTGGAACTCACTTCTGTTACTGGCAGAAAGTCCTGTTACTGGCACAGAGTCCTGTTACTGGCACAGAGTCCTGTTACTGGCGCTCACTTCTGTTACTGGAACTCTTTCCTGTTACTAGTACCCATTCCTGTTACTTTTTATCTGACACTCACTGTTGGATCCTTTTAAATCCGTTTTGTGATGTGTAAAAACGAATAAAACCTAGCAAACCCACTATAAAAACGAATTAAAACTAAATAAAAACTAAATAAAATTAAACTATAATGGAAAAATTCAAAACTATTATAACTTTGTAAGTTACAAATTAAACTGTTTTAAAAAAGGCGCACCAGTTAGAATGTTATAATCTCCAGTGTTGGGCACGTTACTTTGAAGAAGTAGTTAGTTATAGTTACTAGTTACTTCTCCAAAAAAGTAACTAAGAGTTACTCACGAAGTTACTCCACTATAAAAGTAACTAGTTACCAGTAAAAGTAACTATTACGTTACTTTTGTGTTAGTAATGTCGTTATTTCCATCACTGATAATCACTTGTCCTCGTTCGACTTGCAGCACAGTGTGCAGCTGTTCTTAAAAAAAAACATTTTTATTAAATAATACTTCTATGCTTCTATATGTTACAGTGTTAATTAACATCATTCTGAACAGATTTCTCTCATTTAAACAGTCTGAAAACAGCCAGTTTTGGGGTTGTGTCGGTCTCGGGCAGAACGTGCACGGGCTCGGGCTGGCTTAGGTCGTACTTTTTTTTGGGCCCGATCTAAGCTCTAGTCTGCGTTTGTCTGAACTCTGGTACACTATGACAGTGAAAAAATGTAAAAAAAAAAAAGTTCAAGGGGTATGAATATTTTTGCAAGCCACTGTAGTTAGTTGTTGCTATGCAAGCTTGCAGCCTACTTCTAAATCTACTTAGCTGCCAACTCCTATCCATCCCTAAGCTATTGAACGGAGCTCCAGCAGCGGATGTAGAAAGAATGTTGTTCCAGTGCTTCACAGCGCAGTGCTGGGGGGCTGTGTTCTGCTCACGCCAGCGCCTGGCACCGGCTACGGTGACCTTAGGCTCATGTTTGGCGGCTCCAGAGCGTTCCATTCTCTTGCCAGTGCTATTCTATGGAGATTGTAGAAACCGTGTGTGTGTGGGCTGCTGAATGCCTGTATATATCAGTACTGGAAGCATCTAAAAGTAGATGATTTATTAAAGGGGATGTGATTAATTGACAGGGATATTCAGGGGTATTAGTGTTATAGTACATGCCTGGCCACGCTTATTATTATATGCATGTATGTGTAACAGATCTGCTGCTAATTTGTGGTAAATTGATCTGTTTTTTTTCTTCTGTTTTGTTCTTCTAAGCTGACCCTGTAGGCCTTTCTTTCTCCTGGGAGGGATTAACTGCATTCGGCAGCACACAGTGGGAATTAGCCATGCGTTTCTATGCATTATTTAGCCAGTAAAACATGTATAATTGAATGTAACACTGGCAGGAATGTGTGCATTAACTTTTTAGCCTCCTCTGTGTATTTATGCATGTCCGGGAGTATTTGTATTCACAAATGTGTGTGTGTGTGTGTGTAGGCAGGGATGGTTTCAGTGGACTCTTTTTCACTTCAGGGCCAAATGGTTACCAGTGCAGACACTCTGGCCCATTACAGTTTCTTTCCTGTGGGTTAAATTGTGAAATGGAGCATACTAACTAAATGCAAAATTCAAAACTTGGAGTTTTACTTCACTACCAGCCTTGTTCAAGAATCAGAACACCCTACCCCTCTATCCCAGCCAGAATTGGGACACTCCATCCCTCTATCCCAACAAGAATCAGAACAGCCAACCCCTCTATCCCAACAAGAATTGGGACACGCCATCCCTCTATCACAAAAAGAATCAGAACAGCCTACCCCTTTATCCCAACAAGAATTGGGACACGCCATCCCTCTATCACAAAAAGAATCAGAACAGCCTACCCCTCTATCCCATCAAGAATTGGGACACTTCTTTCCTCTATCCCAACAAGAATCAGAACAGCCTACCCCTCTATCCCAACAAGAATTGGGACACTCCATTCCTCTATCCCAACAAGAATCAGAACAGCCTACCCCTCTATCCCAACAAGAATTGGGACACTCCATTCCTCTATCCCAACAAGAATCAGAACAGCCTACCCCTTTATCCCAACAAGAATCAGAACAGTATACCCCTCTATCCCAACAAGAATTGGGATACTCAATTCCTCTATCCCAACAAGAATCAGAACAGCCTACCCCTCTATCCCAACAAGAATTGAGACACTTCTTTCCTGTGGGTTAAATTGTGAAATGGAGCATACTAACTAAATGCAAAATTCAAAACTTGGAGGTTTTTATTTCACTACCAGCCTTGTTCAAGAATCAGAACAGCCTACCCCTCTATCCCAACAAGAATTGGCACACTCCATCCCTCTATCCTAACAAGAATCAGAACAGCCTTCCCCTCTATCCCAACAGGAATTGGGACAGTCTACCCCTCTATCCCAACAAGAATTGGGACACTCCATTCCTCTATCCCAACAAGAATCAGAACAGCCAACCCCTCTAATCCCAACAAGAATTGGGACACTCCATCCCTCTATCCCAACAAGAATCGATACCCACCTGCCAAGGGCCTTGTCTGAAATAGCTACCATTCGCTACCCAAAGCCAGCATTCAACCTTTCCCTCTTCCTGTGTGTGTGTGTGAGAGAGAATGAGAGTACATGTGGGAGTGTGTGTAGGTGTCAGTGGGTGTGTAATCCATGCACAAAGGTTTTAAGGTATTAAACAACTCCCAGAGTGCAAGATCAGCACTCCATGCATAGCGAAGCACGGTTATTTTGGCAGAATGCACTGGTACTCAATTAAAGCTTATTCCCTCGGCATGAAAACAGCGTGGAATGGCTATAAAGTGAAAGCAACTGAAATGGAGGTAAATTAAAAAGATAATTTGATCATAATTTTATATATTTTTTTCAATGGACCTATTTGTTAACATTTCCACTTAAATAAAGTGATATTATCAAGTGCAACTAGATATGACATTGGCAATATGGGGGTTAATCACACTATTTTAAAAGAAGAACATTATACTAGCTGGTAAACATGGTGATGGTGGTAGTTTTTTTTTTGAGGGGGGGGGGGGGGGGGCGGTTGCTGCATGAAACACAAGAACAAGTCAGTGGATCATTTTATAAGAAACAAGGTTTTTGGAGAGAGCTAAAACAAGTTGTGACCTAAACATAGTTGAGATGCATTGTACGGCTGAGGTAAGTTCATGAATAGTATAGCATGGCTGAAGTAAATTAATGATTAGAATAGCCTCACTGAAGTAAATTCATGAAATTCACATTTCATAGCTTGCTTTTAAAGCAAGACAAAAATGCATTTAAGCTATGAAATGTATTCAATTGTGGAAAAAAATGTGAACTTGATTAAAACCTACATAGAAAAACTACATTTTGTTCCGCCAAATGTATCATTTTGTTTGGTTTTGGCCGGGAAAAAAGTTCTGCATTCTACTGTACTTATGTTTATTTCGATAATTGTGTGTATATATATATATATATATATATATATATATATATATATATATATATATATATAAATAATCACTTTGCTTGTCCTTCTTTTATTGAACAGGGTCAGAAATCAAGAACCAAGAGAATGCCACCCCCTTGATATCCAATAAACCACTACTTAATGGATTGCCTTACTGGCCTTGCCTTCTTGTTCATCCCCCATCAGCAACTGGTCAGCCACTGGTCAAAGGCTCACCAACTGGTGTAATAATAATAATACATAGTGTAATAATGGTAGTGATGAGATCCATCTAAAATAACGCAATAATGATATGATGTGGGATGTCTTGTGTAACCTTGCCGGACAAGGTTGTACACCATAGCATGCTCACGTACATGAATGCACAGATGATTAATGCACAATAATAAAACTATATTTTATTCCAGTCATTTTGGACCACGTCTGTTGGTCACCATTCAGAATGAAATGTAGTGCTCTTCAGAACAGCTTGACCCAGGTAATCAAGGGCTGCACGATAATGATACCCTTAATGATTTTCCTGCCATGTCAGGAAAAGGAAACTTGAAGTGATCATTTTCTAGATTTGCATAAAATTCATTCCGAAGATGTATTTAAATTAGTTCTCAGAACAAGGCTGAAATGGCACATGTCATAGGACAGGAACTAGTAGAGCTCATTGTTTGTTCACAAACAATCATACAGTAAATTTTGTTGCTAAGTGGTTGCTAAGGTGTGGCTTGACGGTTACAGTGGTGTTGCTATGGTATCTGTTGTCATTGCTAGGTGGATGATAAGTCGTTGCTAAATGGTTGCTAAGGTGTTACTATGGTATCAGATAATATCCTGCAAACACATGGCGTGGCTATGGACGCTAGATTGCTCTGGCCGTGTGGGGTGTCCAATTTTTTAGGCCAATAGCTGCTTTATCCAATAGCTCCTCTATATACACACAGTGCTGGAGAGCAGGGGGCAGGAAGGGTGTGTGAGATATAACTTTGGGCCCCCCATTCATTAATTTTGGTAAAATTCGTACGACAAATGTACGAAAACCGTACATCGAATCGTTTTGTGCAGCATATTTTAGAAAAGAACGCAATAAGATCTATAGGTCTTCCGAATTAGTTTATTGTAGCCTAAAAATTGTGGCGTACACAGGCGTGCAAATTTTCTCCCCATTCATTCTCAATCGGCAAAAAAATCAGACATTAACAAATTTCTTTCAAAAAAAAAAAAACGTATGTCCGTATGTCCGCAATGCGCAGTCATAACAACATTGCTGTTGCGAACGTGCCAAAGTCAGAGCACATCTGGCTCTTAAAGGGAATGGCAAGTGACACACTGATTGGTTTATTTTATTGATTGGTTACGCCCAAAACCCAACCATGATTAATTAACAGAATTATTACATGCCTTTTGCCCATTTTGAGCCATGCAAGGAATATTTATTATGCCCTTAATTCAGCTGTTTGAGTTGCATCTGACCGATGCACTATAGATTGCTAAAATAGGGCCCCATATATTATTAAAACAATGGGTGACCCACTGCCCAGTGGCTTAACAGTGGCTGATGGGAGATGGTTGGTTTGAACAAAAATGCAAGGCCAGTAAGGCAATCCATTAATCCATGAAATTCTCCACACTCTTCCAACCTTTTAAGCTGTAAATTTACCATACATAGGAAATTCGTATATGTCTTTAACATTTTAGATGCAAGAAGTACAGCCAACACAATACAATGCCACAGTTAAGACTTTATTGGTGACTATACATTACACACAAGCTCCAGACAGGAGAGTTGGGCTAACCACAGTTCCCAGTATGTTAAACACTGCTGAACAGCACACACGACACCCTTACCCAGCCTAATTAAAGCCAAATCGAAATCCAGCACAGTCATGCTGCTGAAATCTAACAAATATCTCGCTGTGAATTTCACGGTGTTGTAGCTCAGGGTCTTTATTTAAAGGCATGATATTCAGTTCAGCTCACACTGGGGGTCCACGACGTTCTTTCTTCAACCCTTTCTGCTGAAACACACTTTTCTCCAACTAGGACAAGATACCTGCAGCTATTTTACTATTGCAGGAACTCGCATGCATTACTGGGTTACAGTGATTTAGCTGGCTTTTAAAAAGACTCGTAAGGACTGAACTGCTACTTTCTGGCATAGCAGAGTCTTACAGTATATCTTTGTCCTTTTTATTTTGATAATGATTCGTTAACAGTTGTATAATTTTAAAGAAATAAGTATAGCATTTAAGTGAGCAGCGTCCTGTGAGCAGCGTCCTGTGACCACTGATGAAGGACCACAGAATGACCAACACAAACTGTGTGGTCTAATGCTAGAGCTGCTCCAGCAGTGCTAGCCAGGGTTAGCAGTGTTAGTTACAGGCCGATAACACTAATCTCTGAACGGGGATATAGCTATTAGCGGCTAATGCTAAGGCTTCTCCAGCAGTGCTAGCCAGGGTTAGCAGGGTTAGCTACAGGCCAATAATACTCATCTCTAAACGGCGAAATAGCTGTTATATTTTGTGTCTTAATTTATTATTATTATTATTTGTTTATTAGCCAGGATCATCACTCAGCACCACTATTATACTTCTTTTTACTTAAGTTAGAATAGGTCTATGGGCTATAAAAAAACATGTTCATGAAGTTATTTAAACAAAATCAAAGTGAGCTTTGCATAATATGGCCCCTTTAATGGAGAAAATAAATATTAGTGCAGCTACATATTCCACACTCAACTACCTGGAAAGAGGAACTTGTGCATGTGTGGTTGACAAATCTCCACAGTATTCATGCTGTGTTATATTGTTAAAAAACACTAATGCATTGTCTGCCTCTGTAACCTTTTTTATTACTATTAAAAAAAAAGAGACAGCTTAAAAATGATGATTTTCTTTGATTGTATCAAATTAAAAAACCTCTGGAATACAATCAAGAGGAAGATGGATGATCACAAGCCACCAAACCAAACTGTACTGCTTGAATTTTTTGCACCAGGAATAAAGGCATAAAGTTATCCAAAAGCAGTGTGTAAGACTGGTGGAGGAGAACATGATGCCAAGATGCATGGAAACTGTGATTAAAAACCAGGGTTATTCCACCAAATATTGATTTCTGAACTCAAAACTTAAAACTTTATGAATATGAACTTGTTTTCTTTGCATTATTTGAGATCTGAAACTCTGCGTCTTTTTGTTATTTTAGACATGTCTCATTTTCTGCAAATGAAATGAAATGCTGTTTGCAGTTTCTAGAATAAAACACCAATATTCATTTCAGTCAGACATAAACCTATAAATAGCAAAATCAGAGAAACTGAAGAGGCAATATAACACTAACTATGTTTGCTTTTATGACGACTGTAAAATCCACATAGGCAGCTCCTGCAGTTGACTGGCATAATTGTCGCCAGCATCTTCCAATCAAACGCTGGACAGAATAGCCAGGGGATGTGCAGGTGGGAGGTTTTGGGGTTCAGAGGGGTAATAGATGGGAAGTGAGTGTGCTTGGCTGAGAGAATAATTATAAATCATTTACACAGATCCAGAGCTTTTAAAGTACTGTAGAAGCACTGTCTCAGTCCCTTACTCTTACTCTCTTTCACACACACACACACACACACACACACACACACACACACACACACTTACACTAGCCTACATAATTCATACTGTCTCTTTAATAGAGTTAATCTGTCACCTGGACTTCCTGTTACCCTGTTGAAGACCTTTTTCTCTATACAGTACCAGTCAAAAGTTTGGACACACCTCCTTATCCTACATTGTAAATTAATACCGAGGTCATCCAGACTATGAAGGAACACATAAGGAATCATGTAGTAGCTTAAAAGTGTTAAACAAACCAAAAAACTCTGTGAAGCATTTATGTGCTCCTATCTGGGGTTTTGGTTGTTACCTTGCAATTTCTGAGGCTGGTAACTCTGATGAACTTATCCTGTGCAACAGAGGTAACTCTAGCTCTTCCTTCCCTGGGGCATTCCTGATGAGTGCCAGTTTCATCTTAGCATTTTTCATCATCTTTAAAACTGCACTTGGGATTATATTCAAAGTTCTTGGAACATTTTGGATGGATTGACCTTCATTTCTTAAAGTAAGAAATGCACCTTAAATAGTTTAGTATTAATCTACAAAGAAAAACACTTTGAAATAAGAAATAAAAAAACACTGAATTTAAGGTATATCCAAACTTATAAATGGCACTCTATACTGGCGTCTCACAGATTTACTTAAGTGCCAAATATTTAGGCTCCCCAGAAACACCTAAAACTCATTACAAATGCATGTTTAAACAACCTTAATCAATCAACCAATCAATAAGTCAACTTTTTTTTACTTTTTTTTTCCTAATACATTTAAAAAAAGCTGTCATTTTCAATGCAGCCAAGCATTTAAAACTAATAGGAACTGTATAAAAAATCTAAGTAAAATGTCAAAGGCAAAATAAACTATATAATATTTAATTAAGAATAAATACAATAATTTAGAATAAATTAATTTAAATAAGTGGACAGTCTAAAATGTAAAGCAATACAATAAAGAGATATATTATTAAAGATATATTATTAAACTGCAAAGTAATGCAGTTTTGCACCTGTTTTCAGACTGTTACAGCAGTTTCACTGTGCTTGGCGTGAGAATTGCAGGTGCAGTGTCTGCTGAGCTACAGTTTTTAAAGGGGTGTAGAACGCTCCAACCCTCGTCCTAAATATGTTTAAAGCACTAGAAGTAAATAATATTGGTTGGGGAAAAGCAAATTGCATGTATTTTTTGTTGTTGTGTGGAAATGTTTTTAGAAAGAGTAAGTTCTGCCCTTTCTAAGCATATATGGATTATGCTAATGGATAAAGGGAATTCTGAGTAATCAAGCTGAGAACACACAATTTAGAACGTAAAATCTGTCCTTAGGGTTCTAAGGGATAAATACTGACATTTCTGACCCTTACTATAAAGCAGGGGTATTTAATTAGAATTTGTTAGTTAGCTTAGCCTAGCCTGGCTGGTTAAGTTATTGTTCTGTCTGTCAGTCGGCATTAGCCGAGCGATTTTCCTTCCCTTTTTTCCACAAAAGACGAGTCAGCGCTATGGGCAAGTGTGCCGCGGCTGAGCGCTAGCCTGTGCTAAGCTAGCGCTGCTGCTGGTGCCGGTGGAGGCGATGATTCAAAACTGTACTGTGTATACACGCCGTTACTCAGCAACGCATCGGCGGAATGATACAAGTTTAGTGTGAGAAGGCCGTGATGTTATCACGAATATCATCACACGGCTAGAACACTTCTCAACCAATCAGATTGAGAGGTCGGAACTAACTGTTGTATAAATATAAATATATATATATATATATATATATATATATATATATATATATATATATATATATATATATGAAACACCTGACCTGTGAGGTTGTTTGAACTATGATTAAAAATATATATAATAATAATAAAATGCCTCCCAGGCCAGATTTTGCGCAGATTTAACGGCGTGCTGAGGCTGACAGATGGTGCATGGGGTATTAAGAAGTGCATGCTGTCAGATTTAGGAGCTGTCCCACACTATTGATATCAAGGAGAAAAGTTTTGTGAAAACAACAAGGCTATATAGCAGCAATAAACTCTTCTGACATTATACTATAGACATTAGAGCTTAGATCAGGCCCAAAATATCCAGCCCAACCCGGCCCTAAACAGTGCACGTTCTGCCCGAGCCCAACTCAGCCCGCCCCATACACTCATTTTGAGCCCAAGCCCAAATTAAACCTGATATTTCTTTAAGGAAGTAGAGCGTTAAAACTGAGCTTTAAAAACATTTTTCAGACTGTATAAATAAGTGAAATCTTTTTAGAATGATGTTAATTAGCATTGCAACACTGAAGAAGCATAGACCAATTTTTTAAGAGCAATGTTTATTAGGAACAGAGCTTAAAAAAAAAAAAAAAAAAAAAATATATATATATATATATATATATATATATATATATATCTTTTTTTTTTTTTTAATCATATGACAATGAAAAAACTTACAGACCAATCACGTGTGCTGTAAGATCACCAAACACTCTCCTCAGCCAATCAAATCTGTGATGACTGCTGCACTGGCACGTGGCCAAGAAAACCGCCTTTATTAAGAGATAAAGGGCGGAAAGTAAAGACACGCCGAGCGCAAAATCTGGCCAGAGAGGCATTTTATTATTATTATATATATTTTTAATCATAGTTTAAACAACCATGCACAGTTTAATTTGTTACTTTACTATATTGTGATTTTCAGCATTAAAAACAGAGCCCGACCCGAGGAAAGTGGTGGGAGCTCTCGACAGGACCTGGCCTAGAGGGCTGAAACTTGGTCATATGGAATTACTTTAGAACACTACTCAGGCGCTCAATATAAGCCTGATCAGCCTTATGGGGGCAATATGTCAAAGCTAAACGCTTTAGGCCACATTCACTCCAACGGCTATATCTTTTGACTCCTTGTGTTTTTTTTCAACCACACCTCACAGGTACATGAGTCTGAGGTTATATAAAGATTAATAACTGTTTCTCAGGTGTGTATGGAGTGAGGGTGTAAGTATATGTATGTATGTATATATATTCCGGTGATTCACTTCCCGGAGGTGGCATGTGCAGTGACGTGATCAGTGATTGTGTAAAGGAGTGACATCAGTCCGGAGGCTGGAGATCACAGGCAGAGCTGAGTGTGGGAGAGACAGGTGCACTATCAGTGCAAGTGTGACATTATTTTTATTAATAATTTATTAATTCATCTGTTGCTGCCTTTTGATTTATCATTTTTATTACCTTATCTATGATTTTGATTTCTACTCTAAAACATTTATTTTTATCTTATTTTTTTAGATCTTATTTTATAATGCCTTATATATTTTATTTTTAATTTTTTTGAGTATATATTTTTTTAGTTTTCACACTGTTGTAACTCTATAGGTCATAATTGCTGATCATTGTTTTTTTTTTTTTTTTTTTTTCTTTGAGTGTGCCTTGTTACTGCAGGTTGCTGCTTGATGTCATTCAAGCAAACTGATTGGTCACCACCAGGGGGAACCCACCATAAAAGAAAACAGGAACAGGAAGTACCAGGGTGGTGCTTGGCTTCCAACATGGCTCCTGTGTGTTCCTGGTTCCCTGCCGCATGGTCTATTCAATGTTTGTAGCCTGTTAAACTGTTAGAACTAAGCTGATGGTAAAATCTTGTTCTTTGGTGTGAACACTGTTGTTTCTGGTCTCTCAGTGGGGAGAAAATAAGTTTATTCTTATGTTCTTTATTCTTCATTCTTAAGTTCTCTCAGTGGGAGAAAGAGTTTATTTTATTTTATGTTTTCTCTTGCTTTGTTTAATTAGGGAGTTAGGTTAGAGATTTGTATTTCATTTTCTTTTCTTTGTTAGGTAAATTAGTTTTCTTAATCCTTAAGTTAGATTTGTTTTGTTTTTTATTTTCTCTTTCATCCCTAACAGTTGTCTCCCCTTTTATTTAAGCCTTGTATTAAAAAGAAGTATATTTGATAGCTGGATTTGATTGAGACCAGATCATGTTCTCACAAAAAAAAAAAAAATCTCCATGTTGAGTGGAGGCGGGGCAGATATAAGATGACTGAAGTTGGGGTCAAACTTTGTGGTGTAATTAATTGCGTGTAAAATAATGCAGTAATGATTCGAAATTAAGCAAATGTAATTCAATAATTAAGCAAAAGCTTTAACATTGATAGCCGTAAATCTAATAACACAGGGGTTGGTCAATGAAACTGAAACACCTGTCATTTTAGTGTGGGAGGTTTCATGTCTAAATTGGAGCAGCCTGGTGGCCAATCTTCATTAACTGCACATTGCACCAGTAAGAGCAGAGTGTGAAGGTTCAATTAGCAGGGTAAGAGCACAGTTTTTCTCAAAATATTACAATGCACACAACATTATGGGTGACATACCAGAGTTCAAAAGAGGACAAATTGTTGGTGCGCGTCTTGCTGGCCTATCACTTTGTGATGTATCAAGAGCCATGGTATTGTCAGGGTAATGTCAGCATACCACCAAGAAGGACCAACCACATCCAACAGGATTAACTGTGGACGCTGTAAGAGGAAGCAGTCTGAAAGGGATGTTTCCATGTTTTTTGGATTGTATCCAAAAAACATAAAACCACGGCTGATCAAATCACGGCAGAATTCAATGTGCACCTCAACTCTCCTGTTTCCACCAGAACTGTCCGTCAGGACAATAAATTATTGTGGTCTAAAACCAGGTGTTTGAGTTTCATTGTCCAACCGCTGTATGTTTTTAGCAGCTTAGATTTTAGCAGAGTTGGATGTCTGTTTTAATGCTATACATTTTAGCAGCTTTTCCTTCAGTTTCGAGATGTCTGATGCTACAGTGCTACAATGTAAATTGCACATTTATATAATGCATATACCTCTTATATATACTTTCTTAAGAAAAAAACAATATTGACTCATAGTGTTTTTATTTCTCCCTGAACTTCTAACCCCCCAGTAAAAGCTTTAACAAGTAAAGGCATTTAGTGCTGCAGAGAGCACACTCACCGTGTTCAAGCAAACAAGTCAACAAGGGTGCAAATAAGATCAATACACACAGAGCCACGTGGGTCGGAGGAGTTTGACCTGGAAGCATTAAAGCTGAAGGATAGTAGCTAGCAGACACACACACACACACATATATTCTCTCAACTGTTTTTTTTTTGCTAATTGCTCTCACAGGGAGCGTCAGGTGATCAGGTGGATTGATCAGCCATCAATAATTTCTTCAGGAATGTTTCAGGATTCTCAAAACATCATTAACGAGAGAGATCGGTTCAATCTGACAACTCCAATAACAATCTATTACTGTCTTTTAGTTACAAACACAGTGATTAATCATTTCTCATTATGATACTTGGGGGAGCTGAGTAGCAGCATGTTAGTTAGCAAGCTAGCAAAAAAATTGTTTTATGTTTTTGTAGCATAAAAAAAGCTCTGGAATATAATCAAAAAGAAGATGGATGATCACAAGCCTTCAAACCAAGCTGTACTGCTTGAATTTTTGCACCAGAAGTAAAGCAGCATAAAGTTATCCAAAAGCAGTGTGTAAGACTGGTGGAGGAGAACATGATGCCAAGATGCATCAAAAAACTGTGATTAAAAACCAGGGTTATTTCAACAAATATTGATTTCTGAACTCTCATCTGAACTGGATTTCTTTGCATTATTTGAGGTCTGAAAGCTCTGCATCTTTTTCGTTATTTCAGCCATTTTTGTTTTCTTCAAATAAATGCTCTTAATGACTATGTTTATAAGAAATTTGGGAGAAACGTTCTTTGTAGTTCATAGAATAAAACAACAATGTTTATTTTACTCAAACATAGAAACTAAAGTGGTCTCTTATTTTTTTTTCCCCCAGAGCTGTATATTTTAGGGGTGTGACGAGATCTCGCGGCGTGACGATATTTCTCGTCAAGCTTTAACCTGTCTCGCAAGAAAAAAAAAATAGTTTAGTGTGGACTTTTTAAGCGGGATCTGGCAACACAGCAGGAGTGCAACTACTTTCTGGAGTGCAAATGTAGTATCAGCGCCCCCAGGGGGGAGGGGGTGGAGGAGATATGTTCTGTCATTACTAGCCCTCCACGCTCAGCAAAACCAGCAAGCTGATTGGCTGTTTCTTCTGAGAAAAAAATATTTTGGCGCTTTTATTTGGCGCCCCCTTTAGTGCAGCTCCCCTATGCGTCGCTTAGGCTGCATACCCCCTTTTTAAGTTGTATGTCTGGCTGCATTTTGGCTCCAGTGGAAACAATAAACGGTAACAGAGTGACCAACAAGATACAAACCATATATAAATACTGTAAGTAAATCCTACACGTAGAGTTGCACGGTGTACCGAAGGTTCGATTCTTTTTCGATACTACGTCATCACAAACGATTCGGTTCTTTAGCGTTCGATGCTTTCGATACTGTATATAGCCCAGTCACTAGCTTCAAATGAGTCAAATTAGTACGCGCGATTTGATTCAGTTCATAAGAAAACTGATTCACACCGCAGCAGTCGGTGTGGCAGGATTCAGATAAACTTAGTGTTCTGAACAAATGAATCGATTCACGCGCAAGCCAGCAGAGCAGCAGCGAGTGTAGAATGGCGACGGCTAAAATAACAGATGTCTCTCGTCCGCGACTTGTGGACAAAACGGGCGCGGGGAGTGAAGTGTGGGAAAATAGTCTGAGATGTAGGCATCTGTTTTTTATTGATATTTTTAAATAAAATAACGAAAACTGAAAGTGAAATTAAACTACTTTATTTATTAGCGCTGTTTTCACTCCCGCAGTTGTACAGCGGGGGGTGTTGTGCCGATTCTGTCCGCGAAGCGGGAGTCGGATTCAGTAGCGGATTCGGCACAAGCGCGGCGGCACCTCGCGCTCCGCGGTGTTAGTTGTAAGCGCTCGCGCTAGCCGCAAAATACGACAGAAAACACTGAATGAGCACGAGGAGATAAAAAGAGAACCTTTACCTGTGAGTAGCTCACATCAGAACACGCAAATCTCTCTCACTCTCGCTCTCTCACTCTTTCTCTGTCTGTCTCTCTCTCTCGCACGTGAACACCTCCGCGTTTGACCTGCAGCACTGTGTTTAGCTGTTCTTAAAAATCATTTTAATTAAATAATAGTTCTATGCTTCTATGTTACAGTGTTATTCTGATCATATTTCGCTCATTCATTTAGCAGACAAGCACCCTGATCTCTACAAAGAGCTGAGAAGTCGACAGGTTAGTGGAGTTAGTCAAGATACACTCTGTCTGTAGCTTTACTAAGATTTACTAGCGACTGCTAGTAAATCACGTTAACACAGAGAGGAGTGTGCAGGAGTTTTGTTTTGGACCCGTGGTTTTCTCTATTTCTCCATTATCCCATTGGCTGTGAAACATGAACTCAAGATGTTCACGTTTTCGCGTTTCCATCGCAAATCTGTGGTCAGGCACGTAGCCTGCTTGATCGTTACACTGAACATGGGCTTATTAAAAACGGTAAACGGTTGATTAATAAAACGGAGCAGTGAGTGTTAAAATGAACATAACATTGTAATGTTCTTCTGTCTCTTTATTTTCCTTATTCAGAACTTAACTTCTGCCCGCCCGTCAGGTTCACATAGTCAGGCTACCATTACCTCTGGTTTTAGTTTTAGTTTTTAGGAAGTGTTTAGATAATTATGTTATAGTTAAGGTTATAATAACGAAACTTGTTTTTTGTTCAAATGTTTTATTTTAGAATAAAAACGTTTGCACCGATTGTTCAGTGTTCAATCCAGTTCAGTCAAAAATAAACATTTTATGTTCAGATATTTTAATTGTTTTTTTTTCTTCCAAGTATCGTTTTGGTATCGAGAATCGTGATACTACAGTGGGTATCGGTATCGAAGTCAAAATGTTGGTATCGTGACAACCCTACCTACACGTGACTGTTTCATAGGCAGCTGTACTAATCCCTCAGCTCTGTACTGTATTTAAAAATACGGTATGGTTATGAATAGTTAAATTACAAGAGATTTAGGAGTAAAAAACACAAACCATAGTCTTAATATGACTGGTTGTGGTTTGCACTTATTGTTTGCACTATATAAGACCTAGAAAAGTTTTATTATTATTTTTTATTCTTATTTCTATTTCTTATAGAATCAATGTGTGAGAGAAACCAGTCTAAATTTGCATTATATGATTTTGTCAAATAAAACTCTAGTTTTAAATTTTTCATTTTTGAGGTTTTCTTTAAAATATTATTTTTAAATCTCGTCTCGTCTTGTTCTCGTGAACGCAGTATCGTGTCTCGTCTCGTGATATTAGTGTCTCGTCACACCCTTAGTATATTTACAAGTTGCTGGAATAGATTTAATAAATCCTGCTCAAATAGTTTTAAAAGTTTTTTTTTTGTTTTTCAGCCAAAACTGAAAAGCACTGTCGTGATTAATTACCCCTATTTCTCACCATTATCACATAAAAAAGTGCATAATAATACGCAAATTAACGTCAAATTTGAATATTGTTTCTTTTCTACGTTGGCGCCTGAGCTGTTGTTTGGCTGCTGCAACTTCAGGTGTTAACACCAATCAGTTCACCATTCATCACATTTAGAACCATGTGACCAGAGAGCTGCCTTAAGCTTTTCAAAAAGCCATTAGACGCAACAAGACGAGCGATAGTGTCTGCTGCTCGTTAATGATGCTCATTAAACATTTGCTTTTGATTAATAATAAAGTTCTCACAATGGATGTTAAATGTAAATTAAATGCAAAGGGACAAAAAACATCCCACCTGAAGCTTCTTCAACACCACAATTGGCAGAAAAACAGAATAAAAGGGGAAAATGGGTCGACGAGAATTTCCTCTAATTAGAGCTCAAGAGTGATTATATTTATCTCTGAATGCGGAGCGGCTGAAAAACAGATTATAAACACCTGATAAAAGTCAGAGATAGATTTGGATACTTTTTTTTTTATGGATCAATACTTAATAGCCAGTTTATCTTGCTTATCATATATATCATATATATAGATATATGAGAAATAAAAAACAATGAGACCAATTAAAAATTATGATTTTCTTTGATTTTACCAATTTGAAAACCTCTGGAATATAATCAAGAGGAAGATGGATGATCACAAGCCAACAAACCAAACTGAACTGCTTACATTTTGGCACCAGGAGTAAAGCAGCATACAGTTATCCAAAAGCAGTGTGTAAGACTGGTGGAGGAGAACATGCCAAGATGCATTAAAACTATAATTAAAAATCAGGGTTATTCCACCAAATATTGATTTCTGAACTCTTAAAACTTGAATATGAAGCTCTGCATCTTTTTTGTTATTTCAGCCATTTCTCATTTTCTGCAAATAAATAATAATATGCTCTAAATAACAATATTTTTTCTTTGGAATTTGGAATTATTCTCAAACTTCTTAATTAAAACTAGAAATGTGCAATTCTTGAAGAAAAGAAAGCATGGCTGCAAAACTAAATTGGTTCCCACCAGTTGCTATGGTGTCTCATTGTGGTTGCTAGGGTGTTTGTAGGTGGTTGCTACACTGGCTAACAAAAGGATTCATACCCCTTGATCATGTTCACATTTTGTCACCTTACAACCACAAACTATATAAAAATGTATTATATAGAACATAATTGTAAAGTGCATAATTGTAAAGTGAAACAAAAAGGATACATGGTTTTTAAAATTTTAATGAAATGTTAATTTTAATTAAGAGTCTTCAGTCCGTTGAAAATAAGACAGTGTGAAGGTTGTGACGTCAATATATTTTTTTTATAGTACACAGTGTTTTATTCAATTTAAAGCTGATGTCTGTAAGTTTGGGGATTTGGGGGATTTAGAGCCCTCTCTGGTGAGTATAAGTAATTGCACAGACAGACAGACAGACAGACAGACAGACAGACAGACAGACAGATAGATAGATAGATAGATGCTTTATTTACCCCGAAGGAAATTTAGGAAAGAGCATGCGGAAGAATCATTTTAAACTGGGCAGGTGTGATGTGGTCTCCTTTCAGAGCGGATAAATCCGATTCCAGGTTATGTTCCGCCAGAGAGAGAGAGAGAGAGCGCTCAGTCAGAAACTTCACTCCTTCGTTTCTTTGTTTTTACTATGAGTGAATGAGCTACTGAGCTCTGAGTTTCCCCTTCTGAAGTCCCCAATGCTCCACCAGCGGCTCGCGTTCAGTAAAACTGAGCTGGATCCTCTTTTAGAGGCTGTACGTGTGACGTAAGTACGTAAAGACGCGTGACGTGGCCAGAAGAACTCCCACTAATAGTGACCCAACACCCCAGTTTTTATAATTAATATATTAAGCTTAGCAGGGATGGGTTTTCAGCACACTGGTACCATTAAACACAGTATTTATCCATTCTACACTCAGAAATGCTTCAGCTTTCAGTTTAGAAACTAAATAATATGAACTGGCACTTTAATCAATCTTTATCTTCTGCTCTTTTTTTTCTCCTCAGTCTTTTAAACCTGTTCCAGAGGTCTGGAGTTCTCTGGGCAGGATGTCCCTATTAGCAGACCTATAAAACCCCTGCTACCAGTGACATTTAGCGCAGCGCTAATGAGTCCTTCTGAACACAGATCTAAGCTTGATCCTGTTAGTATCTGCTGACACATATCCAGCAGAGAAGGCCTGTGCCAACGAATGCAGCTCTGCGCTATCAGTGCGCTCTGACTCTGCTTTGAGGAAAAGAAGAATGATTACAAAGCTAACCTGGTTCCCACCTGTCTTTATCTCAGGTGGTTACTAAGGTGGCTGCTAGATGGTTGCTAAGGTGTCAAAGGTCATTGCTATGGTGTTGTTACAGGGGTTGGACAATGAAACTGAAACACCTGTCAATTTATTGTGGGAGGTTTCATGGCTAAATTGGAGCAGCCTGGTGACCAATCTTCATTAATTGCACATTATTGCACCAGTAAGAGCAGAGTGTGAAGGTTCAAATTAGCAGGGTAAGAGCACAGTTCTGCTCTAACTATTGCAATGCACTCAACATTATGGGTGACATACCAGAGTTCAAAAGAGGACAAATTGTTGGTGCAC
The DNA here is from genome assembly GCF_023375975.1 of Astyanax mexicanus. Lineage (NCBI taxonomy): Eukaryota > Metazoa > Chordata > Actinopteri > Characiformes > Acestrorhamphidae > Astyanax > Astyanax mexicanus. The sequence continues at coordinate 39,721,782 of NC_064421.1, forward strand.
GTCTTGCTGAAGCATCTGTGACCAAGACAACAAGTCTTTGTGATGTATCAAGAGCCACAGTATCCAGGGTAATGTCAGCATACCACCAAGAAGGACCAACCACATCCAACAGGATTAACTGTGGATGTTGTAAGAGGAAGCTGTCTGAAAGGGATGTTCGGGTGCTAACCCGGATTGTATCCAAAAACCACGGCTGATCAAATTACGGCAGAATTCAATGTGCACCTCAACTCTCCTGTTTCCACCAGAACTGTCCGTCACCACAATAAATTATTGTGGTCTAAAACCAGGTGTTTCAGTTTCATTGTCCAACCCCTGTATGTCATTGCTAAGGTGTTTTACAAGCAATGGGCAACCATAATAATGTCAGGGCTCTAAATGTGGTCCAGCAGGCTAAGGCGCTGCCACTATGATCTGAAGATCATAGAGAGCTGGTTTGAATCCCGTTCATGTAGCTTGTCATCAGCTACCAGAGCCCTGAGAGAGCACAATTGATCTTGCTCTCTCCGGGTGGGTAGATGGCACTCTTTTCCCTCGTCACTTCAAAGGGTGATGTCGATCAGCACAAGTCATCTGTGAGCTGATGTATCAGAACCGAGTCGCTGAGCTTTCCTCCGAGTGTGGCAAAGAGGCGATGGCTGACTTCACATGTACCGGAGGAGGCATGTGCTAGTCTTCACCCTCCTGGTGGGTTAGGGCATCAATAGTAATAGGGGGAGTCCTAATGAGTGGGTTGGGTAATTGGCCTTGTAGATTAGAAAATGGGATAAAAAAATCGATGTAAATATATTAATAAGCACAGTCATTATTTAAACATTTACAGTGTGTAACATAGCAATGACTATTGGGGCACATCTTGTGCAAGGTGTAAGAGGGCTGACTGGCGAAAATCAGATGTGGTCAGAAAAAGACACAGAAGAGCAGCATCTATCTGTTCATCCTCTCCATCCCTCGCTCTCGACATCATTAATCTTTTCCTGACAAGAACATCATCTCCACTGCACAGCATGATGTGTGTCTGTGTTTGTGTAGGAGGAATCCATACATATTTGTAGCTAATAAAATTGATTACAATTGATCTAGCATCATAAATCAGCTCATTAACTTTTCTAAGCACTTAATGTCACAGTTAGCTATGGGTGTAAGAATATATCAATATTTTGAAGTAGCATGATATTTTGTTATGCAATACTGTATCCGTTCTCAGTTTTAGGTTTGATTTTTCGATTTGGAAAGCAGCCAATATACCTATCTATGGGCAGTGCACGACTGCCAATACCTCCGTACATTCAGATGCAAGTGCTTTATTCATGTTAGTGTTGCTCATTCTTATATATGATATATATATATATATATATATATATATATATATATATATATATATACTCTGTGGTGAACAATCCATGTGTGAAAATGATTGTCATCTTGGAATATGTCCGTGTCATCAGGGAAGAAAAAATCCATTGATCCAGGAATAACCTGGTCTATATTCAGTATATTCAGTTAGTCAGCTGACACCATTCTTGAAGCACATACTGTTGCTGAACCTTAACCTGCAGACCAACTGCAGCATCAAGCCCATATCATTTACTTCCTTAAATCCAGGGGGAGACCTTTTTGGGCCAGGCAGTGTAGTTGAGTAATGAGAGTTCAAACAAATTGAGCGTTTACAGTGTAATTCACAATTCAACTGAACACCAATTCACAAAAAATGCCCGCATTAAAAGTTCTGGTGTTAAACTGGAATGGATAAAATTACCTTACTCATAATTAAGCAATAATACACTCGATCTTCGTGCAATAATGTGTAATTTTTATTATACTAGATTATATACCACAGCTCCATTATCGCTGTTTATTGAAAAATTTTGAGTTGAAGAGGAGGAGGAGAGAAAACATGATCTGTTTGGTTATAAAAACTCTGCAAGATAAAATAGTTCCATTGCTGCTCTGTTTGTAGCTGCGAGGTTTGGCTTGTAAGCGCTGCATCATTGCTAGGTTACCTGTATGTGGCGGAGTAACACATGGAGAGCTTCGGTATTACAGTGCATTACCAGCTGATAACGGCACTCATAAAATGCCTCTCAGCCAATCACATTGCAGGGTCGGAACTAACTGTGGTATAATTTTGTCTCTCTAAATGTGAGTCTGCTTACTCAGCTATTTAACCAAAAAATACTGTATATTTAAAATGCATGTTTTCATTTCACTGTTTGGAAATGTGCATCATTTCCAACAGTGCACTCAGATGAACTGGAATTATATATACATAATTCCAAAATATAATTCCAGTATTTACAACAGCTTTGAACGTCTCTGCCTGTATCCTGGGTTAATTTCCTCTTTCACAGGTGCTTGTTAATGAACTTACAGTAGTTTCATCCGGATCAACCATAACCCTGCTCTGATTGGATTAGGTTTTCAGAGAGAAGCGTCTCTTCAGTGATAAATCTCTTGCATCCAGTTGGGAATAAAAGGGAGTTTAAGATAATTTGTTTCCAAATGGTTGAAATGACTGTGGCTTTTATTAAAGTTTGATGCAAAAAAAATTTTTTAACTGTATTTGCATAAATTAAATGAATTAAAGTGTTATAATGTTATGTCAAGTTAGCGTGCTTTTACTATCACTTCCCAAACTAGCTGTATTCCTGCTGAACGACACCAGCTGTACAGGGCTAGTATAGTAATGTTAGTTACGCAGCACAGGTGTGATGATGACTTACATACAATGCCCCCTATCATACACACTGTGCAAGGTGCGTGCGTGTGTGATGCTCTTTGCTATCTTACACCGCATCAACTGTCCATTTTCATGCCTTGCGCCCCCACCGTTAAAATAGCATTGAAGTTTAGGAATATATCTACATTACCTTGGTGGCAGAAAACACAGGTGCGTCACTGACTGATCAAAACCCTGACAACAGTCAGCCACTAGCTAATCTGCTGAGATGTGCAAAGTGCTGCGCTGTTAAGATACCAATGCGCCAAAGTCAGAGCTCACCTGGCTCTTAAAGGGAATGGCAAGTGACACACTGATTGGTTTATTTCATGTCACACCCAAAACACACCCATGATTATTTAAGAGAATTAGTACATGCCTTGCTTTTTGCGCGTTTTGCATATTTTTTACGGCCCCTCGATAACAAAGCCACACCGATGTACCCCAAATCCATCTGCGCGATGCGCAATTGACTGATGTGCAATAGATCCAATCATTGATATCTAGAGATTATTTGATATATTTTGATTCATATCTTAGTTGTCTTACTTTTACTGGATGCACCTTTTTTTTTAATTGATCTTATCTGATTAATATGTTAGTTGTCTTTAGATGATGAATTCTCTATCATTTGCCATTTCATATTTTATGTATCTCTTTGGCTGCACAGCATTTGAGGGTCACCCTCAATGTACTCCAGTGTACTCTGAGTTTTTAATAAAGCTGGACTGATTGATTTAATTATATTTATGTTAGATTAAAATAAAGCATGGAGAATCATCATTTATATTCCATGCTACTCTTAAAACAATAGAAATGAACTGTACAGATAAGCTTGCCTTGCCTATGATATGCATTTTCGGTTTTGACATATAATTTTTTAGCTGCTTAAAATTGCAGTCAGCCACTGGGAGTGAAATGCCATGTTGGATGAGCCACATTCTCTCTCTCTCTCTCTCTCTCTCTCTCTCTCTCTCTCTCTCTCTCTCGTTCTCTCTGTACTCAATCATCTTCCCTGGCCTTTTCCTCAGCATGTCCTGACAATTGGAAAATACAGCTTCTGTACAAACACTGAAACACCAGTGATGTACAAAGGCCACGTGTGGTGAAAACTTGGACAGACAGACAGACTTGTCCCCCATATGTACAGTATGTACCTCCTTAGTCTGCCTTCATGTCTTTCTTTGTTTTCTTGTCTAGTTCACCTGTACACCAAGCTCCCCCTCCATCCACACCCTAACCATAGATAGAACCAAACTTCCTACTAGGTTCTAGTACTCTGTACTACCTTTAAATTTGATACAAGGTGAGATACGGTTCGGTGCGGCATCCTGCAGCACATTTACCTACATCTGTTGCTACAGCTGGGCCTGTAGATCCTGCTCTACACGCGTAGGTTACTGAAGCTAGAGTCCCTAGCTCCCATAAATGCTCAATTAGTGATGATTCCATTAGCAAGCCAATGGAGTGCTGCAATATATTGGACACATTCCTGGGAAACTGGCACTTACCACCAAGCCTCCACACTCTAACCCTTTTTAGGAAGCTTTAGGAAGCTTTTTTTAGGGGTGTGAGACATTGGGTACATCCTTGGAATCTCTTTTTGAACTGATCTATTTGTCTTTATTGTGTCTTAGCTCCTAAAGTGTCAGTTTTCTGGTCAAGGATTAAGCCAACCTTATAACAGGCTTATAACACTTTTTTTTTCTTTCAATGGAAAATCTTAATTGAAAATGTTGTACAGGTTTTATCCCTGTCTGGTAAACTACCTACAATAAAACTTGTTTATGTACTTAATCCAGTTATGTCAACAATTCCCACTTAACTAAGTGTGTTAGATTCAATTCAATCATATTAATAACCCAAAAAGACGCTTCAGATCTGCACTGTCTATAATAATAATCATCATCAGTTTCAAAGGCCTAATGCTGCATTTACACTGCTCCATTGCGCCAACACACAGCGATGTATCCAATTCATTTTCAATGGGAAGCCACGGCTCTGTAAGACGCATTTGTGCGGTGCATCTTGCATCCGATTGAGTCAGGGGATCCAATGAAAAGTTGAGCCGATGTGAACTTTATGCAAATGAATCCATCCAACGTGATGCATCTATCCAATCAGAGAGCAGGTGTTTCAAGTGTTTCAGAGAAGCGTGGGAGAAAAGCTAATCATTGCAGTTTTAGGCTTCATAATCAATGTAAAGCTGATGTCTGAAAGTTTTGGGATTTGGGGGATTTAGAGCCCTCTCTGGTAAGAATGGGTAATAGCACAGAGCATGCGAAAGAATCATATTAAAGTGGGGGGGCTCCTTTCAGAGCGGATGAATCCGATTCCAGGTTATGTTCAGTCAGAGAAAGAGACAGAGAGAGAGAGCTCAGTCAGAAACTTCACTTCTTCGTTTCTTTGGTTTTACTATGAGTGAATGAGCTACTGAGCTCTGAGTTTTCTCTTCTGAAGTCTCCATTGCTCCACCAGCCGCTCGCGTTCAGTAAAACTGAGCCGGATCCTCTTTTAGAGGATGTACGTGTGACGTACAGTAAGTATATAAATATGTGTGACGTGGTCACGAAGAACTTCTGCGAAAAGCGTCTCGACACCCCAGCTTTTAGATTATATATATATATATATGTGTTAGCAGGGATGGTCGTTCCAGCACACTGGTACCATTAAACACAATATTTTATCCCTTCTCCACTCAGAAATGCTTCAGCTTTCAGTTTAGAAACTGAAACTTATTCGTTTGTAGGATATAGTTTAAAGCTTGTATTAAACCATTTAATAACACAACTTAAATGGATGATACGGGAACATCTTTGTAATGCCCACATGCAACCAGTTGGAGGGCGGCATGTGCATTGACGCGACAGAGCAGTGTAAATGCAGAGTAACTATTGAGACCTAAGGAATGCCACAATTTACAACAGTTTCTATAATTAACCTACAATTAAAGGGATGCATCCTCATTGTCTTTCACTCCTGTTACTTTTGTCGTCTTACTTTCCAAGATGTCTAAATAGACGTACTGTTCTGTCCATGACAATAATCAATAGTCGTCAGATTGTAAAAGTGGGCAATGCCTACAGAATAGCCCCAGAAGTTGGTACTTGCATGTTTTAGTTGAGTTTGATGATGGTTGATACTGTATATCATTCCAAAAGTTGGACAGACAGTGTTCTATAGCATCACTCAAAGAACACTTTGTAGCACATTCATTTTTAAGAGTGCAGACAGGACTGACTGACTACCCCCTAATGATCTGAGCGTTCTGCTCACTTCATAACGCTGCAGTATATCAGATAAATACGCTGATCCTACACCATTAAGTGATTTATGATGATACCAGTAAATGATATTACCTCATAGTCTATTCTGCACCATCTGTACCTTACTGACTGTACCTACTGCCATTGTAAGGATCTTAGATTGGGAACGCCTGGCTCTGATATAAAACTCCATGGTCTCGTAGGATCTGGCCGAGAGGAGGCATGTATAAATTAAATAAGAGTGGCCCAAGAACTGAACCCTGGGGGATTCCACAGGTCACTGGCACACACTCAGAAACATTACTCTTCGTAAAGTAATTTCTGCCTTGCAGGTGTGATATAAAGCATTTTAGCACTGTTCCCAAGAGTACCAACAGTTCCTAAGCTATAAGCCTAGAAGAATGTTTTGGTCAGTGGTGGTAAAGGCAGCACTGATAGTAAGAAGTGGTAGAAGGGATTTTTTTTTTTTTTCGGAAGTCTGAATTAAAATGAATATCATTAGCAACCTTAATTAAAGAAGTTGCAGTACTATGATTAGACTGCATCATCCTGAATGATGGTATTTTTAAAATTCAAAACTTTATAGGAACGCATATGAAATTATGAAGTACCATATTTTTCACACTATAAGGCGCACCAGATTATAATGCCTCTATCAATAATTTATTTTAATCTATTTTCTGGTCTATTTTTATACATAAGGCACACTGGATTATAAAATGCATTGTGCCACACTAGTAAGGAACAGGGGTGTCGCCATGTTTTCCTTCTAATTTCGCAGTTCTCACCACTGGGTTAAGTTAACTAAAGAAAACTTTAATTTAATTCTTATATTAAAAAAATATTTTCTTTTAAAGGCAAATGAGCGCTGGATGTTAATCTACACAGATTTCTCTCCTGAAAAACATTTCCGTTTATTTACAGTAAGCTTAGATTTACAGATTTCCATTAAGGCAGGGTGCAGTAGCATTAGCATTAGCAGATGATTGCTAGCACTAGCAATGGTTAGCAGCTAATGCCACCCAACAGAGCTACACTGAGGAATCCTGAGTGTTCCAGTAAGCCAGGCCGATATTAGTTAGCGCTTTGACACACGTAGCTTGTTTGAACACGGTAAATGTGTAGGCTACAATCTGATATACTCACCTCTGAACGGTGAAAGAGCTAGTACTTAGCATGGTTAGCAGCTAATGCTAATACTGCTCTAGCCTTCGTGCTGGAGAAACTTTACTGAAACTCCTGTATAACGCTGTACTTCACTGGAGTGGCTTTCAGTTCAGTTAGCAACTAATGCTATTGCTGCTCCAGCAGTGCTAGCCGGAGTTGGCAGCAGGCTACATTCCAATAATACTGATTTCTAGGATAGAAATCTGGGAGGCTGCTTGATAGAGTGTTGCTGTTTCTCAATGATTTTCCAGTGGAAAGCAAATGTAAAAAAATATCTGTAATCTGTGATGTGTGTCTAATTTGTAGCTCCGCCCCTTCCCCAGGTGTTTAGTGTTTCATGTTTCTTTATATAGTACCTATTAGTCCATGTTTATCCGTCGGTCTTTGCACCTTCCTAAGTTGTCTGTCTCGTCACGTCTTAGCTATTGTTTTGCCACGTTTCGTTATTTGCTCTTCTCCACGTTCTAGTTCTTTGTTAAGTTTGTATTATTTGTTTATATCTCTTGTTTGTTACTATTTCCTTGTTTTGTTCATATTTAAGTTTTTATCCTTGTATATATTCCCCAGCCCTATTTAGTTATCTGTTTTACGTTACTCCCTGTTTGTTTGTTTATGTATATATATTTATTTGTTTTTTTCCTGTTTGTTTATTTGTATATTTGTTATTTATTAAATCATTTGTTCTTTCTTACCCGTGTATAAGTTCGCCTCCCGTCTCCTCTGCTTCCCCGTCGGCACCCCTTTTCGTTACATAAGGGACATGACACTATTAGTAAGAACAAAGGCATTATGAAAACTCTACCTATGAAACCTATAAACTCTGACTACAGGCTTAATTAAAAATGTTTTAAATCAGTTTTAGGTTTTCCGTTTAAATCTGAAGTCACATTTAAGATATTCTGTAAGTGTAGAGACACGTGCAAAATCTTAAGCGGTACACTTCTGCAGATTGCATGTGCTGCATAACAGATCACCACTATTAGCGGATGATGCTACAAATAAAGCGTTATTAAAAATGCAGAGCCGGTTTAGTTAAGTGCCATAATGCATTGGCGTACGGGTGTACAATATTTATGAATAGGAGAGCTATTCGTAGTATGGTATATAGAATTAAACTGCTATTATTTTGACAGGCTGGTTTTAAAGCACTGAGTTTCACCAGCGTGTGATGCAGAACAGTTTCTGCATGTGAACTTAATTACAGAACAAAGCCTGATTGAAAACATTGTCACCGAGAGGCTTCAGTACACGGGGCTGCAACAATTGACTCTGCGGGCGGCAGCTTCGGCTCTCGCAGCTTTCATTTGTTCGATTCATTCTATGCAAATGGAACATTTGATTGCGGGATTAAAATAGATCACGTCTTATTTAATTAGAAATTGAAACGTCAGAGAAGCAGATTCAGTCCAGGTTCTGGACTATGACTCTCTCGCTTTGTTACTGTATGATCAAATCGTGGATACGAGCTGTTCAGCGGCTAAGAATGGATTAAAAACGAGCATCTGATAATGAACCGGCAGCCTGCAGAGAAAGACCTGGACTCCGGTCCCCTCCTGTCCTCTGATATGTTTTATTAAACAGATTTATTAGGCGTAGTGATCAGGCTAAAAGCTGCTAATTGTCACTTTGTGCGTAGATGAACATTAGGCCATAGTCGCTGTCGTTTAATCAGCCTCTGTTTACGAGATACCATCCCAAAAGGTCAAAAGCTTTGAACTGTAATTATCACTGTACAAAAGAAATACGAGTACGTTGTTGGAAATCCAGGGAATTGTCCTTGAAACGGCCTTGAGATGTGTAATTATGAGACAGGAGATGTTTCTAAGCGTATAGAGGGTCTCTATACATGGTGAACACAACAATCGACTCAACACAGTACTCTGCTATTACTAGTAGACAATACTAAAGAATGCCTAGGATACAGCTGCTTCAGGATGAGCATGGCCGTTTTGCGAATTTGAACTAATCTAATTCAGACCTCGAATAATGCAAAGAAAAGAAGTTCATATTCATAAAGTTTTAATGAGAGTTCAGAAATCAATATTTTTTACAAGTCACCTGCATCTTGGCATGTTCTCCTCCACCAGTCTTACACACTGCTTTTGGATAACTTTTTGATAACCACTCTTGGTGCAAAAATTCAAGCAGTTCAGCTTGGTGGTTTGATGGCTTGTGATCATCCATCTTCCTCTTGATTATATTCCACAGGTTTTCAGTTTGGTAAAATAAATTGAAGGTCGGACCAATCAGCAAAAAGAATGTAATTACATGGTTTGTTTTGATGCGTTTTAGTGCACATGGGTTTTTTTTACAAGTCTCCTGCTTCTTGGCGTGTTCTCCTCCACCAGTCTTACACACTGCTTTTGGATAACTTTTTGATAACCACTCCTGGTGCAAAAAATTCAAGCAGTTCATCTTGCTTTGATGGCTTGTGATCATCCATCTTCCTTGATTATATTCCACAGGTTTTCAGTTTACAATTTACACGGCCAATTACCCAACCCACATTAGGACTCCCCCTATCACTAGTAATGCCCCAACACACCAGGAGGGTGAAGACTAACACATGCTTCCTCCGATACATGTGAAGTCAGCCACCGCTTCTTTTCGAGCTGCTGCTGATGCAGCATTGCTGAGCAGCCAGCGCGCTTGGAGAAAAGCGCAGCGGCTCAGCTCCGATACATCAGCTCACAGACGCCCTGTGCTGCAGACATCACCCTAGGAGTGATGTGGGGAGAGAGCGCCATCTACCCACCCAGAGGGTGGGTAGATGGCGCCGGCAGCTTGATGGGTGGGTAGATGGCGCCGGCAGCTTGATGGCAAAGCTGCATGAGCTGGGATTCAAACCTGCGACCTCCTGCTCATAGTGGCAGCGCCTTAGACCGCTGGACCACTCGGCGCCCATTAATATGTTTTAAGGAGACACCAAACTGACTGAAGAAGCCGCTGAAATACTCTCACACCCAACATTTAGCATAATGTGTCTCAAATCTGTTCTCAAAGCTCCCCTGTCCTTTCCGTTTTACTGTTTCCCTGCTATAACTCACCCTCTTCAACGCAACAGGGCCTGTTAATCAGCTGATTAGTTCGACCAGGGCCCATATTTATCAGACCCCTCAGCAAGAATGCTGATCTGGACTCTTATCCACAAAGGGCCAGCGTGGCTGTGGGTCATCGCTCCAACCAGGCGGCAGCACATGTGACCAACTGATTAAAGCAGACACACTGGCCCTTTGCTGATAAGATTGGACACACCTGGCATAAACCTAGATCAGCTTTAGAGCAGGAAAAAAAGGACGAAAAAATGTTTTTTTTTTTTTTTTTTTATGCTACATTTGTCTGGTTTGTCTGTGGGACTGGAGCAGATGGACTAGCCTTTACACTCCACTTGCATCAGTGAGCTTTGGGGGGCGATGACCCTGCCGCTGGTTCACGGGCTCCCTGTCCGTAAAGCACTTTTGGTAGGTACTGGCCAGTAGAGATGGGTCATTATCATTATATTCATACTTTTCTTAAAACTTTCTCTTAAAACTTTTTAAAAAAATACCATTTTGTCATATTTACAAGACTTCAGATTAGGGGTGGGCGATATGGCCCTAAAATAATATCATGATAATAATAATATCATAGTATATTTTTGCAATAACGATACTCTTGGCTACATGACAAATCACTAAATAAAAAAATATATATAATATATATATATATATATATATATATATATATATATATATATATATATATATATATTTCAAGAATACACTGCTGCAACAAAATGAAAATTACATTTTATTATTGCATACGATATATGATATAGCACACTCCTGAGATATATAAAAACAATACAATGTTATCAGATTTGATACTGGACAGATATAATCTCTAGATTATGTCAGTGTGAGGGGTGCATTCTGGGTAGGCAGGCAGGCAGAGACGAGTGTGGGAATGCCTAGATCAAATGTAATATATCATATTTAAATATATATCCTCCAGCAGTGGAACAAAAAGTTAAACAAGAAAGAGGTAAAAAGAAAGAGGAAAAAAAATAGAATGATGATAGAAACAATGTTTAAAGCCAGGCTCTCAGAAGAGAAAAAAAAAGGACGGCGGGCAAAGAGAGGGATGGAAGGACGGGGGGATAGAAGAGCGTGGCACAGGGGAGACAGAGAGTGAGTCACAGAGAGAGAGAGAGAGAGAGAGAGAGAGAGAGAGAGCGGAGAGAAGAAAGGTCTGGGCGTATGAGAGGAGATATTGAGGGCATTAAAGTAGCCAAAGTCCTGAGAATACTCCTAAAGTGAGAGAAACAAAAAGTAACCTTCAGTTCACTCTCCATTGAGAGCGTGTCAGCATTTTTACCCAAACTGCAACAGCAGGAGGTGTCAGGACACATTTCCCAGCGTAACATCGGGCCAACACCTCGCAGCTCATTTCCCATGCAGCTGATATCCAGCTTCCCGTCATCAAGACAAAGACGAGAGTCGCAGCGCAGGGCTTCCTAGACAGCGCCTCCATTCCTCAGAGATCAATATTGATCCTTTTTTGTTTAACGTCACTCTTAAAGCTGATGTTCGTTTTGATTTAGGGCCCTCTCTGGTGAGAATGAGTAATTGCACCTTTTTGTCAGTTCCTCTTTCAGGTCTTATAACACAGTAATTATATCAGACAGACACATGCCATGATCTCTTTTACTCCAGGAAACATACGGCTGCTCAAAAATATAATCATTTAAAATGTAAAAGGAAGCAAAATTGTTTAATTTTTCTGGAACTGGCCATTTTTTTACTTATTTTTTTTAATGTATAGACTTTAAATATATGCACACCTTTAATTATCTTTAATTATTATTAAATCATGATTATTATTTTTTTTTATTATTGCTGATACTTTTCTGTATATTTGTTTAGTGTAGTGTGGTTTAGGAGTGGCAGAATAGATTTACACTTTTTTACTGTATTATAATATCTCAGGGTGGTTTTAATGCTTTTAAAATTGGAATATTTTCACAAGTTACTCAGTTTAGCTAAGCTTTAATGGAGGACATAAACGCTAGTTGTTGTTTTTTTAGGAAAAAATTAAATGATTTTAAGTGCTCCTTTGAGGCATTTCAATTAATGAATGAATTATTGAATTCTGACGTGATTTGGGCAGCCGTGGTTTTATGTTTTTTGGATACAATCCTGGTTAGCACCCGAACATCCCTTTCAGACAGCTTCCTCTTACAGCGTCCACAGTTAATCCTGTTGGATGTGGTTGGTCCTTCTTCAGTGGTATGCTAACATTACCCTGACGATACCGTGGCTCTTGATAGATCACAAAGACTTGCTGTCTTGGTCACAGATGCGCTGGCAAGACGTGCACCAACAATTGGTCCTCTTTTGAACTCTGGTATGTCACCCATAATGTTGTGTGCATTGCAATATTTTGAGCAGAACTGTGCTCTTACCCTGCTAATTGAACCTTCACACTCTGCTCTTACTGGTGCAATAATGTGCAATTATTGAAGATTAGCCACCAGGCTGCTCCAATTTAGCCATGAAACCTCCCACACTAAAAGAGACAGGTGTTTCATTTTCATTGTCCAACACCTGTAGCTGTTTTCATGAAAACATTATCTATTTAAAACCAATTCAAATGTGTTTTCACAAGAATAAATTATTAATATTGTCACCAAATTTAGCTGACGTCAAGGTAAAATATCACAGTATTTAAAATTATTTTAGAAGATCAAACTGTACACTACAGGTCAAAAGTTTTAGAACAATAAGACAGTACATCAACATTCAATGCTGGAAGCCCTACATAAAATACAGTTTCTCATGACCTGGGTTCTTTAACACATGAACAATGTGTCCTTAAACTGCTGAACGTTGGCCTTCCAGAACCACAGTGTAAGAGCCTGGCTTCAAAACTGAGCTCTAGAGGTTCCTCACACTCCCCCATCTCCCCTAAAGGGTTATTTATAAGGCCGTCGCTCCAGTGAACACTATATATTCCAGTGTTCAATCACATGATGTTCTGCGTAAACTGTCTCTCATCTCAAGAACCTTGTGAGCTGGAGCAGAATGGCTCCTGTTTCCACATTACAAAGTGCTCTACAGTTCCTCTTCTCCAGACACTGTTTTTCTCCACATTTCTGCTACTCTTGATATTGAAAATCATAGTTGTAACACATTAAAGAGCTTAGCCAGAGGCATCTTTTTCAGTTGCTTAGTAACACCCCAACAGGTAGAGGCTACGTCCAAGGCCACGGAGACCTCAGCCACCGCGGGCTCGGTGGAAGGACTCGTCAAAGGCACAACAAAGCCCTTGACCAGTCGACAGCTACCAATTGGAACCGATTCAATTGCGCGTTTCTTAGACAAAGGAGGCACGAACTGAGCTGCTGAGTGCTTTTCTATTCGAGGTCCGTCCGCAATCTGAATCACATCCTACACGTCGACTAATTTACTTCGGTAAAAGGAGAGAGAAGAATGCATACAAAATATTCAGACATTTCACCAATATTCAGTATTTATCAACTGATTTTTTAATTAAAATGTGTTCCTTACTTATACACACCATTTGAGTCTTGATATTTCTTAGTGCATTGTATGAGATTGTCCTTGCTGTTCTCACCTTTAGCATGATTGCACTGCAAAGCAGACCAGAAAGTACTGCTTAAAAAAAAAAGTAGAACACAGTATACAGTGGTGTGAATTCTTTTTCACAATTTAAATGTTAGACAAAGACAAAACAAGTAAAAACAGAATGCAGTTTTTTCAAAACAAAGGTTTTTATTATTAATAGAGAAAATTTAACCTACATGGCCCTGTGTGAAAAAGTGTTTGTCCCCTGTGAAACAGTGGTGAACCTTACCAGGAGTGGCACACAGCAAAAAATCCATTGGCAAAAACTAGACAAAATGCATTTAAATGACATAAGAGACATAAATGCTTAAATTAAGCAAAAAAATCTGCCAATGGGGGAAGCAAAATTTTCTTATAAAGTATTCTGAAAATAAACAATGACAAACTCCCAAAATGAGTAAGACTCAAATCAAGCAAAAATATTTTATTTTCTAGCTTAAATTTCTACACTTGTATCAGAGTAACTTTACTGGTGACTTTTTGCGATTATTTTGAGTTCAAATTACTTAAAAAAAAGGTTAAAATTCTAAGTAAGACGGAATAAGATATTTTTTTTCTAAAATATGCAAAACAATCTTACATTTACAATTCTTGGTAAGACTAAAAATTCTTGTCAGAGCAAGAAATAAGATTTAGTGCTCTGAAACTAGATTATTTCACTTGCTAAGATTTCATTTTTTGCAGTGCAGGTCGAACAAAATCACCCCAGGAGCGCAGAGACAACTCATCCAAGAGGTCACAAAAGACCCCACAACAACATCCAAACAACTGCAGCTCTCACTTGCCAATTACAGTTATGGTAAGCGATGAAATTCTGCAAAGCAAAAAGGACATGCCAGAAAACATCTTGATGATCCACAAGACTTTTGTGAAAATACACTGTGGATTGACGAGACAATGCGTGTGTCCCATTACATCTGGCGTAAAAGTAACTCTCTGTTTCAGAAAAAGATGCTGTGATGGACCTGGGCTGTTTTGCTGCTTCAGGACCTGGAAGACTTGCCGGGATGGCCAATGCCTGGTCATCAGTACATGACTTTATGCTTAGGCGAACTTGGGTTCTGCAGCAGGACAATGACCCAAAACACACTACCTCTGAATGGCTAAAGAAAAACAAAGTAAAGACTTTGGAGTGGCCTAATCCTATTGGATCCTGACCTGAATCCTATTGGGGTGCTGTGGCATGACCTTAAAAACACAGTTCACAACAACAGCACTGCAACAAGACTCACTGCAAGTTACCAGTTACCGCAAAGTCTTGATTGCAGTTGTTGCTGCTAAAGGTGGAACAGTTTTGGTTAAGAATGTTTAATGTTTAATGTTTAAGAATGTTTAAGAATGGTTAAGAATGTCGCTTGCTATGGTAGAAGTCAAAGAACTTGTCTTGCATTCATTGTATAGGTCCAGTGTCCTCAGCCTGGCAACCCGAGTGAGCTACAGGTCTCATGTCTCATTTACTACTGATTGCTCCTTTAAGTACTTTTTTTTATTATTTATTTATTTTTTAGTAATAGTACTGTCACTTGAGTTCAGCCTATCAGACACACAAAAGCGGCATCCCTCACTTTAAGCGCTGACAGCAGGTCCGGGTCGGTTCAGCTGCCGCGGTGTATCTGAACGAGACATCTCTTTGGCGAGGCTTACCGCAGTGTAGCTTTGCGGCTATAAAGAGAAGGTTTATTTTGAGGGCAAAGAGGATCACTTTGAGGCTGAGGAAGCTCTGAAATAACTCGCCGGTGCCGTCCATCCGTTGCTTTGACCTTTAAATACCCTCCCAACTTCACACACAGACACACACCACACACACTCACACCGGGTGCTCCGGGGCCACTCACTGTATGTCTCGGCCCACATCCTATTGATGGCCGGTTTGAAGGTAGGTCTGTGGAGAAGTTGACACAGCAGCACTCGCTGTTCCGCAGACCAGATATAGAAACCGCGCATGTCATCTGTCAGGGGACTGGACAGACGGAAGGACGGACCAGAGCGGGGGCAGCGGGACGAAGCGGGGGGCAGGGGGGCAGAGCGGGATGTAGCGGGGGGCAGGAAGGGGCAGTCGCTGTGGAAATGTGGGGATGCTGCATGTCAGAGAGAAGGCTATGTCTGACCTCTGCCCTTTAAACAGCCCTGCACTGTCATCCAGGGAACATCCTACTCATTCTACCACCCTGTGTGGGTGTGTGTGTGCGTCTGTATGTGTGTGTGTGCATTATGTGACAAGTCCTGCTGCTCCAGTAATCAGCAATAATTGAAGGATTACAAATGTAGGTGAGGATATTACACAGCTGGGTGCTTGACATTTGCCATGCCACACACACACACACACACACACACACACACACACACACACACACTAGAGCAACACAATATGGTAAAAATACTACTATGGCAATTAGTACAATAGTACACTACACTGTCATTCAAAATCAATATACTGTTTTTTTTTTCACATTAGAAATGTTGCAATAATGTTGATCTAACTTTTAAACATGTTTTCAGACACCTTAGTTACTAACACAGTAACACAGTAAACAGTAAACAGCATTTCAGCTAGAATAATTTGGTTAGTTGTCATGTGAGCCAAATCAAGGACAGACAAATGCAGATAACAATTAAACAAATTATTAACACAGGGAAAAGGCTTACAGGGGTAGTCAGAGACAGGAAGGGTCAATAACAAACAACATACCAGAGTGCGCAGGTAAAAGGGTCATACATGGTAAATCCAAAAGGCAAAAGGCAAGGCAAAAATGGGTCGGTAATGGAAAACAAACAACATGAAGGGCGAGGCAAAAGAGTAGTCAAAAATACAAAAGTGGGTCGATAAAAAGGAAAAACAATCAAAAGAAATGTTTAGTAGAAAAGCTAGCAAGCTAGATTCAATACACGGCCAGTGAACAATGGCAACAGTGGGGTATTTATACAAGGTAGTACAGGTGTGAGCAATCAGAAGCTTGGCGAGCGTGAGCGCCGTAGCATCATGTGATCAGTAGAGTGAGGAAAGTCTGGTGAGTGAGCATGCTGGGAAATGAAGTCTTTGTTGTAAAGTTCCTGAGCAGGCAGATTGACAGTGCCAGGCAGTTTTTTTTTTTTTTTTAATGTTACAATTAACATTCTTAGAATGTTTAATCTGTTTAATCCAGGTTTATGGATATTCTTAGAAAGTTTTTATTCATTGTATTCATGTTTAAACATTCTAATAACATTGCTTTAATGTCACTTGTGTCAATGCTTTAATTGTTAGTTTTTATATCGTTACATAAGAAAAACATTCTAATCACATTTTTTTCACACATTTTTAGAACGTTCCTGGAACAGTATTCCTGGAACATACTACTTGTCTTACAGGCTAACCTTTAGAAAATGTTAGTAATGGTTCTAATAGCGTTCTCTGTTAGCTGGGAATGCTGTGTTATATCATTATGATTGGTTAAAGGCCTAATTTGCATACTGTAGCCTTCTGTCACATCAGTCTCACAATGGTATTTCATGCAGGCCTAGCGCGCACACACACACACCACACACACACACACACACACACATACACACACACACACGTGCCATCCATCATCTTTCTATTCACACATATTATTCACACCTCTCTCACTTTGTCTAACGGATAAAAACTCAATCCTCCAGCGCGGCCATAACTCAAACACATAAGCCAACATGGCTGATCTTTCCTCATGTTTATTGATCGGCGGCTAATAGGCTGAAAATTGCTTCGCTGTCAAAAAAAAAAGGAAACGCTAAAGAGCGAGCGCGAGCTAAAGAGCAAAGTCAAAGGTCATCACCACCGGCTGTCACTCAAAGGGTGTCGAATCGATCCCAGAACAGCCCCGCAGTCAGACAGGAGCACTGCAGGGAAATCAATCAATTCAAGAGTCACCTCGAAAACCATCGACTTAAAAGCAGGGTAAGAAGGAGCGAGCCGTGGGATAACTATTTGATCAACCAGGCCTCGCGTCCACAAAGGGGAACTGATAGCTTTGCTTCAGTAAACGCATGCTTCCTTCAGGTCGTCAGGTTGTCAGAAATATCACATTCACAAGATGATCCTGAGGAAAATGTACTGCTCAAATGTGGATCTTTGGTGTCTCAAGAGACGTATTCATGATATTCACTCAGAGTTCAACTAAAGACACAGATGTTTCTGCTAAAAATGCTCAGAACAAAACTACACTTTATTACCAAAAGCATTCACTCACCCATTCATATTGAACAATGGCTTGTAAAAGTATTCATAACCCTTAAAAAAATTCACATTTTGTCACCTTACAACCACAAACGTAAATGTATTTTATTGAGATTTTACAAGAATATATAAACACAAATAATGCACAAAACTGTAAGTAGGAGGTAGTGCAGTAATTCAAAATAAACATGGTAAAAGGGGTAAAAACGCAGGTATCTGCATATATAACTATACTGAAAAATTAAAAAAACTGTGCAAGTATTGTATTTAGAAGAATGCAAAAGTGTCCAGGAGTGCAAAATTATTATTAACAGTATGTACAGTAAAGTGTCAGTAGTGTTTAGTAGTGCAAATGTACAAATTGTACAGAAAAGTAATAACAAATAATAAAGAGTCCTGGAGTGCTAGCTCCTCATCTGTCCTTCTAACTCTTTCAGCTCCGCTGGGAGTTAACGCTTCCCATTGAAAATGAATGGGATTTATCGCTGTGCGTTGATGCAACAGAGCAGTGAAAATGCAGCGTTACCCACACGGCTACACCAACCGCATCAACTGCAGTATCATCACAGAGTATACATAACATAAAGCCCAGTTCCTCCGTGATCTCTTCTAAAACAAATCAACTCGAGATTTCATGGTGCTGTATTGAGTCAAATCGTGAATTTTGTGAATCGTGGCACTTCTACAAATGATATATTAAACAGCGCTAGTCAGCAGCTCCGTCTGAGAGAGGCGAACACTTCCCAAACTAAACAAATGGAGCAGATCCGCTGGGAGAAGGTGAGTTTCTCTCGCCAGCAAGGTCAGATTCAGACGTATCGCACTTGTGATAGCACGCACTCTACCTGTTTTGACAGACAAATGAAAAAATGTTTGACAGCAGTTTTTGCTCGGAGGGAGAAAATCAGCCCAGCAGCCACAACAGATCGATTCCACTATAAACAAATAACGGCTAATGCGATAAAAAAAAAAAAAAATCAAGCTCTTACTGAAAAAAGCTGCTTTTTCAGCAGCGCGAGGAGATGCAGCGACAGCGCGGCCTTCTCCAGCTCCGAACCCAGATTAGCATTCACACTTTCAGAGCGGGGGGGCGCAGAGGGGGGCCGGGGAGAGGGGAACGTCAAGTACGGAGATCTGAAGCGATCAAAGGTGACAGCAGATACGGCCTGGGTGGCATTCTGCTTTCACACTTGGCATCTGCCGTGGCGTTTGAGGGTTCCTGCGCTGCTCCTTAATGTTATCTCCCGCTTACGCCGAGCTGAAGATGCCCGCTGTCGTCTCTGACACTCCGGGTTACAGTCAGCAGGAAGCTGCTGGGCTCGGGATCGGCCCGGCGCGCCGCGGCACGGATCTCGCTGAGACACGTGTCTCCTCTGACAGCGTGATCCAGGCCTGCACGCACAGCTGCAGTTTACAGGAGGATGTGGAGACTGTAGCCTCGCCAACAAGTGTAACTCTGCTCACGCTATACTCTCTAATAAAATTTATTGTGATGTAAATCAACTCAAATTAACAGCGGACAGTTGTATTTTACTGATCTGTAAGCGAGTCATCAATCGTGAACCGTACAGATTGTTTTAAGGAATCTTAGTGTATCTTTGCTGTCGTAACGACGGGAAAAGTACACCTTGCTTGGCTCAAAACGTAAAAAAGATATGTACAATTAATTGTATTATTATTCATGGGTGTGTTTTGGGCGTAACGTGAAATAAACCAATCAGTGTGTCACTTGCCTCTCCCTTTAAGAGTCATTTGCGTTCTGACTTTGGTGGATTGCTATTTTAACTGTGCAGCGCTTCTTCTCAGCAGAGGAACTTGACCTGCTCATTCACGCTGTAAAGGTTGTGGACATCATTTAAAGAAACAACAGCAAAGTTATTTTGTTGTCGATGTAACACTTAAATTTGTGCACTGCTGTGTGTCCTTGTGTGTGTGTGTCTGACAACGAGAGGGGCGGGGGGAGGGGGGGTTATGTGTATTGAGCACATGTGGGGCATCTGCGTTGCCAAGAAATGTAAAAATAAATTAATAAATGTAGAAATGTTAAAATAAATAAATGAGTAAACAAATAAATGTTGAAATAAAAAAACAAATGCATAAATAAATGTAAAACTACATCAGTCAATAACTATATTAATAAACGCACAGTTATTTATGCGTTTGTTTATTTATTTATTTATTTATTCATTTATATGTGCATTTATTTATTTATACTTTATTGATACTACAGGTTATATCAATATTGTGATATCAATGATATCAGTGTTCTGGCACCACCGTCCCTGCAGCGTCTATACATCTATATAAGCGTCTATATATATATAAACAGATTGGTCTGGTAGGTACTCTTTCACGTGCTCTGTGCAGTTACACATTCTCACCAGAGAGGTCTCCAAACCCCCAAATCCGCAAAACTTACAGACTGTTTCTTTAAATTCCATGCAAACATGCACAACTCTGTAAATCATCATTACAGTATGTCTAGCTTTGCTTCTATTGAGGATTTATTTTGAAGATGAAATTACTTAAATATGTTTGATTTTAACATAAATTCATTAATTAATCATTATTAAATATTTAGGAGATTCCAATGATCTGTTTAAATCCCAATGATGTGTAACCCCCCCCCCCCCCCCCCCCCCGTGCTCAACACTTATACAAGTTATAAATGCTGTGGGAGTGTGTGAAAATAGGAAATAATATAATATAGAAACAGCAATCCCCACTTTGTAATTTCACCTGATTTACACAGAAGTATAGCTTCTTTCATCCACTTCTTCTTTTAATCGGACAGCACACATGGTGCTACAGGTCATATTACTGTCTGGTTGCCAGTTCATTCTGTTTCAGTATAATTTTATGAATTCTGGGATGAGGCCACTATAAAAAGAGCTGTTTTAGTTAAATATTGGTCAGTGACTCGTGTAATGATTCGACATTATAACAGACCTGTTATAGCCTCCTAATGATGTCTGAACATACAAATCCAATCACCTACACATTCACAGAGCCCCCCGCCACGCCATGCCTTAAAGGGGATATAAACTCGATTGCAAATATTAAATATGCAGCAGAGATATTAAATGTATGCAGCTCGATGTGACAGGAGGTGGGAATTTGATTTGTATGAGGAAGATCCTGTTCCAGCAGGGAAATGTTCTTATTAAAGCAGCAGTCCATAGTATTTTTTCTTTTAAATAGAAAGCAGTAGTATTACTGAGTTGGGGTGGAATTAATAATATCAGTGCCCTGACACCAGCATCCCTGCAGTACCTAATAAATTAGTTTTAAAAACAGAGTGGTCTGGTAGGTAATTTTTTCACATGCTCTGTGCAGTTACACATTCTCACCAGAGAGGTCTCCAAACCCCCAAATCTCCAAAACTTACAGACTGTCACTTTAAGTTCATTGCAAACATGCACAACTCTTAAAAACATTATTATGTATATCTAGCATTGCTTCTATCCCGTCTTCTTTAGAAGATAAAATTGTTTAATTTAATGTTTGGAATTTTATTAACGCAATTTCTTTAAACCTAATTCATTTATTAGGAGATTTCAATGATTTGTTTGAATCCCCCTGTGCTCTGTGCTCAACACTCCAGTTCCAGTTATAAGTATACAATATGGACAAAAAATGCAATCTACTACAATGCTGTTTGATATCCTGATATTAATGTGAACGTGATAAATTAAGTTTAAACTATTTACCGTATTGTTCGCACTATAAGGTGCATTTAACCCTTGTGTGGTGTTCATATTTTTGTTACTTGTTTACTTTGTTACTTGTATTTAATTCAGCAAAATTAAGCAATTTTACATTAAAATGCTTTACACATGCTTGCTTCACCTAAATTGCAAGCAATATAAACAGCTTACATGGTTAATATTTGCCCTTTACCTTTCTTATGTTACATTTCTTTCAAAAAGTGCTACTCTTTTTTTATTAGTTTTTTAATAAAATGTAAAAGAAAATGAATTAAACTCAAGATATGAGTAGAAAATTTGTCTAGTTTCAAATTTACAAATGAAGCAATGTTTATTAGCCCTTTATTAGCCCAAACATACTGTATGTAATATAAATGTGTGTGTGTGGGGGGGGGGTGTACAGTGTGTGTTTATTGAAAATGTGTTTTGATATATGTTTTTCACAAAAAATGAGCCAATGCCAATGAGTTTGAGTTAGAAAAAATATTTTTTAGTATCATTTATTGAAAAATGAAAACGGGTCCCACAGACCCGAACACCACACAAGGGTTAAAATCCTTTAACTTTCCCAAACATTGACAGTGCCCCTTTTAATCCAATGCACTTTATGTATGAATTTAACCAGTCAGATTGTAAAGAGCAGTAAAGCCACTCTGCTAAAGTGCAGCGTTATAAAGGGGTTTCAGTATTAGCATTAGCTGCTTACCGCGCTAAGCGCTATTTCTTTCACTATTTAGAGAGTATGTTGGACGGTAGCCTGCTGCTAACCCCGGCTAGCACTGCTGGAGCAGCATTAGCATTAGCTGCTAACCATGCTAAGCGCTATCTCTTTCACTATTTAGAGAGTATGTTGGACAGTGGCCTGCTGCTAACCCCGTTTATATGTTCTGTTAATCTCAAATTATCACAAAATATATTTTTTATAACCACTAAATCTTGTAAAAACAATTTTGTTTTCTTCGCATCAATGCTTTGCGGTTAATAATACAGTAAATTAAAATATAAAGTTAGTGATATTTTTTGTAGATTGTAGATTGTACATTTTTGTACATTTTTATTCCTATCAATTCCTATCAATTAGTTCTTCATATTTTTGTTTTCATTATTTTTTACTGTTTGGTAATTTGTACTTATTAAATCCAAAACTATCTTTCTTGTAGTGAGTGCTATAGGAGGAATGTAGCCCCCCTTCCCCCCGAAATAACTGTCAGGCTTCACATTAAACCTCTCCAGTGACTCATGCAGGGTCGTCCACCACTGTATCCCAGTATGAATTCAGTCAACAACAGCCTCCACTTCTTCAAAAACATGGGAAAAACACGCCGCTCGCTCAAAGCCGCAGTCCTGCCGCCCCAGCGCTGCTTCACCCGGGTGGATAGGGGTTTTTTTTGTTTTTTTTTAGCTTGTCTTGTTTATTATTTATTTGTTATTTCTATTCTATTTCTATCCCGCCCCCCGGCTATTATTATCCTCATACCTGAGCCTGAGTCCCGTAGCCTTAACATAACTCTCGCAAGCTCTTTTCTCGTTCTGATAGCTTTTTATTCTCTGGATATTTATCACTGACATTTGAAAAAAGAGCTCCGTTGTGTACAGAAGGTAGGCGTGTTCAAATCCCCGAACAACATCCCAAATAACATCTGTAGCATTCCCACAAATCATATTTATTTTTGTGAAGTTGCACAACACAAAAACTCCTCCAGAATGCCAACAGGAGAGGAAATACAAATAAATATATAAGTATATGCTATTTTAAACAGTGCAAATAACAAAGAACAATGTGAAACCAGCCAACTAGAACCTACAGTATGTGCTGATGTAAGTTAAGCTAATTCAGTCATTTGTTTTGGTACATTCTTAAAAATAAAGGTGCTTCAAATGGATCTTTTGGTTCCATAAAGAACTATTTTTGTACAAGAGCTGTATGAGTTTATAAAAAGCTTATAAAAAATAGCATTACTTTTAGGTTCCCAGTACAGTGAGGGTCACAAATTACACAATTTCTCACTGTGGGAAACCACTGACTCACCTGGCTGCTCTCCAGAAACACGTTTCATCAAGAAAACACGCCAGAACTAAACACACAAGAACTAGAGATGCCATGCCAGAAAGAGAAGAGCATAGAGGAGAATACGCACTTAAAGTGAGTCAAAAATAAACTTAATATGAAGCAACTGAGCAAAATCAGAATTTACAAACGCCTGATCAGTTTATACTGAAATATGTACTTATATCCTCAACACAGAGTTAAATCAAATGTTTCAGTACTGCAGACATCATTTTTTATTGTTTTAAACAGCATTTATGAGCCTTTTAAACATGCTTATAACAAGCTCTTCCTGTATCTCCAGGATCAGCTCATCAGCCAATCAGCTCACAGTAGCAGTAATCCTAGTGCTAGTTTTTTGTAGGTAAACTAAAATATACAGACATGCTTTCTTTACGTTTTTAGTAAAATACTTTATTCTACTCTCTAAAATTAAAGAAATATTCAAAACAATTTGTTCATTATTATTTTTAATTTAAAGTTTTAGCTTTAGCTCCATTCTCCCCTATTCATAGAGCACTCACTCATGGTGGCTCCCTCTAGAGAATTTAACAGTAATTACATGATATATAACAAGTGGACAGAAAGTGCGCAGACTCTACATAAACAGCTCTGGTGTGTTTTGGACCCTTGGTTCTCTCTTTCTGGGATCTTATTTGTAGTATGTTGCCGCTGCTCCTGACTCCTAGTCGCCGACTGAGTCAGATATTAAATATGCTCAATATTTGCTGCACTGTAAACCCACACATTGTTTGAACTCAAATGATTTAAGTCTGTTTTACATAAAATTGGATATTTCTAAACAATACTCAACTATTTTGAGTTAGTTGAACATTTGTGGGCATATATACACTTGAACTGAGATCTTTGAGTTGAATCAACTTATTATAACTGAGTTTAGTCTGTTGTCATTAACAGCTTCTTTTCCATTGGCTTCTGTCACAATCGATTTGCATACTTGGTTTGTCCAACAGTTTCTGACTAACACTCACCATAAGTGTGTAGTGATTCCCCCTGGGCTTCCTCAGAAATAAATCAAGTTCCCCTTTAGTTGTAATAACTTAATGTTTTAATTTATGCTAACTCAAGTTTTCATTCCCCATTACTTTAAATTTTTTTTAGAAAATCAGCTGCCTTAAACTCAACTTATCCGGTCTTACAGTATAACAAAAATAAAAAAAAGTTAAATCAACTTCCTCTTTAGTTGTAATAACTTGATGTTTTAAGTTATGTTAACTAAGGTTTTCATTATCTAATACGTAACTTTTTTAAGGCAACCGGTTTCCTCAAATTTTTAAAGTAAATTCAATTTATCTGGGCTTACAGTGTGAGCATCGTCGACTGGCTGGTGATCAGTCAACAATGGCTCGGTGAGCGTCTTTCAGTAGGTGACACTATGCAACTGCCCATATACTGTATATATTTAAACGTACACACCATTGATACACTTTATTATTGCCAAAGGTATTTATTCGCTCATTCAAATAATTTAATTCAGGTTCCTATTACTTTCATGGCCAGCTAGGTATACAGATGTTTCTTAGTGCATTGTGGCAGGTGTAAAGTTTGGTGGAGGGGGGATTATTATGCTGTGGAGTTGTTTTGTTTGTCTCGTTGGTTCCAGTAAAAGAATCTCTTAATGCATTACTTTCTGCAATGTTCTGTATAAACAATAAAACATACATTTGTATATATATATATATATATATATATATATATATATATATATATATATATATATATATATAAAATCCTAATCCCATTGGTGCTGCTGTGCCTGATACACTCTTACCTTATCAGCCAGCACACACTTTAACACTGAGCTTAGATTGGTTCACCATCAAGATAACCAGTTAATAGCCTCCCAGCAGTGGTCCTACCACTGGTCCATTTCTATAGATGGAAATGGCAGTGGGGGACTGACAACAGAGGACCGACTATCAGGAGCTGCAAACCCACAGTGTGCCTATTAAAGCTGTATGTTGGCAAGAACTTGGCGATATGATATGTATCGCAATACAGTGTTCACAATTTTTACATATTAGTAAAACTGTCATTGTTATACAAAAACATCATATTTATAAAATCAGTGTTTAGTGGTGTTTAGTGGTCGGTTCTTCTGTCTGGGTGCTGCAGGAAGACGTGCAAGGGAACCCAATTGGCGAGGCATTTGTTAAATAAGAAAACAAATTAAAAAAAAACATGAACCAGAATAAAACGAGGAAACACATAGTAAACTATAGACTGAAAAAAAACAAAGAAACCTGCAACCTAACTAACCTAACCAACAACTAAACACAGACACAAAAGGCCTTTTTTATACACACAGAAGGAGACAGGAAACAGGAAACACCAAGGAACAGGTAACGAGGGGGAGGAGCTACAGAATGTCATATGGGGAACACAGAGCTAGGGCGCAGAGAGACACCGAGGAACACACAGGACCATCAGACATAAAAACAGTATGTACATCACGTCTGCATGTCATCTGGTAAAAGTAGATAGAAATATATATTTATTTCTTTTAAATATGCTGTTATTATACTACTATTATTGATTATGATGATTTTTCACCAGCCTTGATTTTTCACCCCCCCCCCCCCCCCCCCCCCAGCACTTGGTGTCCTACGTGCAGCACTGTCCACTTCAACTAGTTTAAAACAATATTCAATAAGTATTTAATATTAAAATTACATTATATTTTGCTTATATTATATTTGGTTATACAGCTCTGGAAAAAAATAAGAGACCACTTAAAAATGAAGCGTTTCTTTGATTTTACCAAATTGAAAACCTCTAGAATATAATCAAGAGGAAGATGGATGATCACAAGCCATCAAACCAAGATGAACTGCTTGAATTGTTGCATCAGGAGTAAAGCCATAAAGGTATCCAAAAGCAGTGTGTAAGACTGGTGGAGGAGAACATGCCAAGATGAAAACTGTGATTTAAAACCAGGGTTATTCCACCAAATATTAATAGATTTCTGAACTCTGAAAACCTTTTGAATATAAACTTGTTTTCTTTGCATTATTTGAGGTCTGAAAGCCATTTCTCATTTTCTGCAAATAAATGCTCTAAATGACAATATTTTTTATTTTATAGAATAAAACAACACTGTTCATTTTATTCAAACATATACCTATACATGATCCCATTGGCTAACATGATGAATTAAACATGATGAATATTTGCTGAGCATCGCCGACTCGTGAGTGTCTTTCAGTAGTTTACAGTATTCATTTTTTCCAGAGCTGTATTTTGAGTGCACTCGGGTCTTGACTTTGAATTTTTTAATATTAAATACTTGAGACTTAATTATCACTTACTTAGTAACATAGTGTCTTATTCCCACGTCTGCACTTATTGTTTAGGTACGAAACTGGCAGGATTTTTCAAACTGCTATGCGTGTAATCAGCAGGCAGTAAACAGGTCTGGAGACATGCTTATAATTAGCAATGGAACACAGGAATTTCACCGCCAGCGCTCTCCGCCGCGCTTTTGAACAAGAAAAACATGGACGGGAGCGTCGGATTCACAGCAGGTGGAGAGGCACCAAAGGGGAACATCACTGGAGCACTTTACACCAGAGACGAGAGGGACCAGCATGACCAAATGACTCAACGCTTCAACCCAGCTTTATCTTCACACAGCACACATCCTTACCCCTCAGAGAGAGAGTGTTTGGAGCGCGAGAGTGTGTGAGAGAGAGAGAGAGAGAGACAGAGAGAGAGAGAGAATAAGAGGGACCAGACTCAACAATCACAATCATTTTACCCATCACAAAAGAAGCCAGACACATCTACTTCTATCAATCAAAAAAAAGATATACACTGTTCCTTTGTCAGAAACAGACAGAGAAGAGTATGATTACCCCAGCTAGTGAATGAAAAGATGCACCTCTGTGTCTCAAACAAAAATAAAGATGCTTTAAAACTGTCCTTTGCGTGATCTTCCATGACATCCATAAAATTACACATTGTAGCACCTTTATTCTTGCTAATACATGTACAATATTTCTTTTGTTTGTAAATTAAATCTGTGTAAATAAATTATGAAATTAGTTTTTCATAAAATAACTAAATATTTAAGTATATACAGCTTTGAAAAAATATAAGCGACCACTTAAAAATGATGAGTTTCTTTGATTTTATTAAATTGAAAACCTCTGGAATATAAATCAAGTGGAAGATGGATGATCACAAGCCATCAAACCAAACTGAACTGCTTTAATTTCTGCACCAGGAGTAAAGCAGCATAAAGTTATCCAAAAGCAGCGTGTAAGACTGGTGGAGGAGGACATGCCAATACGCATTAAAACTGATTACTGAACTCTTAAAACTTTATTTATTTAACTTTATTTCAGACATTTCTCATTTTCTGCAAATAAATACTCTAAATGACAATATTTTTATTTGGAATTTGGGAGAAAAGTTTTTTGAAGTTTATAGAATAAAACAACAATGTTAATTTTACTCAAACATATAAATAAACCTATAAATAGAAAAATCAGAGAAAATTATTCAGAAACTGAAGTGGTCTCTTAATTTTTTCCAGAGCTGTAAGTATATCGTCGCTGTCCAATGAAAAACAAGTATCTTGATTTTTGTTTGTTTTTAGTTTATTACATAATTTGAACAGACAAACTGTCTAAGAATTTCTTGATAAGTGGACCAAACAACATACTTTAAAATTTCCTGAAATTACCTCTTTTTTTTACATTGACCTCCATTGAAAGTTTAAAAGTTTTTTTTTTTTCTATCCTGGAAAGTTGCTGGTTTGGAGATACTTGTTTTTAATTGGATAGTGAAAAAATACACAGTTGGTAAGTGGCTTAGCCAAACAATCCACAATGTAACACTGTAACATCAAACAGCTCACACACACAGCCTAGCCAATATATAAGCCAATAAATAAGCCATTAAATAAATAGATAAATAAATAGATAAATAGACACATAACGGCTCTTTAAAATCATGATTTACATGCAACTATTTACACTCAGCACTTCTCCACACCCACTGGTAAGAAGAGGCAGCCAATCACACACAGCATACTCTCAACTGGAAACCACCGTCCACCTAGAGAACTGCATCAGGCACTGAGGAGCTGAACCAGCACAATCCACAATCCACATTCCAATTCACATTAGGATCTGGATTCATATCATACACACACATTCACACACCTGTGCAATTTAGAGTATCCAATTCCCCCGATTTTCCTCTTTTTGGACTGTGGAAGGAAAGGAAATCCATACAAAAACAAGAAGAACATGGAAACTCCACTCAGATAGAGACTTGAAACCAAGATTCCAGTGCTGGGAGCATAAACGTGCCAAACACTAAGCCACCAAACCATACCATACAGTAAATGATGAAAAAACAGGCTTGAACCGGCTTAAAAAGCACCAATCAGAAAGTACGGTGATGTCACTTCCAGCTACTTTCGAGGGAAACATGTACCATCAAATAATTACCCGTTGATTAAGACATAGCTGACTAATAGCACAGCAAACAATCACAGATAATTATATTTTACTTCATTCTATTAGCTTAGTTTGTTAAAATAAATTAAAATAGATGAAATCCAAACATTTACAATTATATCTAAATTAAGTTACATTGATGATGTTTAGAAATGTCTGTCCATGTGCATCTTAAATGTCCACAAAAGCCACAATGTCCATATTTAGATACAGTTTTAGAGAGTAGCTCTGTTATAATTAAGCAATAATACACAAGAGGGAGTGCTATAATATGTAATATTGGCGCTGCTGTGCTGCAGTCGTAGGCACGATGCTGCAGGCCAAACCTTGAGTGTATTATTGTGATTATACCAAACTTCCATTATCGCTGTTTATTGACAGATTTTACATTGAAGAGGACGAGAAAATACAATCTGTTAGGTTATAAAAACTCTGCGAGTTAAAATAGTTCCATTGCTGCTCTATTTGTAGCTGCACTGTTTGGTTTGTAAGCGCTGCATCGTTGCTAAGTTCCCTGTATGTGGTGGAGTAATACATGGAGAGCTTTGGTTACAGTGCATTACTGGCTGATAAGGGCAATCACAGAACACCTCTCAGCCAATCACATTGCAGAGTCAGAGTCAGAACTAACTGTGGTAAATTCAGTGACAGCCTGTGTGAAACAGCATTGTAATATGTAAAAAGGCTTTACTTTAAAAGGTTATTTACACATATGTCTCTGTATCTCAAGATTGTTTAGGGTACCAAATTAATATCAAAATATTCCAGAGTATTGATGCGATAATTGTATTCTTTGCAATATTAAAAAAAATAAAATAAATACATGGTAAATTTTTATATCAAATAAGTATAATATAGTTTAACTTTACATGAAAAAGAGAGGGACCATCATGACCAAATGACTCAACAGCTCAACACAGCTTTATCACACAGCACACATCCTTACTCCTTACAGAGAAAGAGAGAGAAAAAGTATGTTTCGAGCATATGAGAAAGAAAGAGAGAGAGAGAGAGAGACCAGACAGAGACAAGACTCAGCAACAATCATTTTTTCCAGCATAACAGAAGCCAGATACACAAAACCCAGAGAAAAGCACAGCAACCACCAACACAGGAACAGGCTCCTCCAACAACTTCACCACTAACACTCCAACTCACAGCCTTATGGAAAGGAGACCCGCAACTTATTGAGCAGCTGCTCAGCCAAAATGATAAAGCCGGGCAGTACAGTTAATTGATCACGGAGATCGATCACTTACCTTCTTGCACTGCCTGGAAGGGGTTGTTGGGTTCGATCAGTTTGATAGAATGGGTGATCCGCTCGCTTTGCAGGATGTCGTCGTTCAAGCTCAGGTCCGAAATGGCCAGCTGGAACACTTCATCATCCCGGATTGCGTTTTGTTCAAAAATAGCACCTGTTGGGGAGGAGGAGGAAAAAAAATCAATACACAATAAAACAACTGATACTATTTTGTTCAAATTAGGTTCAAAATGCCTCCACAGCCATCATATTTTTATGACTGGTGTAAACTTAGACCTCCATTAGACCGGTTTAATTATTTATTTTGAATTTTATTCTTAACTTGGATGGCCAATTACCAAATCCCTGTTTAAAAGAACTTCCCCATATCACCACTATCACTAATAATGCCTTCTTCAATACATGTGAGGACTATAGGGGACTAGGGAACCAACACTTTTAAAGGAAAACACCGGATTGCCAGCTCTGATACAACAGCTAACAGACGCCTCTAGTGACCAACATCACACTACGAACTATAAGGGGAGAGAGCACCTATGACTGTACCCATCCAGAAGGAGCATGCTCAATTGTGCTCTCTCAGACTCCGGCTGCTGATGGCATATAGCATGACCCAGGATTCAAACCAGCCTCAGATCCTCAGATCACAGCGGTAGTGCCTTAGTCACCTGGACCGCTTGGATAGGTAGGACCCTTCCATTGGTTAATAACTGCTTGGGTGATTAAATCCAGCAGATAACAAGATAACTGATGCAGTGATAAGCTTCTCATTTGTGGAAAGACACATCCTGTGTCTAAGGAGATGCACTAAACTACTCTACTACTAAAATCATGTTAACAACTTAACCTAGGTTCAACACATTATTAAAAAGTGTAAGGACAGTGGGGAAACATCATCTTCCAAGGAAGCAACGTTCAAAAGCAAGGGCTATGCTATGTAAAAGCATTTCCACATGTACAATGTGAAGGAAACCCAATGGATTGGGACTGAACATCTGTGTAGCCTTAAGTAAACCACTTATCAGTGAGATTAACTGGCAAAAATTGCTTCAATTTGCTAGGGAGCAATGGAAGAAGGTCATGTGAAAGTCTGATAAGTCCAGATTTAGCCTGTTCCAGAGTGATGGAGCATCAGGGTAAGAAGAGAGGCAGGTGAAGACATGGCTTTTCCTACCATTGCTTTGCTGATGATGACACCCAGCTCTATCTGTCATTCTCACCTGAAGATCTTTAGATCTCTGCATGGATATCACAGTGTCTCTCAGACATATCCTCATGAATGAAGAACCATCACCTCCAGCTCCATCTATCCAACACAACCTCGCCATAAACATCGACTGTCTCTCTCTCTCACCGACAAAGGTTGCTAGGAATCTGGGTGTTCTGGTTGATGACCAGCTCTCCTTCACGCACCATGTGGCCTCAGTTGCTCGATCCTGCCGCTTTGCACTTTATAACATCAGAAAAAATTTGACCATTTCTGATGGAGCAGGCCACCCAACTCCTGGTACAAGCAGTGGTCATCTCCTTGACTCGCCTAGACTACTGCAATGCCCTACTAACTGTGTAGTAAAACCACTCCAGATGATCCAGACGCAGTCACCCCACTGCTCATTGAGCTCCATTGGCTACAAGTTGCTGCTCGCATCAAATTCAAAGCTCCTACAATCGCCTACAAGGTGATGACAGAACAGCTCCTTCCTACCTGCACTCACTCCTGAAGGCTTACGCTACCTCCCGGCCGCTGCGCTCCTCCAATGAACTCGCTTTACCAAACAAACATTCACACAAAGCAATCCAGACTGTTCTCATACAGAGTTCCCCAATGGTGGAACAAACTACCTTCCACTACCAGATCAGGAGAATCTCTCACTATCTTTAATAAACTCCTGAAGTCAGAGCTCTTCAAAGAGCACTTACTCTCCTAACACCT
The DNA here is from genome assembly GCF_023375975.1 of Astyanax mexicanus. Taxonomy (NCBI): domain Eukaryota; kingdom Metazoa; phylum Chordata; class Actinopteri; order Characiformes; family Acestrorhamphidae; genus Astyanax; species Astyanax mexicanus. The sequence goes on from NC_064421.1 coordinate 39,754,192, forward strand.
CTAACTAACTACCTTCTACTACCAGATCAGGAGAATCTCTCACTATCTTTAAGAAACTCTTGAAGACTGAGCTCTTCAAAAAGCACTTACTCTCCTAACACCTGTAACACACAAACTACTACTAACCTCATTTCCTTCTTCCCCTCCTTTACTCCTCTATCCCATTATTTCCATTTGACCTCTTTTAGGTCCTATCTTAAATTTTCTTTTTTCCCCTTGAACTTCTATTACTAAATGTACATCATTACTGTAATTTGCATTGGACAAAAGTGTCTGCCAGATGTAATGTTATGTAATGTAATGAAGTCATGCTCCCATCATGCCTACTGCCTACTGTACAAGCCTGTACAGAATGAGGTCAGCTGACTGTCTGAATACACTGAATATAGACCAGGTTATTCCATCAATGGATTTTTTCTTCCCTGATGGCACGGCCATATTCCAAGATGACAATGTCAGGATTCATGAAGCTTAGATTGTGAAAGAGTGATTCAGAGAGCATGAGATCATCATTTTCACACATGGATTGGCCACCAAAGAGTCTAGACCTTAACCTTATTGAGAGTCTTTGGGCTGTGTTTTCAATCACCTATCATCAATACAATTTCTCTGGATAGAGATCAATGCTGTGAATGCAGTTTTTAAAGATGCAAATTATTTAAGTCACAGTCTTATATGACCATATATCTACCAGCACTGCTTTTATTCTCTTGGGCATGGAGGTCACTAGAGCTTCCTTCTACAATTTTGCAGAGCCTAGTGACATATTGGTGGTTGTATTGAGCACTGTAAAGACAGCATCAGTTCAGAAGGTAAAAAATTACTTATTTATTTCATAACTACAGTTGCAAGAATAAGTATGTGAACCCTTCGGGATTACTTGGATTTCTGCATGAATGAATCATTAAATGTGTTCTGATCTTCATCTAGGTCTCAACAATAGACAAACACAGTTTGCTCAAACTAACACCACATAAAAATATATATGTTTGCATGGTTTTGCAACAAGACGACGACCCAAAACATAGAAGTAAATCAACAACCGAATGGAGCTTCAACAGAAGAAAATAAGCCCTCTGGAGAGTCCTGACCTCCTCAACCCAATTGAGATGCTGTGGCATCATGACCTCAAGAGAGCGGTTCACAGCAGATATCCCAAGAATATTTAGCTGAACTGAAACAGTTTAGTGAAGAGGAATGCTCCAAAATTCCTCTTGACTGTTGTGCAGGTCTGATCTGCATTTGGTTGAGATTTTTGCTGCCAAAGGAGAGTCAACCAGTTATTAAATCCAAAGGTTCACATACTTTTTTTTACCCCCTCACTGTGAATGTTAATATGTTGTGTTCAATAAAACCATGCAAACATATATATTTTTTGTGTGGTTTTAGTATAAGCAGACTGTGTTTGTATATTGTTGTGACTTAGATGAAGATCAGAACAAAATGACCAGTTTATGCAGAAATCCAAGTAATCCCAAAGTGTTCATTTATTTATTTATTTTTACCGATTGACAGCACCTTTAACAGATCCGACTCCCACATCAGCTCGCTCAGTTATATTCTAGGGAATCCAGAGGGCCTACAAGTTTGTGCTTTTCCTGATTGAGCTCAGTTAACTCATGAACTCTTGAAGACTCTGAAAATATTCCTGACGTGTTTAATCAGATTTTACAGAAGGGAAAGCGCTGGAGTCTGCAGGACTGAGGCTGAGAGCTTGTTGGCTGGTCCACGCAGAACGTTCACCTCTCTGTAACCCTGCAGCCTGGCTGTAATTCGATTCAGGACCACGGAGAGCACCGATGACTGAATCGGGCCATTGCTTCATCCGCATTCTATGCACGCCTCTAATTCGTTAAGGGCTTTTCACAGTTTATGGATGCTCAGTGGGTTGTAATCCGGCGGGACAATCAGTTCTGTCAAGTGCAAAGGACAGGAAGCGTGCATGGCAAACAAGCAGGCAAGTTTTGCCCACTTTATACAGCCGACATTAACCATGCACATCCAAGTAGAATTTCAGAATGATTGGAATGGGTTGATTAATATATCAAAAACAACACATTAACTACAACAATAGCTTTACTGACAAGCGATACATTGTGACTGATTACTTACTATAGCATTTTCTTTTTTTCTAGTATTACTGATACACAGGGGTTGGACAATGACAATGGGAGGTTTCCTGGCTAAATTGGAGCAGCCTGGTGGTCAATCTTCATTAATTGCACATTGCACCAGTAAGAGTGTGAAGGTTCAGTTAGCAGGGTAAGAGCACAGTTTTGGCCTTATGGGTGACATACCCATACAAACGAGGACAATTGTTGGTGCACGTCTTGCTGGCGCATCTTTGACCAAGACAGCAAGTCTTTGTGATCAGTGGTGCAAAAAAGGGGGTATGCAGCGTATGCGACACATAGGGGTGCTGCACTAGAGGGGGCACCAAATCGAAAAAACGGAAAATTATTTCTAGTTGGCATTTTCTGCAAGAGCTGTTTGTTCATGTATGATAATACACAGGGGGCCCTATTTTAACGATCTATAGCGCACTAGGTAATTGCGATTTGCGCAGTTGGATTTAGGGGCGTGTCCTCTGTCTTTGGTATCTTGAGGGCGCGAAAAATACGCCTTTTTAATTTAACGTTTTAATTCCCTTAATTATTCATGGGTGGGTGCCGAGTGGTCCAGCGGTCTAAAGCGCTGCCACTATGAGCAGGAGGTCGCAGGTTCGAACCCCAGCTCATGCAGCTTTGCCATCAAGCTGCCGGCGTTAGAGGGAGCAAAATTGGCCCTGCTCCCTCTGGGTGGGTAGATGGCGCTCTCTCCCCACATCACTCCCATGGTGATGTCTGCAGCACAGGGCGTCTGTGAGCTGATGTACCGGAGCCGAGCCGCTGTGCTTTCCTCCAAGCGCTCTGGCTGCTCGGCAATGCTGCATCAGCAGCAGCTCGAAAAGAAGCGGTGGCTGACTTCACATGTATCGGAGGAAGCATGTGTTAGTCTTCACCCTCCTGTGTGTTGAGGTATCACTAGTGATAGGGGGAGTCCTAATGAGTGGGTTGGGTAATTGGCCGTGTAAATTGGGGAGAAAATGGGAAAAATATGAAAAAAAATAAAAAAAAAAAATATATATATATATATATATATATATATATATATATATATATATATATATATATATATATATATATATATATTCATGGGTGTGTTTTGGGCGTAACGTGAAATAAACCAATCAGTGTGTCTGTAGTCATTACCTTTAAGAGGCAGGTGTGCGCTGACTTTTGTTTGTTCCTATTTTAAGAGCGCATAGGAAACTGACTGCACCTCATGCTGTGAAGATACACCAGCAGTTTAGGGAAGAGTAAAGTTATTTTATTCTTTATTCTGTTTATTGTTTAAGTAAAAACTGGGTTTGCAACACTGAATATTAATCAAGCAATCGATTATTTACACTGGAGGGGGACCCTTCAGTCCCCAAAAACGACTCTAGGACCTAAAGGAAAGCACTTTTTTGTGCTTAACGTATAATTTTCAGGCCTTTTCAGGTAAAACTGCTTCTTCAACAGAGATAATGCTGAAAGAGTAACCAACATTTTAAACAGGCACGCTATTAACGTCCCGCAGCGCAAATGCCACGGATACTCCATGCGGCTGGTGACTTAAAGGAATCCATTAATCAAAACACTCAATGATAGCAGCTCTAACATTCTCCAAATCTCAATTTACGCATAAACCCTTAATAAAAAAGCAGTGTCAGGGTCATCAAAACAATCACAAAACAAACCAAAAGCTGCTTGACCAAGATAAGTGAGGCCCAGCTGTAGCAACCCAGAGTTAGCGACTAAATAAAGCGTCTGAAGTTCTAAAATAGCACTCTAATGATGGTGATCACTGTTTTATAACAGCCTCGGTTGATTCATCAAATCAGATCCTAATGGAAATCTACCTTTAACACATTTCAACATCAGCTAAATGCGTCTTTTCGAAGAATTAAGCCCAGGGTAGCATCCTGCAGGCCTGTGATGCTCTTTAATTGTAAGCTAGTGAGAACATTAAGCCAGTTCTCATTAGGTGCCAGATGCCATTAAGCAAATTTCCATATGGCTTCTAATGCAGAAACATCAGCATAAGCTCAATATATGTGAGCTAATCTGCAAGCTGAGTCAGTCATCCACCTCTGCACTCGAACAGAAATCAGACTGAGAGCGAGGGATCACTTCCATTGGGTTTAAAATATGCTCCACTATTTACACTAATTTCTAAATATGTGCTGTTTTAGTGTATTTAGGTACAAAATATATTAATGCAAACAATGTAGCCTAAAAAGCTTAAAAAGCATGAACTCAGTTTAAGCTATTTTTATTGTTTTACTGCTGGCTAGTACAGATGTACCTACATATTGATAGCATTATGCCATGAGGTGTTTTGTTTATTGTTTATTTTATTATGTTATTATGTTTATGACCTGTGTTTTAAGCTAGCAAGCATTAACTATTTTGCCAGCATAGCATGTTTTTGTTTGTGTTTCAAGGTTAAGCTAGTCTGAATCTGCATGATGAACCAGACCAAGCTACACAAACAGCATTGGTCAAATTAAATAACCAAACTGGTTGACCAGCATAACCAGAAAGACCAAGCTAGACAACCAGAATGAGCTAGCTTGACCATGTTGGTTAACCAAGTATAGATAGCTCACTGACTAACCATGCTTGTTGACCACCAACATTAGACCATTCTGGTTAACCAACTAAACTGTGCTGGTTGAACAACTAGACTGTGCTTGTTGACCAACTAGACTGTGCTGGTTGACCAACTAGACTGTGTTGATGGAAAAAACTAGACTGTGCTCGTTGACCAACAAGACTAGACTGTGCTGGTTGACCAACTAGACTGTTCTGGTTGACCAACTACACTGTGCTGGTTAGATAACTAGACCATGCTTGTTGACCAACAAGACTATACATTTCTGGTTGACCAACTAGACAGTGCTGGTTGACCAACTGCACCATGCTTGTTGTCCAACAAGACTAGACTATGCTGGTTAACCAACTAGGCTGTGCTTGTTGACCCCCTAGGCCATGCTTGTTGATCAAATATACAATGTTCATTGCCATTGACCATGCTGGTTGAGCTACTAGAAGATGCTGATTGACCAACAAGACTAGACTATGCTCTTTGACCAACTAGACAATGTTGGTCAACCAACTACACCATGCTTGTTGACCAATGAGACTAAACCACATTTGTTGTCCAGCAGGACACGACCTTGATTGTTGTCCAGCAACACTAGACCATGCTTGTTGAGCAACTAGAGTGTGCTTGTTGACCATCTAGACCCTGTTGGTTGACCAACTACACCATGCTGGTTGTCGATCTAGACCCTGTTTGTTGTCCAACTAGACCGTGCTTGTTGACCATAAAAACATTGTCATTGACCAACTAGACTATGCTCATTGACCAACCTGACCATGCTTGTGGACCAACAAGACTAGATCATACTTATTGGCCAACAAGACTAGTCCATGCTTGTTGTCCAACAAAACCAGACCATACTAGTTGAGCAACTAGACTGTGCTGGTTGATCAACTAGACCATGCTTGTTGACCAGAAAGACTAGACAATGCTCATTGACCAACTAGACTTGACTATGTTTGTTGTCCAGCAAGACTAGACCATGCTTGTTGCCCAGCAAGACTATACCATGCTTGTTGTGCAACTAGACCATGTTGGTTAGCCATCTACACCATGCTGGTTGATCATCTAGACCATGTTTGTTGACCAACTGCTCCGTGCTGGTTGACAAAAGAAAAATTCTCCTCATTCTCCTTAACCCACTAGGGCATGCTCATTGACCATCTAGACCATTCTCACAGATCAACTAGTCCATGCTTATTGTCCAACAAGACTAGATTCTATTAGTTGATTGACTAGACTATGCTGGTTGACCAATTAGACCATGCTTGTTGACCAGGAAGACTAGACTATGCTTGCTGACCAACAAGACAATGCTTATTGACCAACTACACCATGCTTGTTGCCCAACAAGACTAAACCATGCTTATAGACCAACTAGACCATGTTGGTTGACCAACTAGACTGTGCATGTTGACATCTAGGCCATGTTGGTTGACCAACTACACCATGCTGGTAGACCATCTAAACCATGCTGGTTGATCAACTAAACCATGCTGGTTGATCATCTTAACCATTCTCATTGACCAACTAGACCATGCTGGTTAACCAATTAAACCATGCTGGTTAACCATTTACAAAATTTTTATTGACAAAGAATGTGGTGTTTGACCAACTAAACCATGCTGGTTGACCAAAAACACTGCTTGTTGGCCAATTAGATCATGCTTTTTTTAACCAAAAAGACAGTGTTTGTTGACCAACTAGACCATTCTCAAAGACCAACTAGACCATGCTGATTGACAAACTAAAAGATGCTCATGGATTAACATGACTAGACCATGCTTGTTGACCCAACTAGAAAATGTATTGGTTGACAAAATATAGACCATGCTGGTAGAACATCTAGACAAGACAAAACTATAGGTTTTAACAAAGCATTACTGTGTTTTTTGGTCTTCAACTAGTAACAAGTCTGATATACTGGCTACTAAAGTGTGTGGATGTGCTGGAAAACAAATATCTGATTGTTTTTGATTATAAATGGCAATCTCAAACAGAGACACAACAATTACATCACAGTCTAACCACTGTGTGTTCCGCCAGTCTTCAACAACTCCCCATTTCACCTCTTTCAATTCAGCTTTAGGTCTCCATGCCAGCCCAAATTCTACACACTTCACCACCCATGGGCTCCCGTTTACACCCAGCCAGAAGCGGTGGACTCTGCTGAGGCAGTGAGGTAATGAGGCAGTGAGGTAATGCTGCCTTGGCCACGTCTCCATCTACACAGCAGCCAAAGCTTCCCGCACGCTTCCTGCCGCTCACCCAACAGCCTTAACATTACGCTCACGTTCCCTACAAAGTTAGGGGGCTCGGAGGAGGGAGGGGGCTATACACATACACCCTCACAATCACTTTTAATATGCAGCCAGAGCACAAGCCTGCAGGAGTAACGGGACGTCCCCTAAATCCCTCGGTTTAGATCTACAGGGCTGTTACTGGTTTCTGAGCTTAAAAAAAATGAACAAAAAATTATAAACATTGTGGAAAAGCCCTTAAGTCACACAAGCCTAAAGCTGACAAGCATGTGTGACAATAGAAAAGCAGCAAAAGATGATTTACAACTAGTCAAGTAATAAATAAATAAATTCATTAATCAATAACAATATAATATAAGCAATGTTTTTTGACCAAACAAGGTAAAAAAAAAGAAAGATCAAATAAATAATTAGTGAACTAATGGAACTAATAGCAAACCAAACATTAAGATAGATTAAGAAATAGGTCCCATGCACAAAACGAGCAGAAATAAACACACAGAAAAAATATCAGATGAATAAATTATAAACACACACACACACATATATATATATATATATATATATATATATATATATATATATATATATATATATATATATATATACATGCAGACAGACAGACAGAGATGTAAAACAATAAATAAATAAAAACAATTTTGTCTCTATGTAAACATGAGTGAACATGAGAAGTGAATTTGTAAATATATAATAAAAAATTAACAAATAAATCAATAAATACTTTTTTGATGCTCTCCATTAAACACTCTGAATAAATAAATTGATAGGTAAACAACAGTAGGTAGATAAACAAATGAATGTAATGAAAGGTATGAAGGTAATGAAAATAATAAACAAATAAATAAATAAAAATTATATAAATAATCTCCAAAAACCTACTCTAAAAAATGAATAAGTAAACAACAGTATCAATGAACGAATGGGAGAATAAATAAAGGAATAGTTTTTTATGCTTCTGCAAAAACACAAATATATACATAAATAAATAAATAAATAACTTTTCGTTTCTCCGTCAAAAGCCAAAAGCACACCATGGACCATAGATAGCACCCCCCAACCCCCCTCACCCCAACCCCCCCAAACCCCAACAAAACCACCAACCCACCATCACAAAACATCTTCACCAGCTTCACCCTGACCATCATTATCATTTTTATCACCTTCCTCACATAAATCATCTAAATCATTATGACCATCAGTAGCAGCATCATCATCATCAGCAGCAGCAGCAGCAGCAACTACACGGCCAGGCAGACGCAACTACACCGGGCGGCTCGAGCGCCGCGTTCCCCCCAATACCCACAACACGCGCACACACACACACATACACACACACGCGATTCCTTATCCATTCTTTTTACCGATGTGGATGATGGAGTCCGCCCGCGCCGCGTGCCCCTGCAGGAGCCACAAGGAGAGGCTGATCACGAGCAACTCCATCTCCGCGTCTCGCGCCGGTGCACGCTTTCATCCACGCGCCCCGCGAACAGCCCCGAAATCCAGTTCCCAGCGCGAGAGAGAGGGATGCAGCGCGAGCGGATGAGGCAGAATAACCCGGGTTAGATGTAACGTTAGTCCGGCTTCTCCACAGAGTTGCGCGTTAGAACAGAGAGAAAAAGAGAGAGGGATAGAGAGATATATATATATAGAGATAGATTGGTGGACTGAACACTCTCAGGAGGACGAACACAAATAGACAAAAAGAGAGAGAGATAGAAAGATAGATAGAGAGATAGAGATGAATTCAGCGGAGAAGCACGCGCGCGCTCCACGGCTCTCTCTCTCTCTCAGTGTGGCTTGGATACAGCAAACTGCGGAGCAAAGAGGGGACCCCCCTCCTCCTCCTCTTCTATCCCCTCCCTCTCTCTCTCTCTCTCGCTCTCTCTCTCCACTACACGCGCGCGCGCATGCAACAGGGTGGTGGTCTTTGGGTGGGCTTTTTTGGCTGGGTTCTCTTGGTTTCTTCACAGCCGTCCGAGGAACCGAGGAGGATCCTCCCTTCAAAGTGAAGCAGAGCGAGCGAGCGCGCGCGCGAGACTCCGACAGTCCTGCTGCTGATCAATCACTTCCTAACTCGGGACTCCCGGACCTGGACCTGCAGACATCCATCCATCAAGACCCCCGGAGCTCCGGGAAAGAGAAAATATCACGCCGAGGATTCGCCCCGTCCCGCCGGGGAAGCGCTGAAACAGAATAGGCGGTGAAACAGAACCGGCTTCAAGAGCGCCTGGCTTCAAGAAGCTGCCGGCTTTGCCCTCGTGCGCTCTCACACAAGTGGAGGAGAGGCTCCAAACCCTTCGTCCACAAAAGGATGTGCAGCATGGATGGGTGGATTGGTGGATTGATAGATGGATGGATGGGCGCGAAAGGAGGTACTACTACTTTTAACGCTGTGATTATGATGATGATCAGGACGTTGGAGGACGATGGATAGAAAAATAGATAGATGGATGGATGGGTCACGGAGACGCAGAGCAGTGAATCCCCTCAAACAGGTGTCTGGTCTATAGATCACTGTAAAAAAAACTGTTTTGTGTCTTTTTATTTTATTTTTTTTCCTCTGGAAACAAAAAATACACTTACTGAACAAAACCTTCTGTAAAACTGGATTACACAAATAATCTGTACTTTTGACAGATTTTAAAAGTAATCTGAATTTGAGCAATACGTGTCTTTTTCTATTATTCTACAAACCAATACTGTTGTTGCATATACAGCTCTGGAAAAAAAGAGACCACTAAAAATGATGAGCTTCTTTGATAAACCTCTGGAATATTATCAAGAGGAAGATGGATGATCACAAGCCATCAAACCAAGCTGAACTGCTAGATTTTTTTGCACCAGGAGTTACATAAAGTTATCCAAAAGCAGTGTGTAAGACTGGTGGAGGACAACATGCCAAAATGCATGAAAACTGTGATTGAAAACCAGGGTTATTCCACCAAATATTGATTTCTGAACTCTTAAAACTTTATGAATATGAACTTGTTTTCTTTGCATTATTTGAGGTCTGAAAGCTCTGCATCTTTTTTGTTATTTCAGCCATTTTTCATTTTCTGCAAATAAATGCTCTAAATGACTATATTTTTATTTGGAATTTGGGAGACATGTTCGTAGTTTATAGGATAAAACAACAATGTTCAATGTACAATTGTATTTTATGATTTTCACAATACATTGATGAACAAACACTTGTTAAACACAGGTAATTGCTGTTTTTTACAAAGATTTTCTAGCACCCTTTCTGCCAGAAAATGAATTGAATTTCATGATTTTAAAGTACATTGCTAAACAAATAAATGCAAAAAAGCAGGCACATTTCTGGCAGCAGGGGTGACAAAAAAATTTTCTTTTTTTTTTTTTTACAAACATTTCCTAGCACCTCCGCTGCTAGAAATTAATTGCACATCTTTAATCAACATTTTCCAATAAATAGAAAAGCATATATTATATGATATGAGTTATATTTGATGATTTTTAAGTATACTGATAAATAAACTGTGATATCTTTTTTAGAACTTCTACTTTCAGAAAATTATGAATTATCTTTAACAAATATGTTCTGTTGAATACAGTTGTATTTCATGACATTAATATACACTGATGAACAATTGTTTAAATATTTGTAAAAAAATATTAAAAGCTGTTGTCTGGCAGTAGGGGTGCTAAAATTACTGCTTTGCTAGGTTTTTCTGGCACTTCTGCTTCTAGAATGGTACTATTTTTGTCACAGACATTTTCTCCCACCCCTGCTGTTAGAAAATTACCACTTTCTGACACACAAATTAAATTTTTTTACATGTATTTTTGCAAAAACAACTTGTCGGAGCTCACAAACAGGAAGGCTATTTTACTTTTAAGACAATCTAAAGTGAAATTATCTGTAATCTTTTCCTAAGAACGAGGAATGAAATGATATTTCTGTCCTTGGTGATGGCTCTACGTCTCTAAATATATTTTTTAAAAGGACCTCTTCAAATGGACCAGGAAAGTGAGAGGATGAAGAGGATGAAGAGTGGTGACCTTCGCCTTACAATTAAAGGATATTTCTTGCGGCTACACAGACAGAAATATCTCTTAATTGTTGGGTTAAGGCTATCAGGTCGGCAGGTTTTCAGCACCTCGCTGTGGACAGCTCCTCTCAGCACCGCTGCCAACATATATTCACCATATATACATATATATATATATACACTGAGCTGGAGCTCTGTTACCTGAGCTAACCTTCAATAAAAATACATATATTCTATTTATATGTATGTAGCCTAATCATATTTGTTAGAATGAAACTGTGTGTATGTTTTTTATGTATTTATCTGTGTACAGTAGCTGTTCACACTGCTCAGGTGCTGCAGCTGACTGCAGGTGGGCAGGAAGTTCCGGGTGCAGACTGAAGCTGCTCTAATGGTCCACACGACCTTCACTCCCGCAGGTGCTGCACTGAGCTCCATTCAATGGGAGTAAAGCGCCACCTCTGGTCGTGCTGCGACATTACAACTGCAACTTCCGGAATTCCTGGGAGTCAGAGTGAATAGACTGTGTTGTTCATCTGTTTTACTACCCCAAGCTCTAAAACTGCATAAACAATTCATAGAAACACACACACACACACACATTTTTGTTTCATTTTTAATAACATTGTTTCTATATATAAGACAAACTGTCAATTGTTTATTAAAACATGCCAAAAATTGCACATATAAAACATTAAAACAGACATTGAAATATTCTCTCTATCTAAATATTAAATCTCTCTTTTTCTCTCTCTTGGGTGTATATACTTAAAACTATACTATATATATATATATATATATATATATATATATATATATATATATATATATATATATATACTGTATATAAGAGAGACAGGGCGAGAGAAAGAGAAAGACAGAGAGAGAGGGCCTGAGAGAAAGAGACAGAGGGAGAAAGGCAGAGAGAGAGGAAGGGGAAGTGAGAGACCCTGAAAGAGAGAGAGAGGGGGGGAGGGGAGAGAGGATGAAAAAAAAGAAAGAGGGAGAGAGGTAGAGGGAGAGAGGGGAAGCGAGGGAGACTAAGAGAACAAGAAAAAGAAAGTGAGGGAGAGAGAGAAAGACAAAGACAGAGAGAGACAGAAAGAGGGGGAAAAGGAGAGAGGCTAAAAGAGAGAGAGGGAGGGGAGAGGGCATGAAGGAAGGAGAGAGAGAGGGAAATGGAGGGAGACTAAAAGAAAGTGAGGGAGAGAGAGAAAGACAGAGAGAAAGGGATAGAGAAAGACAGAGGGGAGAGAGGGTGAAGGTGAGAGACACTGAAAGAGAGAGAGAAGGGGGGAGTCTGAAAGAGAGAGAGAGAGAGGAAGGGAGGGAAGGGAGAGAGGATGAAGGAAAGAGAGAGGGAGAGACAGAGTGAGAGAGGGGACAAGAGGGAGACTACAAGAAAGTGAGAGAGACAGAGACAGAAAGGGAGAGAGAAATGCGAGGGGAGAAAGGGTGAAGGTGAAAGACTCTGAAAGAGATAGAGAAAGGGGGAGCCTAAAAGAGAGAGAGAAAGAGGGAGGGAGGGGAGAGAGGATGAAGGAAAGAGAGAGGGAGAGACAGAGTGAGAGAGGGGAAGGGTGGGAGACTAAAAGAAAGTGAGGGAGATAGAGAAAGACACAGAAAGGGGAGAGAAAGACAGAGGGGAGAGAGGGTAAAGGTGAGAGACGCTGAAAGAGATAGAGAAAAGGGGGAGCCTGAAAGAGAGAGAGAGAGAGAGGGAGGGAAGGGAGAGAGGATGAAGGAAAGAGAGAGGGAGAGACAGAGTGAGAGAGGGGAAGGGTGGGAGACTAAAAGAAAGTGAGGGAGATAGAGAAAGACACAGAAAGGGGGAGAGAAAGACAGAGGGGAGAGAGGGTAAAGGTGAGAGACGCTGAAAGAGATAGAGAAAAGGGGGAGCCTGAAAGAGAGAGAGAGAGAGAGGGAAGGGAGAGAGGATGAAGGAAAGAGAGAGAGGGAGAAAGGGGAAGCGAGGGAGACTAAAAGAACGAGAAAAAGAGGTGAGGGAGAGAAAGACAGAGAGAGGGAAAGACAGAAAAAAAGGGAGAGAGAAAGACAGAGGTGAGAGGGGGACGGTGAGAGAGGCTAAAAGAGAGAGTCAGAGGGAGAGAGAGGCTGAAAGAGAGAGAGAAAGGGGGAGCAAGAGAGCCCGAAAGAAAGAGAGAGGGAGGGGAGAGAGGATGAAGGAAAGAGAGGGAGAGGGACAGAGAGAAAGACAGAGGGGAGAGGGGGAAGGTGAGAGAGGCTGAAAGAAAGAGAAAAAGGAGGAGTGAGAGGGCCTGGAGGAAAGAGAGAGAGAGGGACAAGAATTTGTAAAAATATACAAACAAAATAGGCAAAAAAAAGTTAATCCAATATTTAAACTGAATAAAATGAGGAATAGGTTACACTGAGAGCTGTTTGGATGCTCCTCATGTAAATGATCATGTTTGAGTGCTCTGCATAAACAGGCAATCAGACAGAAAAACATGTATCTACTTGTCCTTTCAAGTAGCTCATTTTCAATAGGACACAAAATGTCAAGTTAAAGTTCCTTGTGGTGAGCATATAGAATTGTGTATAAAAGTGTGGGCTCTGTGGTTCATGTGGAATATCCTGCTGATTAATTTTTGCAAGACCTTAAAGTGAGAGTCTAAGAAGATAAGACAGTTTGGCACATTAGTGTATAGTTGCTAGTGCTGTAATTATTAGTATTTTAGAATACTAGAATTATTATTCATCTATAAAGGGTGTGAGGTGGTCACTGAGCCTACTCATCACCAAAATCTTAGCATGTCACGAGGGTCAAACCAAGGACAGACACTCTCAGACACCAAATACAAAATTTACACAATCAAAGGGCTCAATCAAATACCCTTTGATTGTGTAAATTTTGTATTTGGTGTCTGAGAGTGTCTGTCCTTGGTTTGACCCTCGTGACATGCTAAGATTTTGAGTAGGCTCAGTGACCACCTCACACCCTTTATAGATGAATAATAATTCTAGTGATAATACAGGGGTAGTTGGGGACAGGCAGGGTCAATAACAGGAAGGCAGCAAAAAAAAGCAACATACCAGAATGTAAGAGGCAAAGTAGGGTCACACACGGTATATACAGAGAGAAAAAGGGCAAGGCAAAAATACAAAAATAGTCAAAATACGAAAAAATATGTCAGCAACGATAAACAAACCACACAAATTAGTCAAAAATACTAAACATATCAATAAAGAAAAAAAAAAAGATTGTGTTGTGGAAGAGCTAGCAAACTAGATTTAATACTCAGAGAAGAGCTAAAGAATCAGAGGTATTTATATTAAACAGACCAGGTGTGAACAATCAGAAGCTGGGAGAGCGTAAATGCTGTCAGGAAAAGTCAGGAAAGCCCGGTGTGGGTGCATGCTGGGAATTGGAGTCCTTGTTGAGTCCAGAACAGGCAGACTGACAATGTCAGGACTGATAAAGCAAGAGAAATAATCTAATTCTATCTTTTTTTCTGACAAGACTTTTTGTCTTAATAATCATTGTATAAAATATACAATTATTTTAGGAATAATTAGTCTCATTTGAATTTTTGCTGTATTTTAAATCAAAATAATTTGACTCAAAAAAAATTATGTTCAATTTTAGGCTAAAAATCTGTGATATTTTAGATATCTATTGTGCACCAGTCAATTGCAGACCTCAGAGCTTGATTTAGGGATTTAATGCATGTCTGTGTGTCTTTGGTATCGTGAGGGCGCAAGATTATGCCTTGTGCAGCTCAAAACATGGGTGTGTTTTGGAAGTAACATAAAATAAACCTGTCAGTGTGCCACTTAAGAACCAGGTGAGCTCTGACCTTGGCACATTCGTATTTTAACAGCACAGCACTTTTCGTGTCTCAGCAGAGGAAACCTACCTGTGTGTTCACGATGTGAAGATGCACCAGCAGCATCGTCGAACGGCAATGTTATTTTATTCTTTATTCTGTTTCTTCTTGAGGTAAAAGTTGGGTTCACTCTCTGCAGTGCACCTGTGTGTGTGTTTAATGAGCGGAGGTGTACACATGCTGGGCGAAACTATAGGAATGGACTCTGATGACTGACTGTTGTCTAGGTTTATTTCAGTCAGTGGAGCAGCTGTGTTTTTCACTTCTAAAATAGAAACACCAGAAATGTACCTAAACACACCTCACTTCCAGACCACCACACCCATCAGTCTAGAGGTATTCCTAAAACCTGATGCTATTTTAATGGTGCAAGGCATAAAAAAGACTGTAAGACTTGTGTCGGGTGTACGATAGCGACCACAGTGTGTGGAATTGACATGTGGAGCCAGAACTGATCTCTGCAGGGTGAAGTCCTTTCTCCTGCTGTAAATTTGAACACCCTTACTAATGGTTTCACATAGTAGGGAGGTATTGTTCATTTATATAATCATATCAATAGTGGAACCAAGTGTGGAGCTATTCACTGTATGTAGAAAAGACTAAACAAATCCATCTGGAAGAGTTTAATTAGGCATGCAAATGCATCTTTGAGTTCTATGGTAGGAGCTTAAAGGAGAACTCCGGTATAAAATAGACTTTTGGTGTAGTAAAACATGAAAAAAGTGCTTATCTTTGTTAAATAGCCCACCTCCATCCTTCCACAGCTTTCTGAGATACAGTAATTTTGTGCACTCTCTCCGCTTTTAGACTCTTTTGCCCCGTTTTTCTGCGCTAGAAATAAGCACTGTCTCCGCTTTTAGACTCTTTGGCCTGATTATCTGTGCTAGAAATGCACACCCTCTCCGCTTTTAGACTCTTTTGCCCCATTTTTCTGTGCTGGAAATGCACACCCTCTCCGCTTTTAGACTCGTTGGCCCAATTATCTGCGCTAGAAATGTGCACCCTCTCCGCTTTTAGACTCTTTTGCCCTGTTCTTCTGCGCTAGAAATGCGCACCCTCTCTGCTTTTAGACTCTTTTGCCCAATTATCTGCACTAGAAATGCGCACCCTCTCTGCTTCTATACTCTTTGGCCCGATTTTCGGCGCTAGAAATGCGCAGCCTCTCCGCTTTTAGACTCTTTTGCCCTGTTCTTCTGCGCTAGAAATGCACACCCTCTCTGCTTTTAGACTCTTTTGCCCTGTTCTTCTGCACTAGAAATGCGCACCCTCTCCAACTCTTTCGCATGTTTCTGACACCTAGCGTTCAAACTTTGAACCTCTCATTATAAAAACCTGCTTAACAGTGGGCCAACTTTCATTCTATTTCTAAAATACCTCGCGGGCCGCTCCAAAAAAATGAAACGGGCTGCAAATGGCCCGCGGGCCGTAGTTTGGACACCCCTGATATATAGAAACCATGAAAATATGTAGTGGTACACAACAGCGCATCACAACCTTTAAAGCTTCAATTCACCAGAGTAAAAAACTATACATCAACTCTGAAGCAGAAAAAGTCAATAGTAAATACATGCTGACAGTTTTATACTGTCTAGTACTTATTTAAACTCCCATTGATACAGCAATGCATTCTGATAGTTCCTTACTCTTACATTACACCTTAAAAAAAGCCAAGCAGTTAGTTGAGTTGAGTTTAGCCACAAAGTTTAAGTTCCACCTTAATGCTGCTGCTATATTCACACAGTCACACTAACACCAGCTTATTTGATGTTTTTATTACACCAGTGAGGGGAGTCTTGGATTACTGTATTTAAAAGTTTAGCTCCTTCCCCAGTCACACCAGGCAAGACTCCCATTGGGTCAGGGGGAGGTAAAGTCAGCAGCACTAGTCTTTTTTTATAGACCCGAATGCGCTTTCTCAGAGGGTTCAATACGCTTGGTCATGTGTGAAAGCAGCTTTCGAGCCCCGGAGCTGTACAGTGTACCAATCGCAGGTCCTACTTAGGCACAATCCCATTTCACCCCTTGGCCCTACCACTTACTACTACCCCTTTCTTCGAGTGTAACCCTCCCCCCTTGGGACAGAGTTAGAAGGGGAAGGGGTAAAATCCTCCCACTGAGAATTGGGAAACCCTTCAAGCACCCGATACATCATCAGGAGCTCTAAAGTTCAGTAACCTAGCTGCTGCTGGTTAACTAGTTAACTTTAGGGCATCGTATATCCTAAATAAGAGGGCAGGTGGTGCAGAAATGAATTAATATTGCCCATTTCTAAATTCCTCTGTGATGGGGAGCTGAAATTATCTTTGATTAGCTTTTATTTTATTTTATTTTTCAGTTCCACCTTAGATGCTGCAGCCCCTGCCATTTGTTGCACCATTTATGCTGGAATGGGAAAGTTAGCTAGCTATTTATTAAGACAAACTACTAGCGACCATTTTTACGCTTGATAGGAAGAGAATTCAGCCATAAAACATTGAAGCTACACATTAAACTATGGTAAAATAGTGTTAATTGTCACTTTTAACAAGGAAAATACATACAATAGTGGGTTTCTTTGGTCGCTTGTTCCGCCATCTTACCAGTGATTCAAACCCTCGGTTTGAAGTGTGCATCTAAAAGAAATCTCTGTATGAAAGACTGTATGAAAGCCCTATCCTTTCCCCCCTCCCACCTCAAACCTAACAAGAATCAGGACACCACTACCCTTTAGCAAGCATGCTCAAAACAGAGGGGTAGGGGTAAGTGGTAGGCTAAGGGGTGGAACGGGATTGGGCCTTAAATTGGTGGTCTGGGGTTTGATTAAAATGGATTCAATTAAGGTGCAGAAACTATCCGAGCTTGGGGCTGCATGCAAGCTCTTGTGATTGGTTAATTTTGTGATGTGATGCTTCAACTTATTGCGTAATTTCACTTTCCATCAGCAATAACCAGTTCTCCCCCAAACAAGCCCAGACTCAGTCCTGAGTGTTGTCTCCTTCATTCTGCAATTCCACTGTAGCTCTGGCTGTATGTTTAGGGTCATTGTCTTGCTGGAAGGTGAATCTCCTTCCCAGCCTCAAGTCTTTTGCAGCTTGTAACAGATTTTTTTTCAAGAATTGCCCTGAATTTAGCTTCATCCATCTTCTCATCAACTCTTACCAGCTTTTCTGTCCCTGCTGAAGAAAAGCGTCTCTACAGAATGATGCTGCCACCACCATGTTTCACAGCAGGGATGTTGTGTTATGGGTGACGAGCAGTGTTACCTTTCCACCACACATAGTGCTTCGCATTTAGGTCAGAAAGTTAAACTAACATCAGCACATTTTCCCACATGTTTGCTGTATTCTCTACATGGCTTGTGGCAAACTGCAAACACCTCTCATGTCTTTATTTCAACAATATTGTTTTCTTGACACTTTTCTATAAATTGATGCGTTTTAAAATCGTCAGCGTCCTGTCATTACTTTCCCACCGCGCTCCGCAAATTTATTTGGGTCTTGGATTTGGCGCCCCCTCTAGTGCAGCGCCCCTATGCGTCGCATAGGCTGCATACCCCGTTTTTGCGCCACTGCTTGGGGCACTCGTTCTGAATTCCGGGAGATTGTATGTGACTCGCGGGCATCAGGGAGCCCCTACTGAAATGCAGGAGACTCCCGCAGCTTCAGGGAGACTTGGTTTGTCTGCTGATGTAACCCAGTGGTTTCTTAAACCCATAGAACAACAGGTTACTGTCCCTTTAAGAGTTTGATGCAAATGCACACACACACACACAGTGTTAGCATAGCTTCACCTGTTAAGCACACTGATTGAGAGAGACTGAGAGAGAGAGAGCTGCAAGGAGAGAGAGGAGAAGCAAGTTTAAAACAAGGTTAAAAGATGGTTTTATTAGGAAATAAACCTTGCTAAGGAGTGATATATTGGTTTTAAAACCTGCAGTCTTCCACCAGGACTTGAAGTAATCCTGTAAAAAGGAGGATTTGGTGAGTAAAAAAAAAATAAAATAAAAACACTACTTTATATGAAATGAAAGTACACGATTAAGGTTTAAAAGGGTAAAATTGTCTGTTTAAAATTCATATTACTTTGTTTTAAAGGCAAGGCAAGGCAAGGCAAGTTTATTTATATAGCACCTTTCATACACAACGGTCATTCAAAGTGCTTTACAAATTAGAAAATACACAGAGAAATAAAAAAAAAAAATAAAATGTAAAAGATTAACAGTAAAAATGGAAATAAAAACTAAAATAAGAATAAAGCATGATTGATTAAAACATGATTAAAACAAAGAGGATTAAATTAAAAACATGTAAAAGATTAACAGTAAAAATGGAAATAAAAACTAAAATAAGAATAAAGCATGATTGATTAAAACATGATTAAAACAAAGAGAATTAAATTAAAAACATGTAAAAGAACAACAAGGAATTAATAAGAATAAAGCATGAATAAAACATAATATAAAAGTGCCGTTACAGAATAAAAGTGTGTGGAGCTGCAGTGTTTTAAGCTGAGCTGAAAGCCTGATCAAACATGTAGGTTTTCAGTCTGGATTTAAACATGTTTAGTGTTGGAGCTCTTCTAACACTCTCTGTTAACTGGTTCCATTTAAGAGCAGCGTAGTAGCTAAACGCTGCCTCTCCGTGTTTAGTTTTTACTTTAGGCGGCTCTAACTGAGCAGTTCCTGATGATCTGAGAGTTCTGCTCGGCTCATACTGCTGGAGCTCATTAGATAAATATGCTGGTCCTGCACCATTAACACATTTATAGACCAGTAACAGTACCTTAAAGTCTATTCTGTAACATACTGGTATCCAGTGCAGGGATTTAAGGATGGGGGTGATGTGCTCCCTTCTTTTACTTCTAGTCAAAACTCTGGCTGCTGAATTCTGAATCAGCTGAAGCTGTTTGATGGTCTTTTTTGGGAGTCCAGTTAGGAGTCCATTACAGTAATCAATCCTACTAGAAATAAAGGCGTGGATGAGTTTCTCCAGGTCTGCTTTAGACAGAAAATCTCTGATCTTATTGATGTTCTTGAGGTGATAAAATGCTGATTTGGTGACTGCTTTGACATGACTGTTAAAAGTGAGATCAGAGTCCATTTGTACAACAAGATTACGCACTAGTTCTTTAGATTTCAGGCTTTTTGAATCCAGATAGGCAGCTAGTCTGTGCCTCTAATTACTATTCCCAAATAAAATAATCTCTGTTTTATCTTTATTTAATTGCAGAAAGTTCTGTGCCATCCATTTATTTATCTGCTCAAGGCATTTACACAGTGAGTCAATGGGACCATAGTTGTTTGGGCAGAGGGCCATGTAGATCTGAGTGTCATCTGCATAGCTGTGGTAAGATATCCCATAGTCACGCATGATTTCCCCCAGAGGAATCATATATAAATTAAATAAGAGTGGCCCAAGAATTGAACCCTGGGGTACACCACAGGTCACTGGCACAGTCTCAGAAACATTATTTTCCATTTCCACAAAGTATTTCCTTCCTTGAAGGTATGAACTGAACCATTTTAGGACAGTTCCAGAAGTTCCAACCCGGTTCTCAAGTCTATCTATGAGAATGTTGTGGTCAATGGTGTCAAAAGCAGCACTGAGATCAAGCAGTAGTAGAATAGATATTTTTCCTGAGTCTGTGTTTAAGCGAATGTCATTGATAACCTTAATAAGCGCAGTCTCAGTACTATGATTGGGCCGGAAACCTGACTGAAATTGGTCTAGACAGTTATTTATGGACAGGAAGTGCATAACTTGCTTGAAGACAATTTTTTCAATTATTTTTCCAATGAATGGTAGACTAGAGATTGGTCTGTAATTGTTCAATAGGTTTGTATCTAAATTTTTCTTTTTTAAGAGAGGCTTCACAACGGCTGTTTTTAATGCATTTGGGAAAACACCTGACATGAGTGAGGTATTTACAATTTGAAGAATGTCTGCTGATATTGAGTATAAAACATTCTTTAAAAACTTGGTTGGTAATGTATCAAGACTGCAGGTGGATGATTTGAGGTGACTCACTGTATCAATTAAAACTTCTTCATTAATAGTGCTAAACTGGCACATGTTGACTATGATGCTTTTGCATGGTTTTGGAGAGCACATGGGCTCCTTGGTGGATAGAGATGTACTGATGGCTTGTCTTATATTGTGGATTTTAGTATTAAAAAAATTAGCAAACTCATTACATCTCTCAGTTGAAACTAGCTCAGGGGTCATATATATATAGGTGAGTTAGTTAATCTGTCAACCACAGTGAAAAGAACTTTGCTATTGTTAATATTATTGTTAATAATGCTGGAGAAGTAGGTTTGTCTACATGTGCACATTATTTTATTGTAATCACGCAATCTATCTTTAAAAATTTCTTTGTGAATGTGAAGCTTGGTTTTACGCCATCTGCGCTCAGCCTTTCTGCATTCTTTCTTTTGGAGCTGAACTGCAGCATCATTTCTCCATGGTGCTTTCTGCTTGCATGGCATGGTTTTAACTCTAACTGGTGCAATCTCATCTAAAACTCTAGCAGTTTTTGAGTTAAAACTATCCAGCAGAGTATCTACAGAGTCTGATGGTTTGCATGGTGCAGAGCACACTTTGCTCACAAAAAGTTCAGCTGTCATGTCATTTATCTGCCTTTTCTTGTACCTAATCTGTCTGGCTTCACTGTGTATTGAAGTCCACATTTCAAAGAAGACACAGTAGTGATCTGACAGTGCAACATCCTTAATAGAGGCTGATATGTTGAGACCCTTCGAAATAACCAAATCCAGGGTGTGACCATGACAGTGTGTGCTTCCAGTCACATGCTGAGAGAGTTCAAAAGAGTCAAATACATCATAGAGTTCTCTGGCATAATTATCATTGGGATTATCAATATGAATGTTAAAATCACCAGCAATAATAAAATGATCAAATTCAGTAGAAATAAAAGACAGCATATCTGTAAAATCATCAATAAAATCAGCATTGTACCTTGGAGGCCTGTAGACAATTATTAGTAATATTCTTGGTGTCCCTTTTAAAACTGCACCTAAATATTCAAAAGATGTGAAATCACCAAGTGATAAATGCTTGCATTGGAATGTATCATCAAACAGCATAGCTACACCTCCACCTTTCTTGCCGGTACGTGAGACATTTAAAAAGTTAAAGTTTGGTGGAGCCGACTCAATTAATACACTTTCAGCACTACAAGAATTTAACCATGTCTCTGTTAAAAACAGAAAATCAAGCCCATAATTTGTAATAAAATCATTAATTAGATAGGACTTGTTTGTAAGCAGTGATGGTATAGTTACTTTGAAAAAGTAATCCGATTACTGATTACTGATTACTCCTTTAAAAAGTAACTTAGTTACTTTATGGATTACTTGATTTTAAAAGTAACTAAGTTACTTTACAAGTTACTTTATTAGTTACTTTCAGCAGCTGCAGACACCACCTCCCGCCGCCTTAACATAAACATTATAACCAGTTTTGTCAATACTCCCTTTATTGGAAAATGTATTATAAAATTATAAAATGTATTATAAAAATAAAAAAAATTAACTTAACATATTTTTAAAAAATAAAATAGATTTTACTAAACATAAATACTTGTTTTTATAAAAAATATATAAAATAAAGAAAGTCTTTTTTGACCTGAAATATTTAACACAGTAAAACTGAACATTGAACCTGTTGTTCTCTGCAGGGCAGCAAGGAGTGGTTTTATAAAACAGAACCGTGTATATGGTCTAGACCAGGGATCACATATTTGCAGACTGCGGTCCGGGTCCGGACCCAGACGTTGTCCAATACGGACCCATACCGGATCCAACTACTGAGAAGGATTTAATTCTGACAGTGTTCATTTAAAGCACCGGAACTTTTCTTGTCTTTACGGTATACGCGCTCTGCGCCACAGTGAACTTCCAATCACGTGTGGTGTAAAATCTTTAAATGCTCTCCTCTGCCAATCAAATTTGTGGCAGACCGCTGCCCTGGCTAGTGAATTGGGACGGGGCCGCAAAAAAACGCCTTTATAAAGAGCCCGAGAACTGGCGAAAAACGAAAACGGGCGGAAACTAAAGACACGCCGAGCACGAGAGAGAGAGACAGGGGAGAAAGCGAGACGCGTGTGATTGGGGAAGAGCGGAGGGGGAATGGGTAAGGGAGCGGTGTGTGTGTGTGTGTGTGTGTGTGTGTGTGGAGGAGATGAGGTGGAGAAAGAGAGAGAGAGTAATGCACAGTGACTTAAATAAGTAACTTTAATCTGATTACTGGATTGGAAATAGTAACGCGTTAGATTACTCGTAACTGAAAAAAAGGGTCAGATTAGAGTAACGCGTTACTGACATCACTGTTTGTAAGAGATCTGATATTTAGTAGAGCTAACTTAATAACCTGTGCATTTTGTTCCAAAGACTGTGGGTTACAATTTATATACTGCAAGTTGGATATATTCACATTATGTGACCTATACTCTCTGTTCTTTCTGCTTCTGATAAGAACTGGAATGGGGGAGATAACTGGCACACAGGGTCCGTACTTGTTTTGAAAACATGTACTGCTGACTTCACCATTGTAGCAGCACGGACCCAAAATATATCAGTTTGCTGGATTACTTGTGGCGGCCTCTTCCCTTATGGTGGAGGGAGGTGGGAGGGGCTCCTAGACAGCTAGTGCTGTATTTGTTGAGTTCATTATGATGGTTTTCTTGAGTGACCCAGTTAAGCAGGAGTTAAGTCTGGATCTGTGTAGCCAGCCATTTTGAATTCATGTACATACAACAGGGGTGTCCAAACTACGGCCCGCGGGCCATTTGTGGCCCGTTTCCTTTTTGGAGCGGCCCGCGAGGTATTTTAGAAATAGAATGAAAGTTGGCCCGCTGTTAAGCAGGTTTTTAAAATGTGAGATTCAAAGTTTGAACGTTTGAACCGAGCCAAAGAGTCGGAGAGGGTGCGCATTTCTAGTGCAGAAAAACGGGGCAAAAGAGTCTAAAAGCGGAGAGAGTGCACATTTCTAGCGCAGAAAAATGGGGCAAAGAGTCTAAAAGCAGAGAGGGTGCGCATTTCTAGCGCAGAAAAACGGGGAAAAAGAGTCTAAAAGCGGAGAGAGTGCGCATTTCTAACGCAGAAAAAATGTGGCAAAAGAGTCTAAAAGCGGAGAGGGTGTGCATTTCTAGCGCAGAAAAATGGGGCAAAGAGTCTAAAAGCAGAGAGGGTGCGCATTTCTAACGCAGAAAAACGGGGCAAAAGAGTCTAAAAGCGGAGAGAGTGCACATTTCTAGCGCAGAAAAATGGGGCAAAGAGTCTAAAAGCAGAGAGGGTGCGCATTTCTAGCGCAGAAAAACGGGGAAAAAGAGTCTAAAAGCGGAGAGAGTGCGCATTTCTAACGCAGAAAAAATGTGGCAAAAGAGTCTAAAAGCGGAGAGGGTGTGCATTTCTAGCGCTGAAAAATTGGGCAAAAGAGTCTTAAAGCGGAGAGGGTGCACATTTCTAGTGCAGAAAAACGGGGCAAAAAGTCTAAAAGCGGAGAGAGTGCACATTTCTATCGCTGAAAAACGGGCCAAAGAGTCTAAAAGTTTGCGTAATTAAGGAGTTTAATATTAAGAAACATCATGAAATTAAACATCAATTTGAAAAATCTTAGTTTACACAACACTGTCAAAGATAAAGATAGAGAGTCAAGTAAAATGGTGTGTAAATTAAATAATCAGGAAAAAAGTATTATTTAAAGTGGTATATTTCATTATTTGTTTTATTACAGAGTGTGGCCTGTGACTTCAAATATATTTCTCCTTCTGGCCCCCAACAAAAAAAGTTTGGACACCCCTGACATAAAAGCTATGTAAAAGAAAAAAAAACATTGTTTTCATGATGTGAGAGTGTTATTGGAACTGTGCAAGCAATGTAAATGTAAGTAAGCGTGAGCTATTTTCTAATATGATGCTGTTTAAACACCAGGTCAGGTTTTTGCCCCTTCTCTTGGCCCCACGGACTCTGTGCCACTGCGTGAGAGAGCCAAGATGGCGAGCCACCCATGAGTTTAGAGTCTTACAGGAGCACCAAATGTGGATTCCTTAATTTGGTGGGAGGAATTTGTCGTGTCAAGCTGAAACGGTAGGACAGACTTTAATTCCAGGTACCGTAATTCAGTTACTGTATTCAAGCAGGAACACGTTTGGATACAAACAGGATTTTATTTTTTTTATCTTATGTTTTTTCTCCTTTTCCACTTAACTTAAGAACAGCACTATTTACTTTTTGATAAAGCCAAACCTATGAAGGACCTTAAAAGGTTATTGAGTGAACTTTGATTTGAAAGTAAATTGAGAATTATTAAGTTTTGTTGTTATTGACAAATATCGTAATATTGTTTGTGTTTTTTGGGGGAAATTGACTGATTTTAAGGTGAAAGGTGAAAGAAACATCACTTTCTGTGACAAACACAAGTTAATTGGTTAAACCAACAGAAAATAAAATGTGAGGTTGCAGCAAAATTTTAAGCAAATGCTGAAAATAGTAACTTAAAGAGTAACTAGAAAAAAACAGAGCAAGTAAAACACAAGATAGATAGATAGAGATAGATAGATACTTTATTGATCCCCGAGGGGAAATTCTTGACATCCAGCAGCAGGTACTGTATGTATAGTACACAAAGTTACAAAAGGATAAAATATAATGATACATATAAATACAACAAAATAAAAAAATAAATGAAAAGTATAAAAGTACAGTCTTTAGTGTGTGTGTGTGATGTAAAATCAACAGTTGAACACAATAGTCAGTGAACACCAGTTGATGTGCAAAAAGTGAGGATAACTGATGTCAGCCATACAGAAAGTGCAAATACACAGTTATATAATAATGTAAATTTAGCAGTGCAAATGATACCTAAACAGTAGATGAATGAACTAGTGAATGAACTACTAGTGCAAAATAGGGTAGAACTATAAAAATAATAACTAACCAATGGAATAATAATAATCTGACAAATTAAATTTGAACAGGAAGAGCTCGAACACAGGAAGTATCGATAAACAGTGAATTAAATTAAGTGAACCATTACACTAAAGCAGTGTGAATGCAGCCGTTAAAAGTAAAGAAGATAAAACATTTGAAGGTGTTTTATTTTATTTTTTATTTATTTAATTTTTATTTTCACATTACGGGATTTTAAGAAATGTGTTGCAAAATCTTTTTTTTTTTTTTTTGATGTTTTCTTTTGGGATTCCTCTGTTATTCAATAACAAGCTATAAAAGCTTTTTTCCCCTATTTTGTTGATAAGTTAATATAAGGTCATAGGTTTGTATACTTTAGCTGGGTTGAAGTCTTTTGATTCAAGCTAGTTAGACTAGTACTACTCCCAGAACCTAGAGCACTGGTCCATACCCCACACTGGCGTACATCTTGTACAGCTGGCTAGGGTTACACTGAGGTAATTCAAACAGGTTAGTTTATCAGCAGATAAGCTGCATTGAATGTTGTGCTGTATTTAAAATAGCAGGTTAATTTTAATATGTGCTGCAGATTTTTTTTTAAAGAATAAAACACTGTTTGTTATTTTTAATGAAGTGAAATTTAGAGAACTTCCATATTCCAAGGTGAAGCTTTTATACTAGACCATGTTCTTCTTTTTTTGTCAAGAACACAAGAACAATAGCTCCATTCACACAGCAATAAACAAACCTATATTTCTAGGTAATGCATACTTACATTTCCCTCATTTCTAATGAACCTTTAGACAAGCTGTTATTACTGCCATGAATAGTCTGCAAATTGCACATTAAAGGACAAAGTTCACGTCCTCACAACGGCCACCGCCGCTCAATTCATCCAAACATCTCTACAGACTGGAAAAAGAAATATATTCTAATTGAACCAAGTAGACAATTGAGGGAGGTAAATGTTTGCAGAACATCTATTTAGTAGAATGAGTATTGGTCTGCAGTGGACCAAAATAGCTTATATATATGAAAATCATTTTTTTGAGACAGAAAAAGCTCTGAGCACAATGTATTTGACATGTAGCCAATAGGTTCATGTTTATATTTCCTATTCTATGGGTAGTACTGCCCTACAAGGATTAGACAAGCTGTGTGTTTGCGTTTGCACATCTGTGTCAGCAATGGGGCAACTAGTAGTATCTGAATGCAGATATTAGAAGGGGTCACCACAAATATTTGGCTTGTAATATATTATCTGCACATTACAACAGAAACTAATTGTGATAAACTGTCAGTTGTATTTGTTTTCTTGATTATACTGTACAATTCAATCCATATTAATCTACAAATACATTTGAAATGTATTTCCGTTTGAAGATTGCTTCAATGTAATCTAATCTAAGATTGGAAGATTGACTGATTGATTTTGATTGCATGAAAACGAAGCTTGTTTAACCCGTTGTGGTACTGCCTTTCATTTACTTGAGAAAGCTCAATATCACTCAGGGGTGTCCAAACTTTTTTGTTGGGGGCCAGAAGGAGAAATATATTTGAAGTCACAGGCCACACTCTGTAATAAAACAAATAATGAAATATACCACTTTAAATAATACATTTTTCCTGATTATTTCATTTACACATCATTTTACTTGACTTACTATCTTTATCTTTGACAGTGTTGTGTAAACTAAGACTTTTCAAATTGATGTTTAATTTTATGATGTCTCTTAATATTAAACCTTTTTTCTGCGCTAGAAATGCGCACCCTCTCCGCTTTTAGATTCTTTGCCCCGTTTTTCTGCGCTAGAAATGCGCACCCTCTCCGCTTTTAGACTCTTTTGCCCCGTTTTTCTGTGCTAGAAATGCGCACCCTCTCCGCTTTTAGACTCTTTGGTCCGGTTTTAACACTAGCGTTCAAACTTTAAATCTCACATTATAAAAACCTGACCCTGACTTAAATACTAAATGATGTTATGTAATAACAAACGTTTGGGAGAAGGACCATGCCCACACTCCACGCTCTAACTCCACCCCCTATCAATCAACCGCCCTATAAATACCTGCCCTAACTAACTACCTCTTGTGACGAAAGTTTGCAACCCACCTCCTCCCTAACAACCCCCTTTTTTCAGTCACATCTCAAATCTCAAATAATTAGAATATCATTGAAAAGTTGCTTTATTTCAGTAATTCGGTTCAAAATGTGAAACTCACACACAGAGTCAGTATTTCAGAAAATTCAAGTATTATGTAAGCCCAATTGGTACTTTTGGCAGTGTTGGCAGTGTGCCAAATCCTGCTGGAAAATGAAATCCGCATCTCCATAAAAGTTGTCATCAGAGGAAAACATGAAGTGCTGTAAAATCACTAACGTTGGACTTGATATAACACAGTGGACCAACACTAGCAGATGCCATAATTTTCCAAACCATCACTGATCATCAGTTAATTTTGTATTTCTCATTTTGAAATCAAGGGAACCAAGCTGCTTGAGACCTAGTGTGACATTTTCACAATCAGTGATGGTTTGGAGAGACATGTCATCTGCTGGTGTTGATCCACTGTGTTTTATTATCAAGTCTAAAGTCAGTGCAGTGTTTACAGCACTTCATGCTTGCAGATTTCATTTTCCAGCAGGACTTGGCACACTGCCCACACTGCCAAAAGTACCAATTGGTCTCATATTATATTCAAATTTTCTGAGACACGGATTTTTGGGTTTTCATTGGCTGTAAAAGAAATAAGCACTTAAAATAGATCACTCTGTGTGTAATACATCTATATAATATACGAGTTTCACATTTTTAACTGAATTACTGAAATAAAGTAGCTTTTTAATGATATTAAAACATTTTTTGGATATGCTCATTTACATACAACAATCAATCATAACATTATTACTGCCTTCTTGTTGCTATACCCATTGTCCATATTTTCAGCTCCACTGATCATATAGAAACACTTTGTAGTTCTATAATTGCAGACTGTAGTTCTGTATCTGTTACTCTGAGTACTTTATTAGTATCCTCCTTCCCCCATGTTCTTCAATTGTCATGTAATAACTATGAAGAATAAAAGAATGCAAGAATAAAGCTTTCTTTAAGTATGCCAAGTTATTAACTCAATACAAAATATATTGTAAGGTGATTGAAAGCATTTGATTAATGTAAACGTTTTGCTGGTATAATCTATTTTTGAAAAGATATTAAGCTGAAGTTAAATTAGGCCAAATAAAATCAAATTTTAAAGTGGTAAAACTTTTTTTAAAGTGATGCAAACATAAAATAAGTGATAAAGAGTGGGAAAAACATATTTCTTGCATTTTTTTTCCAATTTTAGTTCAAAAACAATTTAACACTCGTTTATAAACAGGTGGTTATAATTTTAAATGTATACCAATATAGTTTCTGAAGTTATTTTCTTAATTCATTTCAACAAATCTTTGTACACACAAAAATCCATCTTTCCCATTGGCTACTGGCATATTTTTAATTTGCACAAAGTGTGTGTCCTCCCAACCCTCACTCACCATCAGTGTGTAGTCTTTCCTACAAGGACTATCTTACCTTGGGAATAAAACTATAAAACGTAATTGACTGGCTGACCACTAAGTTGTAGGCCATAAGGGCAAGTTACCAGGTTCTTTACTGAAATTATACTTCTACACTTTTAAAGTAGCACTAAACCCACTGATTTTTGCTGATTCCACCCTCAGCTCAACTTAGAAAAAGGCTTAAAAATGGGAGGGGTAGTTTGGGAGGGGCACTGGGTGATGTATGGGTTTAGAGGCAGGGCAAGATGTAGAGGTGATTGGCTGAGCTGATACGGCAGCAGTGTTATATTACTCCAATAATGTGGACTTTTCTACATCCCAGTCTACACCAGGCTGCTTGAGAAAATAAGTAAAAAGCACTTCTTTTTCTTTTATTTGCTGTTTTTATTTGAGTAGGGAAAGAAATAGCTGCAGGAGCTGACAAGCCAAAAGAACAAATACACAGCTAGCTAAAGAGAGAAAGAGAGTTTCACAGCTTACCCAAAGCTAAACACCGAAATAAAACACAACAAACTTCCCTAACTCTCCAGACAGTGAGGCAAAATATACTCAAAACAAACAGCTCCTTTCCACTGTTCACATAATATAATACATTCAGATTCATCTATTACCAGACTAACAACTGAATACTGCTAAATGGGCCCAAGCAAGTAGATAAACAAACACAAACTCAGCGGAAATACAGCAGCCAAGAACAGGCATATATACTACACTCTAAAAAACAGAGGTACGATATGAGTACTTTTTTGTACTCGAAGGTACACTCTTCATAATTGTACCCTCAAAGGTACAATATTGGTCTTTACAGGGTCAGATTTATTCCCTCTGAAGTACAAAGTCATTTCTAACAGCAATAAGTACAGATTTGTACCATTTAACCAGCCAAAAGGTACAGTATTCAGTATTCTGCATCACTGTACTAATGAACAGTATATATTTAAATTGCACATTTTTTATTTGAAAGCCAGACAATTTTGTATCATCAAGTTTTTGAGCCATTTTTAGTTGATGACAATGTTTATAATCTTTATAATCTATACTGGCACAAAAACCATGGGTACAAAAAAGTACTTTCACTGAAAGGTACTTTTTTGTACCTCAATATAAGGTACAGCCCCAGCGACAAGCTTTGTACTCTTTTAAGTACAAATCTGTACTTATATTTCTTAGAGTGTATCTTTAACCCCCTATACACTGAATATACACCCATTGTCCTGCTGCAAAACCCAAGTACACCTGAGCTTAAGGTCATAAACTGTCTTGTAAAACAGCAGATTTCCTGGTTCCATCAATTACAAGTTGTCCAGGCACTGAAGCAGCAAAGCATCCCCAGACCGTCACACTACCACCACCATGTTTTACGTTCAGTATAATGTTCTTTTATTCTGAAATTATGTGTTAGTTTTACACCAGATATAACAGGACACATACCTTTCAAAAGTTCCACTTTTGTCACATCAGTATAAATAATATTTACCCAAAGTTCTGGGAATCATCAAGATGTTTGTTGGTAAATGTGAGATGGGTCATTGTGTTCTCTTTGTTCAGCATTTTTTGTTTTTTGCCTTGGAACTCTTTCAAGACCATTTCTAACCAGTATCTTTCTTATTATTGAATTATTAACACTGACCTTAATGAGGCAAATAAAACCTGTAGTTCTTTAAATGTAGATCTGGGTTCTTTTGTGACCTCCTGGATGAGTCGTCCATGCCCTTTTGGAATAATTTCATTCGGCCAGCCACTCCTTGCAGTCCCAATGACTTTGTAACCTTTTCCAGACTGATAGATGATCAATGACTTTGTTTTCTCATCTTTTTTTGAATTTCTTCAGATTGGGGCATAATGTGTTGCTTTTTGGGATCTTTAAGCTGCTTCATGTTGGCAGGCAGGTTCTATTTGAGTGATTTCTGAATTCTACAGGTCTGGTAGTGACCTGGTTGTGGTTAATGTGGATAGGCAAAAAAATGGGAGGAGTCCCGAACCAAGGTGGTCGAGGCCATGAACTCACAGGTTGACGTAGACACGGTTCTTTTCCTGATTGACTCGTATTTCTGAGGCTTTTCTGAAGGTTGCAGAACAGTTTCATATGCAGCATGCATATACAACTCAGAGAGACCTATTGTATTTCACAAAGAATAAGAAAAAGTGGACGAGTGTTTGTACTAACTATGCAACTTTATGTTAATTTGACTTAATCCCACATTTTTGTGGTATTTAAGGTTTATTTATTCATTTATAGTAATTCAATTTACTCAATAATTAGAGCAGTTACATTTTAGTGCACTAATCTTGGTGGAAAAAGTGGTGGACTTGTCCTTTAAAGAAGAACTCCAGTGTAAAATGGACTTGGTGTATTAAAATCTGATAAAAAAAAGTACATACCTTTGTTCATAGGCGTAGGAACCGGGAGGGGATGGGTGGGACATGTCCCACCCAATATCTGAAACAGGTAGATTTGTCCCCCCCAAAAATGATACCACAGAACAGGGGCGTCGCCAGGAGCGGTTTTGTAAAGTTTTCTTTTTTAGATTCAGCAGCGGGGTGCAGCGAGCTGACGTTAAAACATATCTGGATATACAGCAATTTTCTAAAAGAAAGGTAACGGAGCTAACCATGCAACCTGTGTTAAGATTATTTCTGATAGCTGGTTAAAAATAAACAAATCAAAACCCACAGATGAAACCCACTGTGAGCTTGTGATAGTCATTGTTACTTGTAGACTAGGATTGCAGGATTACTGTAAATTATAATGAAGAAAAATTCTTTTAGCTATCTTAACTAGTTAGCTAGAAGCTGGATGTACTGGATCTCGGAAAGCTGAGAGAGAACGGAGGAGGGCTGTTCAACAAAGGCAAGTACTTTTTTTATCACGTTTTAATACACCCTAAGTCTATTTCACACCAGAATTCTCTGTTAAGTAAAAACATTGAAACCCACAGAAACGGAGATGCTCAACAAGAAGGTTTTAAAAAATATATATAGCGAAAAGAGATAATTTCCAGTCACATCACCTGCCATTCAAAATCAAGAAGCGCAAACACAGAAGGCGACTAATTTGCGGTGAAACGAGGGGGTGTTAGTAGTAGGTGTGAGTAGAGAAGGAGAAGAAGAAAAGCTTAGGGAAGGTGTGTTTGGTTGAGGAGAGGTGTTAAATGAGAGAAGTTTTCTCAGTGTAGAGAACCCACCACTCAACGGACATGAGCATAATTAGACAAGATCAAAAGCAAACAATCACGTGCATCATTATGCCATCTGCACCTTACTCGCCAGTGACGCGCTCCTCATTAGCCAGCCGTCACAATGAAAGAACACCAGGGAATAACGATTTGCTACAGGATACGCTGTGCATTACTGTTCACAGAATCAGCCTGACCAGAGCCCGTTCTCATTAGTGGAGCTCGCTCGCTTACATTTCACAACCGGACGACACTGTTTCTGTGAAATCTCCACCTACGCAACAATATAATTAGTGTTTCATTATTTTAAGAAGCACCTACAGTACATACGCTATACTGACAAAAGTATCTGTGCCCCTGCATTACGTTACGTGGTAATGTCAGGCTCGGATGGAGCTGCTTGGTCATGGGAACCCATTCCATGAAGCGCTCTACGCTCTACTGTTCTTGAGCTGATCTGAAGCTACATAAAGTTCGGAGGTCTGTAGTAATTGACTCTGCAGTGATTGACCTCCTTGTTTAAAGTGTGAAAGATATTCCCATTCATTACTCAGGTAGAAGTAAAGATACAAGGGTTTAAAATACTTCTGTAGAAGTTCTAAAGAAGTATCAACTCAAGCTTTTTACTGAAGTATGAAAGTATTGGATTCAGTAAAAGTAAAGTAAGGGGAGGAGGGGGGGGTTGTCATTAAGGGTGCTTTCACACTTTGGGTGCTCCGCCCACTTTGTTAACGTCATGCCGTCCAGTGGGTGGGACTGGACGCGCTTGACGTCAAACTCCGCCTTCCCGCAGGCTGCAGTCAGTAGTAGTTGGTTATTTTTCTTCTTCTGCTGCCATTGTTGAGGAACGCCTGCTCAGCTTCCTGTAATTGATCCGAAAGTTTGAACCATTCAGAAAAGCGCTTTCACACTGCAGGCGAACCGGACCATGTGTTTTAGGCATGCTACAACTTTCCATTTTCTCCCCAATTTTTACAGCCAATAAAACATTCCAATTATTAGGACTCCCCCTATAACTAGTGATGCTCCAGCACCAGGAGGGTGAAGTTTAGCATATGCCTCCTTCGATACATGTGAAGTCAGACTCCGCCTTTTTCTTTTCAAACTGCTGCTGATGATGTAGCATTTCCGAGTAGCATCACAGCGCACTCGGAGGAAAGCGCAGCGACTCGGTTCTGATACAGTACATCAGCCCATAGACGCCCCCTTCTGAGCAGAGAAGAGAGCGCCATCTACCCACCCATAGAGAGAGCAAGGCCAATTGCGCTCTCTCAGGGCTCCAGCAGCTGATGGCAAGCTACATAAACAGGATTCGAACCAGCAATCTCCCAATAATAGTGGCAGGGCTTAGCCTGCTGGACCACTCAGAGCCTCTACTACAACTTTTTTCTTAAGGAGGGCATCAATTCAATGTATCAAAACAATGTATATTGTGCTCATTAAATGGTCATTAAACAGTTAATAATTTTGCCATTTAAATAATGAAATATCATAACTTGTTAACTGATAAATCTCCTTGCTAAAATTAGATTAAACCAACCAAATTACACTGCAGAAATACTATTAATTTCCATTAACACCTCTTTGGGGTTTCAAATGGTGGCATCATGTTAATGGTGTTGACCTTTTCCTCACACTGGGGCCGAGTCTCGAATGGCTACTTACTCCCTATAGAGTGCCACTGCACAGGGTAGGCTTTAAATATACGGTTTCTGCAGCCAAACAGTGCATAATAAATCAGAATAAACTCATTTGGGATTCAGCCATATGTTAATAACAATTCCCTGCTGGACAACATAATCTAGAACACAAGTTTTAATTAAAATACAGAATATTAATGATGGAGTGTGTTATATGTCCATATATGTGTATGTGGTCCATGTTATCAGCATTACAATCAGTCTATTAATAGCGCAGTAGTTACTATTAACTGCAGAACTAAAATATACATAAAATGTGATTTAATTGTGATAAGTACCCCTTTTTCACATTTTGTCATCTTACAACCTTAAACAAACTTAAATGTATTTTATTGAGATTTTAAAGGAGAACTCCGGTGTTAAATTGACTTTTGGTGTAGTAAAAATTATAAAGAGTACTAACCTTTATCTAACGGCTGCTTTGGGGCATATTTTGCCCCAATAAAATGCTTTTTACACCGTTATCCAGTAGCTCAAAGTAGCTCTAAACCCTTTTTGGTAGAATCAGAAGAGACCTGACATTTAAAAAACAAGGCATTAAAAACTTTAAAAGTGCACAAGAAGCTTATTAAAAACCACTGTTTACATCCTAAAACTCATCCTAAAACTCTAACGCCATCATTAAAACTGTCTATCAGACACTAGACCTTTAAACATTTATCGTATTTTTTACTATGCATAATAAACATGGTTATAATGGGTTATACATTTTTATCAATATAAACATTTTCATGTTTATAATACCTTATGAATGCATTATAATCTGTTATGGGTATGTATATTGAGTCCTATAGAGATGACATACATAGAAAGTTTTACCACATTTTTCTCATATTTTTTTTATTTATTATTATTTAACAAAGAAAAAAAAAATATATATATATATATATATATATATATATATATATATATATATATCAATAACTATTACTGTTTTTTTTTTTTACCATATGCATGTTGGCCAGGTGCAAGGGGGGGTGTCTTAGCTTTTCCAGCATTTATTTGTCTCTGTTATAACCTAAATCTTAAGTATTGATATTTTTTCTTGATTTCTTTCTCGGTTTGACCTGTTGCTTTGTACTTTAACCTGGATTATGGATTGACCTGTGCTGTACCTGCCTGCCTGATTTGTTTTGTGACCCCTGCTTGCTCTGAGCCAATAGAAAGTCCATCTGTACATGCAGCCTCAACCCTATTTACTACAGGCAAAATGTGTTTTAATTCCCAAGCATGGGGCATTAGTTATAATTTTTATTTTCTTTTTTGCAACTTTTCCTTTTTAACTTTTTGTTTTTTAAAGGCACTCACTTACAGCAGTGAGCCATTGGCAGGGGAAGCATTTCAGCTCACTGTGATGAAAATGCAGCATTAAATTAAACAGCTACTGCGGGTTTAGAAAAAATATATAAATAAAAGCAATATAAAATGCCAAGTAACAAACTGCGCCATTAAACAAACTCACAGAGGAGGCAGACTGGGCTCATTCATTCTTAGTTTTTATACTTTTAGTTGTTGTTGCAGTTAAACAATCGAGTGGGCTGCAGTCCCTCAACACTGTCCCGTTTCCCTGCTTACTGACTGAAGCTGTTTTAATGTGTACACTGTAAATAAAAGCAAATAAAAGCTTGGTGCAATAGGTATTGTATGTCGCATAAACCATTGATTTTACTAAAGTTTACTTCAATCAATCAAGCAATCAATTAACCTTTATTTTCACTTGTTAATATATTGAGTGTAACCCCTTATTTTCAATGCAGTTAAGCATTTACAACTTAAAGGCCTTAAAGTCTGTGTTTGTTTTATTGTAGATACAGTGGTATGAAAAAGTTTGGGCATCCCTGATGATAATTTTCATGCTTTTCCTTTATAAATCATTGGTTGTCTGGATCAGCAATTTCAGTTACATATACCATAAAGCAGATGAACACAGTGATATCTGAGAAGGAAAATAAAGTTTATAGGACTTAATAAATATTTAAACAAAATTAAACAGATGCATAAATTTGGGCACCCCAACAGAAAAATTACATCGATATTTAGTAGATCCTCCTTTTGCAGAAAAAATAACAGTCTCTAAACTCTTCCCATAGCTTCCAATGAGAGTCTGGCTTCTGGTTGAAGGTATTTTGGATCATTCTTCTTTACAGAACATCTCCAGTTCAGTCAGATTTAATGGTTTCATGAACAGCCGCTTTAAATCCCACCACAGATTTTCAATAATATTCAGGTCTGGGGACTGAGATGATCATTCCAGAATGTTGTACTTGTTCCTCTGCGTAAATGATTTAGTAGATTGTGAGCAGTTTTTAGTGATTAGTGTCGTTGTCTTGTTGAAGTATCCACCCCTGGAACAACTTCAACAACTTTCTCACTGATTCTTCAAAATTGTTCTCAAAAATCTGCTGATATTGACTGAAATCCATGAGACTCTCAACTTTAATAAGATCCCAGTACCTGCACTGATCACACAGCCCCACAGCATGATGATAGAACTGCCACCAGATTTTACTGTGGGTAAGCAGCACCTTATTCCAAAATGAAGCTGGCTTGTCCAAATGTGCTTTAGCTTTAGCATACCTCAAGCGACTCTGTTTGTGGCGTGTGCTCAGAAAAGGCTTCTTCTGCATAATTATTCTCCCATACAGCCTCTCCTTGTGCAAAGTGTGCTGAACAGTTAATAGAAGTCTGTGGCTCTGTTGACTATGACTGTTCTCACCATCCTTCTCCTCTGCTTATCTGAGATTTTTCTTGTTCTGCCACTTCAGGTCTTAACTAGAACTGTGTCTGTGGTCTTTCATTCCCTCATTATTTTCCTCACAGTGATGAGTGAGAGTTGGTTTAAGGCTCTCTATTGCCACTCTTCAGAGAAGATGCAAAGAGCAGAAAAACTTACAGTTGGCCACCTTAACCCTTTCTCATCCTTTTCTTCCCAGGTCTTTTTTCCTCTGGTTTGTTTGACTCAGCTTTTTGTAATTAGTCTGTAAGTCCAAACCATCTAGATAAATGTTTCACACTGGACCATCGTTCAGTATATCCTAACTGAGAACACCTTTTTTGCTTGGATCAAACTCTGGCCTCTTTCCTACCTGCTACTTTGGTTACAAAAGTCAGTTCCAACTCAACTGAATTGCGTAAATAAAACTGTGTATACATTAATAGTAGATATGAGGTAAACAGAACCTGAAAATAACAGTTATAATAACTTATATTATACCACAGTTAGTTATGACCCTGCAATTTGATTGGCTGAGAGGCGTTTTATGAGTGACAGTATTAGCCGATAATGCACTGTAACCGAAGCTCTCCATGTATTACTCCACCACGTACAGGTAACCTACCAACAATGCAGCGCTTGCAAACCAAATACAATCCAAATGCGATGTCATTAAACACCACTGTGAGTCGCTAGATCCTACGGGCACAGTGCAGAAATGCTGTGTTTCCAATAGGTGGTGCAGGCAAGGATGCAGTCCCGAAAATAAATAAGCCCAGCGAGTTGTTATTGTTAAAATAAAAGCTTAAGTGTATATATTTTCATTTATTATAGGCTATTTTAAGCTTAAAGTAAGTTGGACTCATGTAATTCTGCAGGTCTTGCCGCTTGGGGCGTCGAAGTAAACAAAAAAATTAAAAAACATTTTCTTTTAGTTAAACGAGCCCTGGACTTTAATCTACACAGTTGTTTCTCCTAAAAAATGCTTATTTGGGTAAGTAAAGAGCTTCTGTTTATTTACAGTAAGCTTAGATTTACACAATTGTGACTGAAATGGCCGATAATGCAGAGCCTATGACCGCATCACAGCAGTGCCAAAAAAGACACGTTATAGCACGAACCTCCAGTTTATTATTGCGTAAATAACTATATCCCAAATTCTTATAAGAAAAATCTACTTATTAAAATTTACAGTGTTTTGTTTGTCTTTAAGTTAGAGAGTATCAGCTGATCTTTATAGGAAATAAACTAAACATTACACAAAAGTTGCAGGCTTCCTATTGGCTCCTGGGATCATTTATTTGCATAATGGGCATATTCATCTTCACCACCGTCAGTGTGTAGTGTCACCAACCAGGGAAATCTTCCCGTTGTCATTGAGCTAATGTTAGTCAATCATCACAGGGTAAAAATTTTTTTTTAAAGAAACTGGATTTCACTTTCTATTAGAATTTACATTGTTTACAGCTTTCAACTGGTCCTCATAGCCTAAAGTATATCCGCTGGAGTAAAACCAGCACACGTCATTTAATTCAGAAACTTTTTCCGCTAGTTTTCGCCGTTGAAAGACACAAACTAGCAGGCAACAAAAGTTCAGGTATTTCTCGAGCAGAGTCGTGCTATACACTACATTTAATGAGGAGTGTTTTTGCGGGGCATGTCATCCCTTGTTTCACTCGTTAGTCACAGCGACATAACCATTCAGCCGTTCTACGGAGAAGGCAGACCAGCAGCGGTTTCAGCAACGAGCGCCATGCCATTGTCACACAAAGTCGAGTCATTAGCCTTTAATCCTGAAGCAGTGGAGCTGAGGAGAGGTGTCTTCTCCAGCTCGGCACCGAGAGGCAAAAATCACTGATGTAGATGAAGAGACGCCGTCAACTTCAGCCAGCCAAGCACCCGGGATAGACCAAATAAATGCTGGCGTCTGAATATATTCAACATCCATGGCTGCTCGCCTGAACCGGAGTCGTCGAGGGACGTCTCACGAAGCCTTCAGCCATCCAGCGCTGATCTGTCCAACAACTCTACAAGCGATGGCCTGAAAAATGAGACAAGAACACAGCGAGGACTTCTTTTATTAATTATCCAGAGAGTGAAAGTTTTACTACAGAAGTCGCTTCCATGAAAGTTTACTAAAAAGCACTTTTACAAATATTAGTTGTCCAGCAGACTAAGACACTGCCAGTATGGCTTTGTTCACATTTTGCACAATGTGGTTTAGATCTGATTTTTTCATGGATGTGTGAACGTGCCAAAGCAGATTTATTTCAAAGTAAAAAGATTTAAATCACTTATATACTCATATGTGGTCCATGGACATGCGACATGAATGTGAACAGTCAAATCGGAATTCATGCGTCTTTTTTGCTTTTACGCATTAGCATTAGCGCTACGTGCTTCTCTCTTGTACCCACAAACACATCTCTTGGTGCAGCTGTGCAGCTATATCTCCAAAAACAGAAAAGCAAAATCAAGCCGCCTGGACATTTTTCACCTCCTCGACCTGAGCATTAACTTCAGATCAGCTGTTTGCTGTATCTCCACTCCAGCAAAAGATGCTCCACATTTGAGCTGCTAACAAACGCATCCATTTCCCTTTATAAAGCTACGAGTCTCTCGTCTCTCAAATATGAGGTTTTTTTTTGTTGTTGGTGAAGAAGGCGACGTTTATAATCATATCAGTGTGCACATGTGAGGCGTTTCAGGGACAGATTTGCCTGAGCAAAACATTGGATTTGAGCGATGTGGCTTGTAATGTGAACGTAGCTTAACATCAGAAGATTGCTGGTTCGAGTCTCGATCATGCAGTTTGCCATCAGTAGCCGGAGTCTGAGACAGAGAGAGAGAGAGCACAATAGGCCTTGCTCTCTCTGGGTGGGTAGATGGCGATCTTTCCCCACATCACTCCTAAGGTGATGTCGATCAGCACAGTGCGTCTGTGAGCTGATGTATCAGAACCGAGTCGCTGTGCTTTCCTCCGAGCTCGCTGTGATGCTTCTCAGAAATGCTGCATCAGCAGCAGTTCAAAAAGAAGCAGTGTTTGGCTTTACACGTATTGGAGGAGGAGTGTGCTAGTCTTCACCCTCCTGGCATTGGGGCATCACTAGTGACACAGGGAGGGCAGGATCTTCATGGATTGTATGGATAGTGGCTTCTGACAGTCGGTACCACTTTAAAATAAGACTACCTTTACAATCAGTTTATTAATGGTTACTAATTAGGTTGTAAATGCCTTAAAAATCATTAATAATCAGTTATAACACATATGTAGAAAGGGCAACAATATTGATGGCTGTGGGTTCACTACTTGGCAAACAACAGGTCATTGTTGCCCTTTCTGCGTATGTGTTATAACTGATTATTAATGATTTTTAAGACATTTACAACCTAATTAGTAGCATCAGGCAGTGTGTCAAGTCCTGCTGGAAAATGAAATCTGCATCTCCATAAAAATCGTCAGCAGAGGGAAGCATGAAGTGCTGTAAGATTTTCCAGGAAAACACTCCACTGACTTTGGACTTGATATAACAAATTTGCGTATTTTGTCGATGTTGGTGAGTTTCATGAATGGTCGAAATTTTTACCAAAACAACAAACCGTGTCCTTACATATTTTGCCGATTTTGGTGAAAAATTAAAAGTGCATTTTGTCCCATTTCTGACCACAATTTGGTCAAATTTACCATGTCCATGCATTTTTCCACTAGTTTGAGTCATTTTTCATGGAAAAAACAGGGTTTCATGAATGGATAAAATTTTCACCAATACAATGTATTTTGCTTATTTTGGTGAAAAATGAAAAGTGCAGTTTGTTGCATACCTGAGCAAAATTTGGTCCAATTTACCATGCCCATGCATTTTCCCACTAATTTGAGTAATTTTTCATGGGAAAAAAGGGTTTTATTAATGGTAGAATTTTTTACCAAAACAACGTATTCTGTCAATTTTGGTGAAAAATTTAAAGTGCATTTTGTCCCATTTCTGAACTAAATTTGGTCCAATTTACCATGCCCATGCATTTTCCCACTGATTTGAGTCATTTTTCATGAACAAAACAGGGTTTTATAAATGGTCGAAGTTTTCAGCAAACCGTGTCCTTACGTATTTTGTCGATTTTGGTGAAAAACGAAAAGTGCAGTTTGTCCCATTTCTGACCACAATTTGGTCCAATTTACCATGCCCATGCATTGTCCCACTGATTTGAGTAATTTTTCATGGAAAAAACAGGGTTTCATGAATTTTCACCAAAACAACAAACCTTACGTATTTTGCCGATTTTGGTGAAAAATTAAAAGTGCATTTTGTCGCATATCGTATAAAATATAGTACAAAAATAGTATAGTAAAAAAAATCTGAGCAACATTTTCCCACTTGTTTGAGTAATTTTTCATAGATAAAACAGGGTTTTTCTAAATCGTAATTTGTTTTCTTTAATTGTCATTACACTAAGGTAAATTTCACTTGCCAGTCCAGCAGATTTTATCAATAGGGAGCAAAAAAACAAAAAGAACAAAACACAGACTTACCGTTTCAGAGTCAAGAAACCCAGGCATCTGAGATACTCCCACAGAGCCATCATCCAGGTCCAACAGAGGGTGGTGCGACCAGAGTGAGAATAGCTCAGGGTTGAATGGAGGGAAAATCAATAGAGGAACTACAGAAGGCTCCAGAGAAAATCCTGAAAAAGAAGATGAATAGACCTGTACAGTACCGGGAAAGGGAAAGAAGCACTCGAGAGAAGACCACTATACCTCAAAAAGATCTGGAGATCTCAATCCTGAGATAAAAAACCCTGGTTACAAGCTTGGCCAGAGCCACATGCACACAGTAGCCTGAAATATGCTCTAATTATTGAATTCATTAAGCTAACCTAATTTAAACACTATAGTAATTTGGGATCACTTAAGCTCATAAATCCAAACTAACCAAAAAAAAAATAGTTAGGATAGTAGTGATTCCAGCTCCTTCAGCCCCCAAGTGGCTTCTCAGATATTTTCTTTGCCTAAAATAATTTATTACCATTATAAAAACATACACTATCAAATGTTTATGATTTATTAGGCTTTATTTACAGTAGGGAAAATATGTATTTGGTACACTACCAATTTTGCAGGGTTTCCCACCGACAAAGAATGTAGAGGTCTGTAATTTTTATCATACAAACTAAAAAAAACTATTACAGATTTGTTTGAAGCTTGTTGCTGGGGCTGTACCTTATATTGAGGTACAAAAGAGTACCTTTCAGTGAAAGTCCTTTTTTGTACCCATGCTTTTTGTATCAGTAAAGATTATAAAGATTATAAACATTATCATCAACTGAATATGTGTTAAGAACTTCATGATCCAAAATTGACTGGCTTTTAAATGCAAAAAAAAAATGTGCAATTAAAATATATATATTGTTTATTAGTACAGTGATACAGAATACTGAATACTGCACCTTTTGTCTGGTTAAATGGTACAAATCTGTACTTATTGCTGTTAGGAATGACTTTGTACTTTAGAGGGAACAAATTTGACCCTATAAAGACCAATATTGTACCTTTGAGAGCACAATTATGAAGAGTGTACCTTTTGAGTACAAAAAAATTACTCATATCGTACTGCCTTTCTTCAGTAAGAGCATTGAAGATGGGTTCAGGCTGGGTCTTCCAACATGACAATGACCCAAATGACCACACAGCCATGGCAACTAAGGAGTGGCTCCGTAAGAAGCATTTCAAAATCCTGAAGTGGCCCAGCCAGTTTCAGACCTGAACACTATAGAAAAGCTTTGGAGGGAGCTCTAAATCCCTTTAAACCTGAAAGAAACCTAAAAAGATCTGGAGATGATCTGTACGGAAGAGTGGGCCAATATCAGTGCTGCAATGTGTGTAAATTATGTTTAAACTATTTGATATTTATTGTTTTAAATACTTTTTTAAATAGAACTTTTAAATAGACAGACTGACTGATGGGTTTAAAGTTTAAAGGGGTACCTAACCCTCTGATTTTTGCTGAGTCCACTGTCAGCTCAAATTTTAAAAAGGCTAAAAAAAAGTGAGAGAGGTAGCTTGGGGGGGTCATTGGGTGATGTATGGGGTTTAGAGGCAGGGCAAGAGGGAGAGCTGATTGGCTTGGGCTGCAGCAGCAGCAGAGGGCGGTATTTTTTGAGTGACTGATCTAAGTACATGGACACATCATCTACGCCTATAGCAGAGTTGCACCTGCAAGGGTCATGCAGAGGCTGAAATTACCACAATAAAAACTTTTTTTAAGGGTTAGGAAAGTGTATGCAGATTTTAAGCATGACAGTTATGTTTCATTACTTCTAACAAACAAATTTTTGCCAATAATGGAAAAAATATGGTTTAGGGATTAGTGGTTCTTGAAAGACCCATGTGATGCAAATTACAGAACCTCTTTTCTAGGAGTACCAACATTTTTTCCAGGCCAGTTACTTTGTTTTTTTTTATTATTATTTTGTTGAAACACAACTCAAAAGCAACGTCTGATTTACATTAGTTCATTTTCATTAAAGCTTGTATTTATTATATATATTTTTTATTTTATTTCAATTTTCTTCCCATTTTCTCCCCAATCTACAAGGCCAATCACCCAACCCACTCATTAGGATCCTCCCTATCACTAGTGATGCCCCAACACCCCAGGAGGGTGAAGACTAGCACATGCCTCCTCCGATACGTGTATAATTAGCCACCGCTTCTTTTCAAGCTGCTGCTGATGCAGCATTACTGAAGCATCACAGCGCGTGATTGGAGAAAAGCGCAGTGACTCGGTTCTGATACATCAGCTCACAGATGCCTTGTGCTGATCGACATCACCCTAGGACTGATGAGGGGAGAGAGAAAGGGCAGTTGTGCTCTCTCAGGGCTCTGGTAGCTGATAAAGCTGATAATTTTGTATTTTTTTTAACAGAAGTGTTCCAATTCAAGTCAAACCCTCGAGTTTTGAGAACTTTTCGCTCCATATTTTCACTTATAATTGAGAAATATTTTGACACCCAAACTTTAAATTAAGCCCTAGTCTCAGTTTCTCTGTGCTTTTTCGACTCCTGCATATCGTTTGACACCACTACTTGGAGAGGGCCCTCGCTTCTCCCTGGTGGTTCTGCAGGTGGTTATGCAGATGACTATTATCTTCTTATTATGCAGGTTTGGTTTTCCACATAACACCCTTTTTCAAATGATATCAGATTATAATGTGGTGCAGAAGTGAAGCCACAGCTGTGTGGGAAGCGCAGCAGCAGCAGCACCATGCAGTAGAGTTTTTCATGCTTTATCAGCTCACTGCTTATTTATCAAGCCAGTCATGGGCTGGATCAGGTGGGTCAGTTCATAGAAAACATTAAACTGTGAAGGATCTATTCTCCAAAACCTGGCAAGTGTGCCAGGGCGGTGACAGAAAAAAAAAAAATTGCTTTTCATTGCCTGATAAAACCCATCATTCTTTATTCCCCATGCACTGGTACCTTTATCCTTACCCGTGCCATTTATCCTAATGTTCTAAAGGAAATGGATCATGAAATGATGCCCGAGCTTCAGGCCCTCGGGAATGTAAACCAATAACCAACATGAGTTCCCAAAAGCATTTCAGCACAAAGGTGACTCTTAGCTACACGGATTACCCTCACTTTATCTCTATCATAATTGAGATGAT
This sequence comes from Astyanax mexicanus, assembly GCF_023375975.1. NCBI lineage: Eukaryota > Metazoa > Chordata > Actinopteri > Characiformes > Acestrorhamphidae > Astyanax > Astyanax mexicanus. Next base: position 39,798,742 of record NC_064421.1, read on the forward strand.
ATTAACACTAAGATGCTTTAGAGAAAACGAGCCAAATTCTGTTAGCTAGCAGCTTTACCTTTGTTTGCCATTGTGATAGAATCAAATCCCGTCTGTTTCATTGTGTGCCTTAGTACTTTATTCTAAAATACAGCTTAAAATGCCTTAGAGAATGAACTGTAAGTGTAACTTAAGTAAGTGTAAACCACCTCTGTGCATTCAAATATTTAGAACTCATATTATTTAGTATAATCATATTATATGTTACACACAGAGTGATCTATTTAAGTGTTTATCTCTTTTATTGTTGATAATTATGGCTTACATCCAATGAAAACCTCCAAAAATAGATTGTCTGACTGTATGAATGTAATATTGTGTGAAACTTATCTGTCAGTTTACTCATGCATTTCTACAAAGCATTTAAACAGACTTGGAGCAGCTGTCCATCGGGACAATAAATTATTGCGTCCTAAAACCAGGTGTTTCATTGTCCAACCCCTGTAGCTGCCACTGTGTTGAGATTTATTCTAAGGTAAGAGGTTCATAAATTAAATTTGTAAACAGAGCTCATGAGCACAGTGTGGTAGATGTGATGACGTATGCTGACTCCAAAGAGGGTCCTGAATGCGCTGCCTCGTAAGGTTCCTCATTGGCTAAAATTCTGCCAAATGAGAGAGCTGCATTTGAAGGCAATGACTACGTAGGCAGCTGCCTTTAGATTGGACCATACCTTTCGTATAAATTGGGAAAAGAAATTGTAACCCTGGTTTCAAAGTGATTATTTAATTATAGTGTATCATTACATAATACATATAAATACTTAATGTTAGAAAATAAATAATATTAGTTTAATAAAAATGTAAGATATTAAAAAAAAATATTTGATCTCTATAAAATAACCTAAATATAGTAAATAATTATAAAAAGGAAAAATCTGTAATATTTAGCGATTTAATATTAATATCTTAATATTAATGGTGTTTAAACTGAGTGCCATACTAAAACTGCCCACTGCGCAAAATGTTAACCAATCGGCAGCTTAACCTGTAGGATCCCTGGGACCACCCACTGCGCAAAATTTTAACCAATTAGGAATCAAGTGGGTGTGGCCAATAAGCTTCGCGGCGCCGGAGTACCTTATTCTCTGGTGATTGGGCGAGCAGACGAGATCTCCCTGCAGCTACTCGCTGAGAGGCAGAGCCAGAAACTTTTCAGGATTTAGAGAGTTTCAGAGTTAATTTGCGAAAACTAAGTTCTAATTTCAGCTCTGTTTAAGTTAGGAAGCTTAACTAGACTAATTTAACCACTAAAAACCGACTTTGAATGACTTTACTGACTGCCGCCGCACGTCGGAGCCGAGTTGCCGCGCGCGGGTTGCCAGATTGGCGGGAAGTAAACACCCGGATTGGATTTGGTGAGTGATAAATTTTTTAAAGTTAATAATTTCGTTAAAATGCTGCTTAAAACAAAAGGTAAAACTGCTAAACTAGTACTGTGGTGTGTTAAAAGTGTAGCAAGCGAATTATTTTCACTCAAAAGTATTTTTCTGCTAAGCTAACCGTCTAATGTGAAAAAAGGCTATAACATTATATATTTAATACTCACCTAAATCCTTAATAATCATTCTTACCTTAAACACTGTTCCGAAATCTTAAAAGAATCTGAAACTAAAAAGACAAACAGTTATTAAATTAATTATATACTAATTATAGATACATACCTGAGGACTGAGAAATAAAAATAAGAATCCAACCTAAAATAATAGCTACTAACAATAAATAACAGGTGATACACTAAACACTATAGAAAAGAAAACCTTTATGAGTACTTGCCTGATATTTTTATGTATTTTGTTGTTTTGTAGTGAACTGAATTGTTTTAAGGGTTTTATTTTTTGTTTTTGGGGAATATTTTACATTTGTCTACATACTTATTTTTCTTGTACTGTGGAATCTAATCTAAACTTCTTAATATTAGGGGTGTAAGAAAATATCGATACACTTGAATATCAAGATATTACGTTTCGCAATACTGTATAGATTCTCAAAAACGCTGTATCGATTTTTTTATTAAGTGTGTTTTTATTAAACTCCCGGCAGCTAGATGGCAGACAGTAGTTATTTTTGTATTGTTTATTCACCCGGCCGCAAGGTGGCAGTGCTGTGATCTATCTTGATCCATTCGGTGCCTCCAGTACACTGCAAGTAAGGACAGCACTGCATTAGCATTAGCACCCCGCTGGCCATTGGCAGAATCTAAACACGTTAGGCCGGTTCCTGGGGTGTACAGAGCTGAAGTGTGGGCTAATTTTGGCTTCCACAATGAAGAAGACAGTGTTTAAAACTGTTGAAAAAAGTGGCATGATATTGGATGCTACAGGACCTGTTATTAAGTCTAATGGAGCTCCCACCGTTCTGATTGTTTACAAATTAAACTTTTTCCACTTAGATTAAATTAGGTTGTACGAGGTTTTTTTTAAAGTATATCGCATCGTGAGCCCTGTATCAATACACAGCCAATACACAGCCCTAGTAAATATATTAAGAGTTTTCATATACTTGCACTTGTCTCTCATTTCCACTGCATCCAGAGCGAACCTATCTGGTCCATACTTTTCCCTAGTTCTTATTAAAGTAACTATTAATGTAACCACCCCTAGAGGGCGCTACAAAATGCAGGAAATCTATTTTTTCAAGCCCTTAAAAAAGTAAAATAACACATTCTGACAAATCCCGTTCCCTTCTTATACTAACATTCCAGTTTCCATTCCTGTTTACATGAGTAATGCACTCAGCTCTATACTTCTGTCTGCTTTGGCTGCAAACTAAACAATGCAAAGACCCCATACAATCACAGCAGACTGCTGACATCCCGCTGTGCTGAGATGAACGCATCGTAAAGAGCCCGATTACTGCCACTGCTGCTGGATCTTCATGTTCTGAGCCACTTGGCATAATGAAGAATAATGAAATCCTGAGATTAGTGTTCCAGAACAAAAGCTATTTACTCATATTCCACTTAAACTGACAGCATATGCTCGCCCTTGAGATGTATTTGGAATGATTTCTCACTAAATGATGAAGTGTCCTTATCTGTATGTCCGTGGCATGCGCACGCATGCGCTCACATGACTGCAGATTCGTCCTTTGCTAATTGGACATCTGGTAGCTTTGACATGCTATTAAAGGCCCATCTTTAAAGGGCCCATACCGTACATACAGCAGCAAGAAAAAATATGTGATTCCTTTGGAATTTCATGGTTTTCTTTAATGCGATCTTCATCTATGTTAATGAAATTGACAAATATAATGTAGCTAAAATAATTACTCAAAACAAATTAGGATTATTCATGTCTTTATTGAGAAGAACCATAAAAAATGTATAGTACCAGTAGAAAAAAAAAAAGTAAAACCCCTTCAAAGGGGCTAATTAGAGTCAAGTGTTAGCAAACCTTGAATCTTGCTAGTTTGGAGGTATGACTAATAAATAGCTGTCATGTCTGGTGCTGAAAGCACGTCTGTGTCTCCCACATCCAGCTCTATCTGCGATTCTCACAGTAACAACTACAATACCCAGAACGCACCACTCCATGACACTACACACACTCCCGATCACATGACACGTCACATGAAGCCACCAGGAAGTCCCGAGTACTGATTACTCAGTGTATTTAAGGACCATGCTCACGCTCACACCTCGCCGAGTATCTGTTTGGTAAATCCTACAATACAAAGCGTTTCTCTTGCCCTTGCTATTTTCCGTGTATGATCCTGTTTTTGTTTTCTACCGACTTTGATTTTTGCCTGCTCCCTTGTGTTGGATTACCGTGTATGACCTGGACTGTTTATTGTACTCTGGATTTTTGCCTACCCTGTGATACTGCCTACCCGTGTATGAACTCTGGACTGTCCTCCGGTTATGGTATGGTTTCTCTACACTGTGCATTTTTGGTACTGACCCTGTTTCTGTTGACTACCCCTGTCTACTCTATAACTTTAATAAAAGTTATTTTATTGTATCTGCACCAGTCTCATTCCTGTCTGGCCCTGACAATAGCACCACACAAAAGTGGAAAACACATCTACAAGATAGTGTTCGATAGTGACTGTCTGTATGTCAGCTGAAACTTTAGAAGTAGAAATTGGGGGATGCCACAGGACAATGACCCAAAACATTGGTGCAAATCCAGATCAGAATGGCTTAAGAAAATAAAAAAATGCCTTTGTAATGGCCAATTTAGAGTGCAGATCTCAGATGCTATGGATTGACTTAAAGAGAAATGGACAAAAAAAAAACATAATAAAAACCTGATATATATATATATATTAGGGCTGCCACGATTAGTCGACTAGTCACGATTATGTCGACTATTAAAATAGTCGACGACTAATTTAATAGTCGATTAGTCGTTTTTTTTTTTTTTCTTTGTTTTTCTCTCCAAACTGCTGCGACTGCCTTTCTGTCCTGGACGCACATGCGCAGTAGTGGAAACCGGGGTAGGTAGTGGACGACATCTCAGGACATTATACAGACAGGCTCTGGTTTCATGGCTACCCCGCTACAGAACTCAAAAGTGTGGGATCACCAAGAAAATAAAAGTGAAACGCGTGCAATGCAATATCTGCAATGAAGAACTTGCCTTCCTCGGCAGCACAACCGCGATGCACGAGCACCTGAAAAGGAGGCATGTTGTGGCTGATTAAATGACGAAGAAGCTAAATTGCTATTTAGCTGCTAAAATTAGCGTAAACAGAGCGTTAACTTAGTACTTAACTTACTCATCTTGATAGCTTTAAAACAGAGGTCACTAATAGGCGGACCGCGATCCGGATCCAGACCCAGACGTTGTCACAAATGCCGTCCCAAACCGATAAACTACAGAGAAGGATTTCATTCTGACAGTGGCTTCTGTTTTCAGTGCTTTTCGGTGCAGTAAACTCACAGATCAGTCATGTGTGGTGTAAAATCACCAAACGCTCTCCTCTGCCAATCAGATCTGTGCAGACCGCTGCCCTGTGTACGGTAATGTACACAATATCTGGACAGAGAGGCATTTTTTATTAATATACTTTTTTTTTCATAATAGTTCAAACAACCTCACGGTTGAGATGTTTCATAAATGCCAGTGCCTTATCCTTATTTTACACAGTTGTTTACACTTTATGCTAAACAGTAAAATCTGTAAAGTCTGTTACAACAAGCTGCATATTTCATTAAAGGTTTAATGAACTATGATTTTAATTGTTTTTATTTTTAGTTAGCATATAGCTGAAATCTAATGTTGGTTGTATAATAGCAGCTGCATTCTATTGTGATAAACTGTGTTTTATATTCAATTAACGTATGATCCGATTAGTCGACTAATCATAAAAAATAATCGGTGATTAGTCGACTATAAAAATAATCGTTTGTGGCAGCCCTAATATATATATATATATATATATATATATATATATATATATATATATATATATATATATATATATATATATATATATGTACATATACATATATATATATATATATATATATATATGTGTGTGTGTGTGTATATATAAATATTTTTTGTGTGTTATTACTTTAGGAGCATTATGTTTATCAATATTTTTTACTTAAAACAAGATCAGATCACATTGTATGACACATTTATGCAGAAAACCATGAAATTCCAATTGGTTCACATGCTTTTGTTGATACTCTACATTTTGTACATTTTCCAATTCCACTGAAGATATGTGTGGTTTAATGCACCAAAAAAACCAACTACTACATGTATGACCTACTCGCAGTAACAAATTTTATTTGTCTACATTTCTTTAATGGTTTTATACTGTTTATTAAATAATAGAATACAGTTTGACTAACATTTTTGATTATTTGTGTGAAAGTTGCCACATACAGTCATGTATCAAGAATGTAATGATGCACTGTAATGGTCATGGAGGCGTACAGGTTCTGTATACCATCCTGCAGCACAATTACTTTCACAACTCAAGCCGAAGGTGATGATTGCTTGCTGACAATTTGTTGAAAGGACTTTCTTGCTTCTCTCATGTCAATGATTTGTCCCCTCTCAATATCTGTCAACTGGGAAAATGTCTTTGAGGGCATCATTAAGACATGTCTAGCAGTCAGCAATATCTCATCATGAGGTACACTACCTAAAATACTCTCACAGTGCCTTTTTATAGGACTGTGGGTAAAGTGGTTTTACTCCCTCTCCTGGTAAGACCCAGTGTCCAATCAGACCACACCTGTAATCAATTTGTATCATTCTGTACCATTTTTGACCAGTCTCTTTCTTATTATTAAATCATTATCAATGACCTTAACTGAGGTAAATGAGATCTGCAATTCTTAGTTTGTTAAAATAGTGTAGCATCTTTAGCCCTATTCCTGTTCATTATTATGTGATCTTGAGATAATTCTCTATTTAACTAGGGCTTCTCAGGAAGGTTATTTCTGTCCAGATCAACCATGTCAACCATGTGTTTTTTCTTTTTTTTTTCTTCAGAGAAAATCATCCTCTGAGAAAAACTGCAGGCTAAATGCGATAATGTTTTTCACTGAACTCAACGACTGTCTGATAAATTTAGTCCCATTCATTTGTGCTTGTCTGGGAGTGAGCTCTGGCCTTTATTTATTCTTCAATGTGTCTTTGAAATATTGACTCATGGAACTTGTTGTTTCCATCAGCAGCCAGAGCCTGAGAGAGCACCAGTGATTGGAGCATTGTTATTGATGAAAGGAAGACTAAAAAGTGGGTGAAATAATTGGGGAGAAAAAGGGAAAAATACATAACTATAAGAGGGAAATACAACTTCCATTCTATTCCAAAAAAATCCAATTAGCACAATTTTCCTTTTTTTATGTTTCACAAGTAAATTTAATATACCGTAAGATTATTCGGTAACACTTCCTATGAACCCTGTATTCATAATGCATTATATAACATGCATAACACCGTATAATGACTGTAATAAGCCTGTATAATAGCTCATAAACACATGATAAACTACAAGTATACGGGTTTATAAATAAAGGGCTTATAATGCCTTATAATATCTGTTCATAAGAGTATTGTACAATGTAGTGTTGTAATGCACTATAATGCATATTTGGTATATTTTGGTATAATGCATTATAACATGCAGCAATTATTTCTCAAATTAAGCTTTAAAAAAAGTTATACTATTATGTAACACATTATAAAGCTTTATATACAGTCATTAGTGACTTTAAGTGAAGTGAGTATTTATATACTTTTTAAATTTGAAGTTAATTTTCTTATGCCTCACTGTAATGTCTTATAAAGCCTTATGAGTGCTCTTTACTGGCTTTAAGTGAAGTGTGTTTTAAACGTGAAGTAAATGTTATTATGCTATTATGTTATTAAATGTTATAAGTCAGTAATAACTGTATATAAGGCTTTATAATGTGTTACACACTTTTATAAAAGCTTAATTTGAAAAATCATAGCTGCATATGAAAATGCATTATACCAACATATACCAAATCTGTGTTTATAAACAGATATTATAAGGCATTGTGAGCCCTTTCATTATAAACCCTTACACTTGTAGTTTATAATGTGTTATGAATGTCGCTGTAAGTATTTATAAGTTATTATACAGGCTTATTACAGTCATTATAAGGTATTATGCATGTTATATAAGGCATTATAAGCACTTTATTAAAATCTAAATGCAATCCACAAGACGCATTGCTTTTCCCAAATAACATGAAAAATGCTAAAATGAAATGCAAAACCACTATTACATTACATTTTACAGCATTTGATCTCTTTACTAAAAGACAATCACAATGCACAGGATTGCATTTCGTCTAGGAGCAGTGCGTAGTTCGTGCCACAATAAAATTTAATCACTGTCCAATCAGAACCCACTAATGAAATTGAGCTGTTCTCAAGAATCTGCTGATATTGACTGAAATCCATGCACAGCATGATGGAATCACCACCACATTTTACTGTGGGTAGCTTTAAGTGTTTGTGTTGGAATGCTGTGTTGTTTTTCCTCCATGCATAAATAACCGCCCTCCAAATAACTCAATTTTAGGTTCATCAGTCCACACACAGCACCTTATTCCAAATTGAAGCTGGCTTGTCCAAATGTGCTTTAGCTTTAGCATACCTTGAACATAAAATTAAACTATTATACAAAATATTGTATATTGTTTTGAATCAGGACTGTTTGTTCATTCCTCATTTTGTTTTGTATACATCTAATAATTTTTGAATTCAACAAAAAAAGGGGGAGAATAGTAGTGTAGGATTAGCTTGATAACCTTCTTTAATATTCTGTCAAAATAGCATTACAATCTAACACTTCTTTTCGGATGCCACATTTTGTCAGTAATAGTATAAGTTTCAGGTTTTGTGACAGTTTATGAATTGTGTGGACTGAGAAGTGAACGATTTTTAAAATAGACTTTTTAAAATATTAATGCTTTTTTTTTTTTTTTTTAAATAAGGTCCATTGGCTTTTCCAAGGTTTGGGCCCGTTAAAACATAATAAGGCGCTGGAAGCATTATCAGAAACTAACTGCTATGGAAACAAAGCCAATCACTGGCACCGGTGGAACAGTCCAGCACTGTGTGTGTGTGTGTGTGTGTGTGTCCTCTTTCATTACGGTGTAAAAGCAGAGAAGCTAAATGTCATCTTTGTCATGCAATTTCATAATGAATCACTGCAGCAAAACTCAACCACTCTAACAAGCTCGCAGATGCCAAGGTAACAGCACATTAACACACACCCACACACACACACACACTATTAAAAAATCGACTACTGCTCTACATCGGTTTGGTTTCGTTTGTTGCCGGTCTCCCATACTGGTCTTCCACACTGGCCACCAGTAACTTAACTATGCTCTGAGGCCTCTCAGCCTGAGCCTGCTGAGTTTTACCCACTTATGAAGACTCTGTGTGGGCTGGTTAAGAGATGTTACAATTTGTGAAAAAATAAAAACATCACTACTGGGAGGGAATGTTTTTATTTTTACTGATGTGGAGCATCACTGAATTTTTAAATAGTAGTAAAACAAGTACAGGGATGTAATAAGTAAAACTTTGAAGCAAAAAAGTGACAAAAATAACTGATACTGGGGTTATACTAGGGATAGTGAACACCATTACACTCTGAAAATGAATTACTATTCCTTTCCATCTTAAGGAAAATGCTATGTTAAAAAAAACGCAGAATAAGCATTGATGTCGGCTTCTTTTTCTTCTATTCCACCTTATTTACAAGTTTTACATCTGTATCATTGTGTGGGGAGTATAGGGTAGTATAGAGAGTGTAAGGTATTATAAAAAGTGTAAGGTAGTATAAAGAGTGTAAGGTAGTATAGTGAGTGAAAGGGAGTATAGAGACTGAAAGACAGTATTAAAAATGTAAAGTAATATGTTATAGTACAAGTGGTATGTGGTAGTATAAGAGATACTTACAGAGAGTATAGGGCAAGGAGTATAAGGTGGAGTTGGGATTATTGGGTAGTCTATAGAGTATATGGTAGTATAGAGAGTGTAAGGTAAGGTATTGTAGGGTGTATGCAGGTAGTATAGGGAGTGTAGAGTAGTATAGGGAGTATGCAGGTTATATAGGGTAGTGTTGGAAGTATAGGGAGTATGCAGGTAGTGTAGGGTAGTGTATTGAGTATAGAGTAGTATAGGGAGTATGCAGGTTATATAGGGTAGTGTCGGAGGTATAGGGTGTATGCAGGTAGTATAGGGAGTGTAGAGTAGTATAGGGAGTATGCAGGTTATATAGGGTAGTGTTGGAAGTATAGGGAGTATGCAGGTAGTATAGGGTAGTGTAGGGAGTATAGAGTAGTATAGGGAGTATGCAGGTTATATAGGGTAGTGTTGGAAGTATAAGGAGTATGCAGGTAGTATAGGGTAGTATAGGGAGTGTAGAGTAGTATAGGGAGTATGCAGGTTATATAGGGTAGTGTCGGAAGTATAGGGAGTATGCAGGTAGTATAGGGTAGTATAGGGAGTGTAGAGTAGTATAGGGAGTATGCAGGTTATATAGGGTAGTGTCGGAAGTATAGGGTGTATGCAGGTAGTATAGGGAGTGTAGAGTAGTATAGGGAGTATGCAGGTTATATAGGGTAGTGTCGGAAGTATAGGGAGTATGCAGGTAGTATAGGGTAGTATTGAGGAGTCTAGGAAAATATAGGAGGTATGCAGGTTGTAAAGGGTAGTGCAGGGAGTATAGGATGTATGCAGGTAGTATAGTGTAGTGTTGAGGACTCTAGGAAAATATAGGGAGTGCTGGTTGTATAAGGTATTGTAGGGAGTATATGGTAGTGTAGGGAGTAAAGAGTAGTATAGGGAGTATGCAGGTAGTATAGGGTAGTATTGAGGAGTCTAGGAAAGTATAGGGAGTATGCAGATAGTATAGTGAGTATAGGATAATATAAGGTAGTATGGGGTTGTATAGACGTAGTACAGGGTAGTAAGGGCAGAATAGAGTAGTATAGATGGGAGTATAGAAAATATAGGGAATATAGGAAGTATTATGCCAAGCAAAAAAAAAAAAGTAATGAAACGGTACATTGTATTAAAAGAGGCACAGGATTGGCTTGCAGTACTTTTGCAAAGTACTGAAATGTAACAACAGGATGCATAATTATCTACAGAATTAATTACCTTTCCTTTCAATTTAATTTCAATTCTAGCCTGTATCAAAAAGGCTGTCAATCTGATGGAATTAGTTTAAACAAATCACCTCATCTCCTTATCGTCTTGCTGCAGTATGATGAATTTAAACACATGGCATGTGACAGTGATGGCTAACACAAGAGGCTAATTATTCTAAAATTCTAAACTGCGTGAACATCAACTGCTGGTGTAAGAAAATTAACACTATTGTGCAAGAATGTGGCAACGCTATTATTTCAACATTTCAACTACAACACAGCCAACTAGTTTGGTGTAAATGGGCCAATTTGCATGTTATGCGTCACAAATCAGTTTCAGTGGGATTTCATTCAAGCCATTACCTGAAGATGCACTTGAATACTAAGTGTAAATGCATGTGCTTGAAACCCCACTAGGTTACAAGTGTGTTTTTGGTTTAATATACACAACTGAAGTGATCCGTGCCTTTTTAGTTTGAGCATGCGTCCAAATAAAAAAAATATAGGATATTGGATTTTTTTTTTTGCTTTAATTTTAAGTTTTTTTTTTTATCAGTGACAAAATGCTTCACATAAATCAGGCCTTAATGATGGGCAGAACGGAACCCTGCTACTGTCCAATAGATGAAGAATAATGCATGACTCCCCTCATAAAACTGCAGTGGAGCTGCAAATATGCACATATTCAGCACCATCACTTATTTAAAGGGGCGTACTTTAGTCCCGGAAGAGAGAGGGGGGCCATAATCGGAGTAATCATGCCTTAAATTCAGCCTAAACACCCAGCTATCATCTCCCCATCTAATGAATTAAAATGAGATCTAATCGCCGACCCAAGCTAAGAGGGGATCATTAATTGAGTGGTGAATATAGTATCGTGTCAGAGACGAATTACTGGTTTCAATCAAGAACAGTCGCAGCACTGCCGTGTACTGATGATCTACAAGCCCAGCAGGGCAGGAGGAGATATGAGACACAGACTGGGAACAGGATTACATTAGTAACTTTTATATTTTAACACCATATACACTTTCAGATTGCCTGAACATTAAAAGATTAGTATACCCTAAAGAAAAAAAAGTAGCTTAAAGTATACTAAACATTATTATGCTTTAGTGAACTGACGTGTTCTTGTAGCCACTTTATTATTAATCACTATATTTAAAAAGTGCTTTTTTTGTACTCATTATACTTTAATTGTATAAAAATAGTACAAAAGTTACTTACTTAAATTGTGCTAAGTGTACTTAACTGTTCTAAATATACTTTAGAAACATTTAAACATACTACTTTATGTATGTAAGCCTATATTTCTAAAAATTCTTACAGTAAAATTATAATATATTTAATGAGTATCACAACTGTATCACTATTATACAACGGGTATATAAGAAATGTACTAAGAATTGATCTTAAATATATTTACATTAGAGTACACATATGCTTCTTGTTCCTGTCTTTTGCAAGTGGCACACTTCTAGTATACTTAGTTATAAAGGTATAAAATATATTTTAATATACTGTACTACAATTTTTAGCTTACATTTTTTACACTGTATCCTATAATTTACTTTTCTAATTATTTTTCTATAATTACAGAGCATTGAAATACATTTTAACTGTTATATTAATGTTTTAATACCTAAATATATTTTTAAAAAATTTTACCAATGCAGTAATTTAATTTACTTTTTAAAATGTCACATGATACATTGTATTTTAAGTGAACTACTGTTACAGTTGTTTTTAACACACTTTGTTAAAAAATGGACAAAAGTATATTTGGAAATAAGCATTTTAGAAGTATATTGAATTACAATAAACTGAAAGTGTACTTAATAGTTTTCGTAGTGTTAAAATACACTATATTGTACTTAAAATTAAAATTATGATCAAAGTTTACTTTCAAACATTTGATGAAAGTATAATATGTAATGTACTTTTAATATATTTTAGGTGATTATATTTTACAGCATACTTAAACATTTCGTAATATGTTTTAAGTACAATTAAGAATACATCTTTTTCACCAGGGTAGTATTATATTTCTGTACTAATTGTTTTGTTCTAAAATTCTCAGAAAATGTGACCCGATATTAAGGAAACATGCGAGGTTACTGGCATCTCCTGGCATCTCTGATCCTGCCCATTTCCTAGTCCTGTTTCCACACCCCAGGTTGCCAGGTATGGAACACAATAGCAGGTAAACACAGTTGGCCACAGCTTCCTTTTACGAGCAGGGTAAAAAAAAAAAAAAAAAACAGTAAAACCAGGAAATATTGATCAATATTTAAGTTTGATAGAGATGGAGACAGCCCAAGAACCCAGAAGGACTACAAGACATGTTTCTTTGTTTCAGCAGAATTCAGCTAGTCTTCACTATGTAATTTATCATAACCACTGGTAGGTTTATCTATTTGTACAGCCTTCATTTGTCACAATGATACAAAAAACAGTAGTAACACCCAGCCAACCACGTGAGACATCATAGAATGCCATAGAAATATACCATGCCTATCACCTGACATATTATATCTGAAAAAGCAACCATAGCAACCAATTAGAAATGCCAAAGCAACTGCCTAGCATCCCAGTGAAGGAAATAATTATTTGACCCCTTGCTGATTTTGTACGTTTGTAAGCCCACTGAGAAAGACATTAACAGTCTATAATTTTATGGGTAGGTTTATTTTAACAGTGAAATATAATTAAAAAAATCCAGAAAATTACATTTGTATAAATTATACACATTTATTTGCATTTTGCAGAGAGAAATAAGTATTTGATCCCCTACAGATCCCCTAAGAGTTCGGGTCCTACAGACCAGATAGACACTCCTAATCAACTCATTTCTTGCATAAAAAAAAAACAGCGGTCTTAAACTGTCACTTGTATATAATAAGTCTGTAGCTGTATTGTAACATCTACAACATGGGCAAGACCAAAGAGCTTTCTAAGGATGTCAGGGACAAGATCATAGACCTGCACAAGACTGGAATGGGCTCAACCATACATAAGATGCTGGGTGAGAAGTAGTTGATGCAGTAATGCAACAGTAAGAATAAATGTCGATCTGGGGCTGTAATGGATTAAAATTCTACAGTGCCCACAAGGTCCTCCTGCTCAGAAAGGCACATGTGCAGGCCCGTCTGAAGTTCACCAATGACCACCTGATGATTCTGAGAGTGACTGGGAGAAGGTGCTGTGGTCAGGTGAGACAACAATTGAGCTCTTTGGCATTAACTCAACTCGCTGTATTTAGAGGAAGATACATGTTGACTATGACCCAAAGAACACCATTCCTACTGTCAAGCATGGAGGTCTTATGTGTTGGGGGTGTTTCTCTGCTAAGGGCACAGGACTACTTCACTGCATCAATAGGAGAATGGATGGAGCCATGTACCATGAAATCCTTAGTGACAACCATCTTCCCTCTGCCAGAACATTAAAAATAGGTCATGGCTGGGTCTTCCGGCATGACAATGACCCAAAACAGGGGTGTCCAAACTTTTTTTGGGGGGGCCAGAAGGAGAAATATATTTGCCACAGACTCTATAATAAAACAAATAATGAAATATACTACTTTAAATAATACATTTTCCTGATTACTTTCATTTACACATTTTCTTGACTCACTATCTTTGACAGTGTTGTGTAAACTAAGATTTTTTAAATTGATGTTTCATTTCATTTTGTCTTTTAATATTAAACTCCTTAATTACGGCAACTTTTAGACTCTTTGGCCCGTTATTCTGTGCTAGAAATGCGCACTCTCTCCGCTTTTAGACTCTTTGGCCCGTTTTTTCTGCGCTAGAAATGCGCAGCCTCTCCACTTTTAGATTCTTTGGTCCGTTTTTTTTTCTCTAGAAATGCGCAGCATCTCCACTTTTAGACTCTTTGGCCCGTTTTTCTGCGCTAAACTGAGCAGCCTCTCTGCTTTTAGACTCTTTGGCCTGTTTTTCTGCGCTAAAACTGCGCACCCTCTCCACTTTTAGACTCTTTGGCCCGTTTCTGACACCTAGCGTTCAAACTTTGAATCTTACATTATAAAAACCTGCTTAACAGCGGGCCAACTTTCATTCTATTTCTAAAATACCTCGCGGACCGCTCCAAAAAAGGAAATGGGCCGCAAATGGCCCACGGGCCGTAGTTTGGACACCCCTGACCCAAAACATACAGCCAAGGCAACAAAGGAGAAGCTCAAAAAAAGTAACCTAGTCCATCTGTAGACCCTAATCCCATAGAAAACTTATGAAGGAAACAGAAGCTTCGAGTTGTCAAAAGACAAAATCTTAGTGATTTAGAGATGATCTGCAAAGAGAAGTGGACCGTTATTGTGTAATAATATGCTTTGTGGCTCATACTCATGATTTAGTCAGTGTATGTGCTCTTTTCATGTAAACAGATAAAAAAAAAGTTAAGCATGTATTGCTCGCCTGTTTGTTGGCAATTTGTTGACTCCTATTGCAAAACACCTCCCCCTGTCACAATAAGAGCCACAGTAGAGTAAATTAAACACCCCAAAGTAAGATGTTTTATTCATAAAGGAAAGTAGAAAGTATGGAACAGCGTATAAACACTGTCTTATTGTTTTATACTCCTCTGAGTTGTCTTTTAAAGAACACGAAGAACTATGATGAACTGGGAATTAACGTTTAAACAGGTTTCCTGGAAAATATAGAGCTGAGGTTTCTGTTCAGCTGAGATCAGCTGAAAAAACAAACATCTGAGTTATCATTTTCCAAAACAGCAGCCAAAAAACTATTTGTTCCAGTTGATTTTTTGCAGAATGCTTCTCTAAAATCCACAGCTTTATTCAGCTGATGCTTCAGTTCAGTCCCAGCATCACTTTAAGATCCTCTAAACAGTCTGATTCAGTGTGTAATTAATCAGATATTAGAACACCCAGCTGAAGATACAAACATTTCAGCTTTACCAGGTTGAGATCTTAAAGGATTTCTACATATTATCCAAAAATAAATAAATAAATAAAGCACACTGGATGGCTGCAAATCTCTGCATGTAGTTACTTTGCAAGCAGCTAAGCAATGCCAGATTAAAACTTAAAACTATGATTTTAGCAGTTTTTCAGTTGTCAACAGTTTTTCATCGATTGCTGACAAAAAAGACGCGTCTCGTTGATAAATCGTGTGAAAGATGTTCACCAAGGCAACTTCCAAGGCAATAGAAAAAACCCAAAGCAAATTACTGCAGTAGATGTTTTAGTTTTGAGGCAAAGTCAAAATTTTAAGTTTTCAGGAAGCCACAGACATTTGTTTGTAGAAATCTTTAATTATATAGATAATTCATTTTTTTTATATTTCAGAAATTCATATTATGTTTTTAGTTGGCCTAATTTAAGTTCTATGAATATGTATTATAACTTCTCCTAACTTTAGGATCACCTAAAATTTTACACTGGATACCGTGGCTCTTGATGCATCACAAAGACTTGCTGTCTTGGTCACAGATGTGTCAGAAAGACGTGCACCAACAATTTGTCCTCTTTTGAACTCTGGTATGTCACCCATGATGTTGTGTGCATTGCAATATTTTGAGCAGAACTGTGCTCTTACCCTGCTAATTGATCCTTCACACTCTGCTTTTACTGGTGCAATGTGCAATTAATGATGATTGGTCACCAGGATTGGTCACCTCCCACACTAAAATGACAGGTGTTTCAGTTTCATCGTCCAACCCCTGTATATACTACTAGGGTTGGAGCTGCAATCCTTACAAACACAGCAGCCTTATTTATCAGTATTGGGAGGGTTAGCTATTGGTTGTCAAAACATACTTAAATGGATGTTAAAACAACAGTAACAGATACTAGGAAATGAAGCAGAAGTGCTGTTTTTGTAAAATACAGCCACAAATGAGTAACAGAAACATGAATGCATATATTTGTCTGAGAGTAGCAGCATGAATTCAAATGCTAAATATTTCCCATCCACTTTGACAAAATGAAAAAGTGGGGAAAGAAAACACATGCAAATCATGTATTAATATATCACTCAACATATACTACGTTTGCTCTGAGTTAATGACTTTAATTCTTTTAAATCCAGTGCTAGCAATGGAATATTCTGCCCCTAATCCTTTTAATGGCTGCTTTCTGTATGATAATGCAAACTGTCAAAAAAAAAAAAAAAGCTGCTTTCTAGGAAAGTCTATTTTTTGGGGGCTAAATATGCAATTATACAAAGCTCACTCCAGCCTGTCAGAGTCAAAGCACAGGTACACTGTAAAAGCTAACATTACTACTTTCTCAAACTATTTATATCCTAAGTCTCTTGGTAAATGAGTCCATTTCTGCATCTTCCCTATTGGTCCCAGACACCATTTATTTACATAATGCACGTGTCCCCCACCTCTAATAGTTATAATGATTAACAGCCTGGCTGCTGTGTTGTAGGTTATAAGAGCAAGTTGTGCTGGTCTAAGCCAGCAATAAAGAAATTCATACAGCTCTGGGAAAAAATATAAGACCACTTAAAAATGATGAGTTTCTTTAATTTTACCAAATTGAAAACCTCTGGAATATAATCAAGAGGAAGATGGATGATCACAAGCCATCAAACTGAACTGCTTGAATTCTTGCACCTGGAGTAAAGGCATAAAGTTATCCAAAAGCAGTGTGTAAGACTGGTGGAGGAGAACATGCCAAGATGCATGAAAAATGTGATTAAATTATTGCATTATTTGAGGTCTGAAAGCTCTGCATCTTTTTTGTTATTTCAGTCATTTCTCATTTTCTGCAAATAAATGCTCTAAATGTCAATATTTTTATTTGGAATTTGGGAGAAATGTCTGTAGTTTATTTAATAAAACAGCAATGTTCATTTAACTCAAACATAAACATATAAAATTGCAAATCAGAGAAACTGATTCAGAAACTGAAGTGATCTCAATTTTTTTTCAGAGCTGTATCTTTATTAGGGCTGTCAATGTTAAAGCATTATCGCAAACGATTCATTTGTTATCACTAACACATTTTTTTATTTTTTTTTTTTATCGCAATTTAATGCAACCAAGTTTGACCCCAATCTACCCACCCCCACCCAATGCATGGATTTGTTGGTCCTGTGGAGTGGTTCACTTGTGATAAAAAAGTGATCTGGTCTCAATTTGACCTAGCTATCAAATATAGCTCTTTTCAGTTAAGCTAAACTGCTGATAAGATAGAGATACACATCTGTCACTCTAAGTAAAATTTCACATCTATGACAAGTGATTGTACCATTCTAGTAGCATAGTGCGTCAGAACGTTACCTTCCCCTGTGGGAGGCTGGGATTTAATTATCTGACCAGGAAGGCACCCTAAGAAGAGACCTCATGTTTGACGTCTAATGCTGCATTCACCTACCTGTGTTACCATGTATAAATCTAGGTTACTCTGCATAAGAGCGTCAGATAGGTGTGAGAAATGTAAATGTATTATTAGATGGTCCTTAGGTGTCCCCGCTCGCCCTCCCCCAAAGACCAGCTCTTTAATTATAGAGTCTCTTGGATTCTACTTACTCTCGCTCTCCTGCTGAACCAGAACATCTTACCATCATACTCAACTCAACCTCCCGACTCCTGACTGATCCCTGCACAGAGCCGTTATTACTAATGCTAGCTCTAATTAGACACATGCTTTACATATTCATATTAGCACATATGTCCTCACGGGGAACATGGCCTTAACTGTCACTCTTATAGGATTTGTATGTCCCTGACATAATAAAATATACAGGTAGGCTCTTAAATATTTGGACAGTGACACAGTCTTCATGTTTTAAGCTCTGCATGCCACCATACTGGATTTAAAATAAAACAAATGAGATGTTAATGAAGTGTAGACTTTCAGGTTTAATTCAAAGGGATGAACAAAAACATGCTAATAAGCGTTTAATAATTAAAAAACATTTTTTTACAAAGCCTCCCAATTTCAGGGGATTAAAGGTAACTAGACCAATGAATTTTACCATGGATAAAATGTTAATTTTCATTATGTTCATATACAAATATATACAGGGCCGGAGTGGGCCCCTTTTTCGGCCCGGGAGTTTTTAATGCCCAAATCCGTCCCACTTTTTTCATGGAGGAGGAATTTGAATAAATGAAACAGCAGCTAGCTCTTACAATGCCTTTTTATTGCATATAAGTTCAAGTATATGTTGGGAAGTTAACAGAACACCCTTCACTTAAACATGTTTCATTCAAATTTAAATCAGATAAAGATTTAAAAGGTAAAAAACTTAATGTTATGAATTAATATGACTTAGAAGCCTTTACAAAATTAATTATAAACACTTAAAGTTATTTAATTAAACATGTAATGGTCAAAATATGGTAAAAAAGAAACAGGACATTTTTAGGTGCTTTTCAGATTTTCTATTTTATTTTTTTATTATTTTCAGATCCGAAAAATCTGAAAAAAAAAGTTTTTGCAGCTCTATATTTTGTGTTTACAATCACCATGTAAAATTATAAACTGCTCCCTTTCACTGGTTAGATATTATAGAGATTTAAACTTGGAACTTCTTTCTACAAAGGACTGGAAACTTTAAAAGAATTAAAAACTATTTATTTTATAACTTATTTTGCAGTAAAGAAGGTGTTTTTGTATATTCTGCTCCTAAAGAAGAGATATTGTGCACTGTTGTGTTGAGTGTCGGATAACAAGCCCCCACCTCCCCTCTAACCCTGCAGAACTTGCCACCTGATTGGCCGACACATATTTGGTCAGACGAGACGTCAAGCTATAGTTAAACCCATCTAATCTACTGCGAAGTTGGGGCTGTGCTGTCAGATGAATAATGAATACATATGTTGTTGAATGGAAATTAATGCAAGAATAATATTAGAAAAGTGACAGATATGTGTCAAAATTATTTTTTTCGTCCATCCGGCCCACACTCAAGATTGACATGAGCCGGCCTATTGGGAATCCTCACGAATCTCCCGATTGGCCACTCCGGGCCTGAATATATAAAAAAGCAACATAAATTAATATATCGTCACTGTCCAATGAAACACTTCATCTCCAAAAACAGCAACTTTACAGGAGAGAGAAAGAACCTTGTAAACTTTCAATGGAATTCAATGTAAAAAGAGTTTATTTCAGATCATTTTGAAGACTTTCTATTGGTCCGTTCATCAAGAAATTTTGGCACAATCTAAGGGACAGTTGTGATGTGTTTTTTCATAGGACAGCGACGACATACATTGGAAAAGAGTAAAAAATACATCAATGAATCAACACAGTATGATTATATCTCGATAGGTTAACACATTAACAACTCAGAGAAAGTGAGAGAAAGTGAGAGAAAGAAAGAAAGAAAGAAAGAAAGAAAGAAAGAAAGAAAGAAAAATGAGGACCCTCCCCTTACCCAACACAGACTTCATCCAAGCAGTTATACCTTTATTCAAATGACATGCAATTCATAAGGATCTAATTGGATGCAAATGGATAGAATCTATCAATATGACTACGTCAACAGAGTCCAATTAACAGCTTCTTGTCCAATTCCAATGACGTGATCAGCTCCAGCCTTATCATGGTGTTCAGCTCTGTGTCCTTCATAACCACAGCAATCAGTCCTGGTGTATCACGTGCAGATCAAACAGTCCTTAAATGTCTGAGAGAAGATAAAACAGAAAAAAAGAGTGGATGGAAACATCTTCTTGCCTGTGTACGACTTTACGGCGTGTAGAACAGCCATGCGCTGGCTATCTGAGGAGAGGTTTCCAGCACTTCACTCAGATAGCTTATTGTCTCCTAGTTCATATACACGGGTCCGAGAACAACTCTCACTGTTGATAAAAACGCTCTGACCTTTCTGATTCCTGAAAAAGTACAAACAACCTCCAAAGCCTTCTGTCATTGTAACACACCTTAAAAAGAGAGAGCAAAGTTAATAAAGCTAAATTATTACGTAAACAGTAAAAATAATACATGTATACATACACTCACTGGCCACTTTATGAAGTACACCTGTCCAACTGCTCATTTACGCAAATGTCGAATCAGCCAATTACATAGCAGCAGCTCAATGCATTTAGGCATGTAGACATGGCCAAGAAGATCTGCTGCAGTTTAAACCAAGCAGAATGAAAAAGGTGATTTAAGTGACTTTGAACGTGGTGGCATGGTTGTTGGGATGTTGGTGCCAGAAAGGCTGGTCTGAGTATTACAGAAACTGCTGATCTACTGGGATTTTAACCAACATCATCTCTAGGGTTTACAGAGAATGATCTGAAAAAGATAAAATATCCACTGAGCTGCAGTTCAGTTCTGTGGGAGCAAATGCCTTGTGGATGTCAGAGGTCAGAGGAGAACGGCCAGACTGGTTCCAGCTGATAGAACGACAATGGTAACTCAACAAAATAACCACTCTTTACAACCGAGGTCTGCAGAAGAGGAGCATCGCTGAATATCAGCACAACATGTCCAACCCTGAGGTGGATGATGAGCTACAGCAGCAGATCACACCGGGTTCCCTGACTCCTGCAGCTAAGAACAGGAAACTGAGACTATAATCCACACAGGCTCACCAAAACTGGACAATAGAAGATGAGAGAAATGTTACCTGGTCTAATGAGTCTCTGCTGCGACATTCGGATGGTAGGGTCAGAATTTGGCGTCAACAACATGAAAGCATGGGTCCATCCTGCCTTGTATCAACGGTTCAGGCTGCTGCTGCTGGTGTAATGGTGTGATGGATATTTTCCTGGCACATTTTGGGCACCATTGAGCATCATGTCTCAAATGCCACAGTCTACCTGAGTATTGTTGCTGACCACGTCCATCCCTTTATGACCACAGTGTACCTGTATCTTCTGATGGCCACTTCCAGCAGGATAATGCGCCATGTTATAAAGTGTGAAGCATCTCAGACTGGTTTCTTGATTCACTGTTCACTTGATTCAATGGTTCACTGTTCAGTTACATACTGAGTGTATCAGAGTGTACCAGGATCGGTTGAGCATACAACTGGAAACTAGCCACACTAGCCATTTTACAGTTTAAAAAAAACAACATGGCTGCTCAAGACAACAAAGAGGACATAGACATTCACTCAGCTTTGTGCTCATGCATGCAGATGTACGTACTTTTAATCTGAAAATATCTTTGGTGGTCTCTCTCTCTTTCTCTTTTTTTTTCCTGTTCTGTCTGTCTCTACATGCTCACTGCTCCCTTGATGGCAGTCAAGCTCATAACCTGGAGCTCATGAACGCTTCCTGCATACTGACAACCAACACACACACACTCCCAGCCCTCAGTACTCTCACTTTTATATATATCACCTCTCCTCCCGACTCGTCCTGGGCTTAACCAAACCTTGCCTAATCCCCTTACCTAATATCGTTATCCTCCATCCTCCTCCCTCTCCCAGACTCGTCCCAGTGCTAATATTCTGATTTAATTCTGCTCTGTTTTATCAGATCCAGACCTCCTCCCGCTTTTTCTGGGTACGGTTTGTGTCGGGTGGTCTGTCCGATACCCCAACCTAATCTTCTTTCTCTCCCTGAGTGCCTCCACTGTGATCCCTCCCCTCCCTCTCAATATCCAATTCTCCAAACGCCTGCACAAAAGCAGATTTATCCATCTGCTATGAATATGCTGTAATTTCCTACGGTTTATCTCGGCGTGGCTTTTCCCCCCTTTGGTTATTAGGGGTGGGTTCGTGCCGAGATGAACCTGCTGAGGTTGGCTCTGTGAAGAAAGCGTAACAGCATAATACTTGCTTAAACAATGAGCATATGCTGAAGTCAGGTATCGCTGCTTTTTTGATACCCAAAAGCACAAATATCAATGCAAAACAGCTCAGGCTGCAGCCGGCGTTATGAATACTTACATAAGCATTCGAAAAGTACATTACTGCGTATCTGCAGGAAGCACTGCATTACGGACTCAAGCTCTGTGTAAGAAAAGTTCTACACTGTTGCTATTATTTTATTATATATATATATATATATATATATATATATATATATATATATATATATATATATATATATTTTTTTTTTGTCTCCTGGTTTTTCTCTTCAAATTGAAATATGCCAATAATCCCACCCACTTAGCTGCACTCTCTTTATCACTAGCGATGCCCTAACACCAGGACAGGGTTCCAACAGGCCCTTAAAAAGTCTTAAATTAAAACCTAGATAATTAAGGTTAAACTTAAAGTCTTACATTTTCTGTAAATTTGTTACATTTTCAGGCGGTTGAGTCTGATGCGCCTGTCTAAGGTGAGATAGCTAACGTTATCGAGGACAGAACTAAGGTTAGCAGAGAGCTAGGTAACATTGGCGGGGAGAGAACTGAGATTAGTGGAGAGCTAGATAACAATATCAGGTAGAGAACTAAGGTAAACAAAGAGCTAGCTAACATTACTGGTGAGAGATCTAAGCTTAGCAGAAAGCTAACTGACATTATCGGCGAGCTAGCTAACATTAGCAACAGGCTAGCTAACATTATTGGTGAGAGAACTAAGGTTAGCAGAGAGTTAGCTAAAATTGGAAGAGAACTATCAAATGTTATCCAGAAGAATACTAAGGTTAGCAGAGAGCTAGCTAACATTTTAGTGTTGAGCTATCTGAAGTGATCCTGGGGCTGGGGGGCTGGGGTGAACTAAGGTTAACAGCGAGCTAGCTAACATTATCAGGGAGAGAACTAAGGTTAACAGCAAGCTAGCTAAAATTAGCATTGAGCTAGCAACCCAAAACACACAAACACCTCTAAACGGCTTAATAATAGTAAAATTAAGGTTTTAGAGTGACCTAGTCAAAGTCTGATTAGGGTGCTGTGGCATGATCTTAAACAGTTTATGCTCAAAAGCCCTCCATTGTTACTGAATTAAAACAATATGTTAAGAAGAGGTGGCACAACTAGGGTTTCAGGCTTAGGGGGCAAATACTCTGGTAATACTCAAGTTATCTTTGATATTAAAGTTTGCTTAATAATCTGAAAAATATCAGTATGACAAAAAAAAAGCAAAAACAAAATAAATCTGTAGAGGGTGCAATGTCTCGGTATCGTCTTCCAAAAGATATTCCCATATTTGTTTCCTGTGGAACAGAGAACAACTGCATAATTCATAAAACGATTGACCAAAAGACAGATTTCAACCGATTATAAAGAGCGTGCAAACACCCAGTGTATAATACCTTTATAAACTGCAGTGGAACAAGCTGTTTTTTTCCTTCTGATCTCCTTAAATGGCTTATTCAGCAAACAGCAGAACATGTGCTCTTAGTTCATAGCTTTTGCTGGCACATTTTGTCTTTTCCAACTTGTTTTTCGATCCTCAGAAACACTACATATATGAGGATGTAGAACATTGTGCAAAAGCCTTCTGAGAAAATGAGATGGAAATGTATTTATTTGGGCAGTAAGCATTTTTTGGTGGAAAAAAAAACCTCTGACAATAACAAATACAAGTTCCAAATAAACCGTCCATTATAAGAAATGCGAGGGTGCATGCGTAACCATTTTAAAAGCTCTCCCACAGGAAGCCTATTTTTAAGGTAACGTCCATTACCTAGTTTATCTAATCCATCCTCCATTATATTAAGTGTTCCATGTGGGAGCTCATATCCTTTCAAACTACAATATCTTTTTATTTGACTGGTACAGAAAACAGCCTAGTCCACTGAACATCCCAAAACATAATTTTCCATTTTGCTTACTTTGCTAGTTTGTCATTTTAAGCTAAATATGACACTTTTTATATTTTCATATAAAAAAATAGAGAAAGGGCGGCGAGTGGTCCAGTGGTCTAAAGCACTGCCACTATGAGTGGGAGGTTGCAGGTTCGAACCCCCGCTCATGCAGCTTTACCAGCTGCCGGTGCTCAGAGGAGCAAAATTGGCCCTGCTCCCTCCAGGTGGGTAGATGGCGCTCTCTCCCCACATGACTCCTAGGGTGATGTCCACAACACAGGGTGTCTGTGAGCAGATGTACCGGAACCGAGTTGCTGTGCTCTCCTCCAAGCACTCTGGCTGCTCGGTAATGAATGGTGCATCAGCACCATCTCGAAAAGAAGCGGTGGCTGACTTCACATGTATCGGAGGAAGCATGTGTTAGTCTTCACCCTCCTGGTGTGTTGGGGCATCACTAGTGATAGGGGGAGTCCTAGTAAGTGGGTTGGGTAATTGGCCGTGTAAATTGGGGAGAAAATGGGAAAAATTTTAAATAAAATTATATAAAAAAAGTAACATTGAGAAAGTAGGCTCCCAGTGGAGCAACTGTCTAATTGTACAGTATAAATCCTAATATCAGGAGATCACAACCACCTTAAACTCATTGAACAGAACAGAAATGCAGGCAGTTTAAATAGAACTTATTAAAAAAAAAAAAAGGTACTCTCTTTTTATTATTGCACCAGCCTTTACTGTGTAAAAAACAGCATATAAACTGTTTTAAACATAGCGAATGTTATTCACACCTTAATAAAGCTATGTTTTACACAGCTGTTCTTAATCAACTTTGCAATTAGCATTCATTTAAATTATTTAAATTACATTGATTTAACTTAATTTTGCCACTATACTAATACAGAGTGAAACAAAACAAGTCCCAAAACGGACAAGAAAGCAAAGTTATTGATCTATCGGCATGAAAAAGGTTACTAAGTAATTTCTAAGGCTTTTGGACTCCAGAGAACCACAGTGAGAACTATTATTCACAAATGAAGAAAACATGAAAGACTGCTGAACCTTCCCAGGAGTGGCCGGTGGACTGAAGTTACTCCAAAGGAGCATGTACAACTCATCCAGGAGAAAAGAACCCAAAACAACATTTTAAAGAGCTGCAGATCTCACTTGCCTCAGTTAAGGTCAGTGTTAATAATTCAATAATAAGAAACTCATGAACTGATCTGGACCAGAGACTAAAAAAAAGATGGACGCAGTGTTGCCGTTCCTGTTCATTCATTGAAGATGAAGCCAAAATCTTCCGCCATGTTGGCGATCCTGATACCCGAGTCTAGACTAGAGGAGGAAGAAAGACTGTGGAGAGACAGCCTACTCATTTGAATAAACTCGCCCCTGAGGGCTGCCTCAAGGTCACAGGCTGCGGAGCAGAGCTGACGGTCTGTTATTGGTCCCGCCCATAACCAGCCCTTTTACAATAACCACACCTTTTTGAATAGAGCTGAATAACGTTTAAAAAAAACGAATTCTGTGGGGATATAAAAATTTGACAATATAAGCAGAGGTTACACTTGCTGTTGCATTTAAATAATGGAGGTAGAATTACAGTATATTGGAAAAAAATGTGAAATTTGACTGTTTTGCCATTGAAACCTATGGGGGTGGGTGGGGTTACACAACTTTCTGCAACCGAACAGCAGGGGGCGCCCGACCAGCTCTGTCCAGCTATACACAGTCTATGATCTGGACCATAAAAACAAACTACAGGTGTGAAAACGCACTTTTATACTTATTAGCAAATTAAGTTCAAATTCAGAAATTCTCACAATCAATGTCCTCTATTCAATTCCTCATGCATTCTTTATTTCAGCGCCCCACGTTCGCTTTATCTTCCTTCAAACACACAATACTATATACTTGTATTTTATTTATACACTAATAATATAAATAGAATTGCATTTTACATTTCTTACATTCATTCTTTTATTTATATTTAAATGTCCACTACAAAAACTTGTGTCTTAAGCAGAACAAGTGTGATTTATCTGATTAAATTTTTAATCACACCACTAATAGATACATATATATCTGTTGTTGATGTAAGAAGTAAAATGCATAAAAATGCTTTTTTTTCACACTTTTGAGATGCAGTTTTTCAAAGATTGGTGAACATCAAACCAATCTTTTCTTCTAAGAGACTCTGCCTCTGTAAACTGCTGTTGTTATAACCAGTCATATGGGGGTTAGTTCAGATTGCTCCTAGTGCAGCTGTTTTTATTAGTGCTACTTTATTTTTTATTTGTCTTTTTTGTCTATGTCCCAATGAACAATTCTGTGATGTTTCAACATGTGTTCCATGTTCTACTGTAAATAAATTAAGTTTTTATTTCCATTTATTTATATTTTGCAGTGTCCCAACAGCTCGCAAAAGCCAACCCACAAGATTCAAGATTCAATTCAAGATTCAAAGAGTTTATTGTCATGTGCACAGTAAGAAATATGTTTCCTCGTACAATGAAATTCTTTCTTTGCCCCTCGCCAAGTATGCCGCATAAACATAAAAGCAGAAAATACACAATAAAGATAGAATAAACTAACTAAATATAAATATTATATTGGTGTTAATTTACATCCAGGATGGAAATATATACATGAAAACAGTAATGTGGTATGGATATTATTTACAAGTAAGTACATGTTATCTACAGCAGTGGAATATGAAAAAAAATGCAAAAAGTTCAGTAGTGCAATTATAAAATTGCAGTAAAGTGAACATGTGCCTCTGAGAAATGTCCTTGACATGTAAACATGTAGAGAGTAAGGTGCATGGTTATTTCTGAGGTAGGTTCAGGAGTCTGGTAGCAGTGGGGAAGAAGACGTTCTTTAGCCTGGTGGTTTTGCATTTCACACTTCTGTACCTCCGGCCTGAAGGCAGGAGAGTGAACAGTCCATGCTGGGGGAGGGTAGAGTCTTTGAGGATGGAGGCAGCTCTCCTGAGGACTCTCTGGTGGTAGATGCTCTGCAGAGAGGGCAGTGGAGTTCTGATGATCTTCTCAGTCTTTACCACTCTGTGCAGGCGTGTACGGTCCGTCGCAGTAGTGTTGCCGTACCACACGGTGATACAGTTGGTCAAGAGGCTCTCAATGACACAGCTGTAGAAGTAGCAGAGTATCTTGGAAGACATCCCGAACTTCCTCAACTTCCTCAGGAAGTACAGCCACTGTTGAGCCTTTTTGACCAGCTGGAATACTGAAACTGGAATACTGAAAACTTGTTCTCTCATTTTTTCCCCAATGTGTGCTGAAAGCTCTATATTTCAGAACTTATTTAAAAACTTACTTTCTCTGCAGTACATTACAGTTCAGTCATAAAGCTTTGTACCAGAATTCTATAATCCTTCACAGATTTTCATCTTAAAGTAAATCCTCTGAGGTCAAGCTGGTGTAAGGGAGTCCTTGACACAGCTAAAGCTACATCCTGCAGATTGCATCTGCTGATTTCTTTAACAGTTCAGTTTCACCATTCAACATATTATTTATTCTTCTGCATTACCCACAGCTTCCTGATAGCACTCTGAATGAAAGACTGTTAAAGTTTAAAGACCCTTTTTAAAATCCTATTTTCTCCCCAATTTACAAGGCCAATTACCCAACCCACTCATTAGGACTCCCCCTATCACTACACTAGTGAGGCCCCAACACCAGGAGGGTAAAGACTAGCATATGCCTCCTCCGATACATGTGAAATCAGCCGTTGCCTCTTTTTAAAGAGTTTGCTGAGTAGCATCACAGAGCGCTTGGAGAAAAGCGCAGCGACTCTGTTCCGATACATCAGCTCACAGATGCCTTGTGCTAAGGGGCATCAAGGCTAATTGTGCTCTCTCTATTAGGGCTCCAGCAGCTGATGGCAAGCTACATGAACGCCATTGGCAGCACTTAGCCTGCTGGACCATTTGGAGCCCCCCTATGTTTATGCACTCTTTTTACAGGACGAGGGACAAGGGAAGGGCATCTTTTTTCATTTTTAAAAAGGTGCATCCAAAAATCTGAATGTCATTGAAAAGAGACTTTATTTCAGTAATTCAGTTGAAAATGTAAAACTCATATAAAATATAGATGTATAACACACAGTGTGATCTACTGTGATCTACAGTCATTTTAGTGTGGCAGGTTTCATGGCTAAATTGGAGCAGCCTGGTGGCCAATCTTCATTAATTGCACATTGCACTAGACAGCAAGTAATTGTGATGTATCAAGAGCCACGGTATCCAGGATAATGTCAGCATACCACCAAGAAGGACCAACCACATCCAACAGGATTAACTGTGGACGCTGTAAGAGGAAGCAGTCTGAAAGGGATATTCGGGTGATAACCTGGATTGTATCCAAAAAAAAAACATAAAACCACGGCTGCCCAAATCACGGCAGAATTCAATGTGCACCTCAACTCTCCTGTTTCCACCAGTCTGTTGGGACAATAAATTATTGTGGTCTAAAACCAGGTGTTTCAGTTACACTGTGCAACCCCTGTATTTCAAGCATTAATTTTTTTTGTTGATTATTCTAGCCAAAGAAAACCCAAATATCAGTATCTTAGAAAATTTTAATATTATATAAGACCAATTTCATTTGTAAATCAGGGGAGCAGAGTCTGAAGGAAGAGTGGAGAGAGACACAGTTCAAACTGCTTGAGGTCTAGTGTAAAGTTTCCACAATCAGTAATGATTTGGAAATGGACCAATCATTGTTTTTGGGACCAAGCATCTTTCTTTTATTGGTCTGTAATGTCCCTGCATCATCCCTTAACATAAACTACATTTATAAGTAGAAATATTCTTTATAGAATCAACCACACTGTGAACCTTTGCTGAGCTCCAGATGTGAGAGCCTTGAAATCTTTTAGTTACAAAACAGTAGAAAAATAACCAAAAAGTGCTGTTTATCCAGAGCTCAAACTCTTTTACAGTCATCTCTAAGATGTTGGTTACAGCCTGAGATGCTGATTTATCATCTAGAAATATATTTCTGTAAAGATGGAGATGTTCAACAGGGTACCTGACTGAATCAGACCAGCGATTACATCCTGTTTCCTGCCTCAGGGGGAAATATGCAGGTCACATTTTCAGCCGTACACAAAAAAAGCCACTCAACAAAACCATCTTCTTTTCTTGGAAGAGTTCTTTTTTAAGAAAGCTGACTTGATCCACATTACCAAGGATGCAGCCAAACTGAAGTATTTGAAATGCTGCCAGGCTTTTCCAACCAAACTGATAATATGACACAAGCAGGTTGCCTGCAGAGTGTTTGGC
Organism: Astyanax mexicanus; assembly: GCF_023375975.1. Lineage (NCBI taxonomy): Eukaryota > Metazoa > Chordata > Actinopteri > Characiformes > Acestrorhamphidae > Astyanax > Astyanax mexicanus. The sequence goes on from NC_064421.1 coordinate 39,828,341, forward strand.
ATGATGCCTTTTATACTTCATTGTATGCTTTCAGACAAAACAATGCATTGCCTGTAAACCAGTGTTGGGCACGTTACTTTTAAAAAGTAACTAGTTATAGTTACTAGTTACTTCTTCAAAAAAGTAACTGAGTTACTAACGGAGTTACTCCACTGTAAAAGTAACTAGTTACCAGTAAAAGTAACTATTGCGAATGAAGCCGCTTGTAATGCTGATGCACAAGAACGCCCACAAACTGTTAAGTGCTATAAATAGCTGTAAATAAGGTGAATAAGGCAGTAAGTATACATGTTTTAAACATTTTTACACTAATAACAGTCTTTGCAATGTCATTGTTACTTTACAACATGTGTATATCCCCTGCTAAGTGCAGTTCAGCCACTGACCTAGTTTTATAGTCTCTGTAAAATGCAAAATCCACCGGAGATCCTATGTAAACTTAGTTACATACAGAGGTGGGAGTTTTGTTGGCTGAGCCACAGCAGAGTGGAGTTCCAGGCAGTCGGAACAAAACCCTGGGGTGGATTTTTACTTTCTGGACCTGGACTACCCACCTATGCTTATACAAGATAGCTAGCTAGCTAAGTAACTAACATAACTATTTTAAACAGACACACCAATCTTTTTCAATTGTACTTCACTGGTGGTGTTCCATAGACACATGCTAAGCCAGGGATGGGCAACTTCCATGATGGAGAGGGCCACATTTTTTTCAGCATGACCCTTGGAGGGCCACATGACCTCGCACTTCAAATAATTGAATATGAAAAACGCTACAAATTATTTTCAATAAGAACAAATTTTTATATGAATTTATATCTGTATGTTTACAGCACCAACATTTATCAACAACTATTTTCTGCATATTAATGCATTTTAATACGGCAAAAGACAAACCGTTTGCTTAAAAAAAGTGCAAAAAGGAAGTCCTTCATATCAAAGAACAAAAAGTTTGCTTAAAAAACTGATTGCAAATACAGTAGTTCCTCTGTGTAAAATAAGTTCATTATAACAAGTCCTTCATAAGCAACAAGGACAAAACATTTGCTTAGAAAAGTGCAAAAGGCATTTGAACTCATTTATAACAAAGAACAAAAAAGATTCAAAAACTGATTGCAAATAGCTCATTCAATAATAGTAGAAAACTAGACCACAGAGGCCCAACATTTATTGAAGCTAATGAGAGAGCTGTGGTTTGGCCTGCTGGCTCACAATGGACTGGATGTCAATGTTAATTTTCGTGGTCCCAATGCGCATCAAATGAAACAATGTATCGTCGGTGAGTCTGTTTCTCTCTTTGGATTTTATGTGCTTCATGGTGGAAAAGCTGCTCTCGCAAATGTAAGTGCTCCCAAACATACTGGCCATTGAGAGGGCAAAATCTCGGAGACGTGGAAAACGGGCCTCGGGAAGAAGTCTCCAAAATGAAATTCCCCTCTCGTTGCGCTTTGATTGAAAAAACGGGTCTGCTTGCAGCTCGCAGAGTTCGAGCTGCAGTTCTGATGGTTGTGCGCTGACCACAGCAGACAGGGGGTCTGTGAACAGTGCAATTCGTGGTTGCATCTCGTGGAAGTCTTGGAAACGATCATTGAATTGCTCCTGTAATTTTTCGAGGTCTGCTTTGTATTTCTGGATTTGTTTTTCGCACCTAGAGCTCTCTTTGCGAATCTCATCACACGCGGGAAAATGTGCCAGATTTGCACGAGGGGAGGAAAACCCATCTATGAAAAGCCCGAGCTTGCGCTGAAATGCGGTCATGTGAGAATACAGATCACACACTGTTTGATCTTTCCCCTGTAACAGTGTGTTGAGGTGATTGAGATGCGCGCTGATGTCTGTCAGAAAGGCCATGTCACAAAGAAACTGTGTATCTTTGAGCTTCACGCAGTATGCACGTGTATCGCTGCTAATGCTGTTCTCCAAGAACACCGGTATTCGACTCATCCACCTGATATCCGTATGCAGTTGTAAGTCCCCGTACTCGGCATCCACTTCGTCCAGAAAAGTGATGAACCTCCGGTGGCATAGCGATCTGTTCCCTCCTCGGATAATATTAGTTACTTTTGTCACCAGATCCATGACGTGGCCGAAGTTCAATGTCTTTGCGCAGAGGGCTTCCTGAAAAGATTAGAATAAAGTAGTTGCTATTAGAAAAAATATAGGTTATTGCTTGTATGTCGTTCTATTTTATGTCACCTCGGCACAACAGGCCTACAGTAATATCTCACAATTAACCTCTTAAGCTCCAAGCCTATTTTTACCATTTTCCGCCTGAAATTACATACTCACATTTGAAGGCTTATCACTCCAATATTAAATAATTCAGAGTCAATTCTATGAATGAATATTACTTAGAAGCCTTTACACAATTCATTTAAGACACTTTAATTATTGGCCAACATGTAATGGCCAAAATATAAAAACCAGGAAAATTTGTAGGCGCTTTTCAGATTTTCTATTTATTTTTTTTATTTTCATACATATAAAATGAACTATTTATATGGAAGAAGTGTTTTGGCAGCTCTACATTGTGCTATAATGTGTTTACAATCATCATATAAAATTATAAACTGCTCCGTTTTACTGATTAAATATTATAGTGATCTGAAGCAGTAATGGTATTTTCTTTCTCCAAAGGACTGGAAACTTTATAATAATAAAAACTACTCATTTTATACTTTATTCTGCAGTATGAAGGTGTCTGAACTCGGCCCCTGATTGGCTGACAGTCCTCATTTGCATATCGTCACGTGCAGTAGGCTTGGCTGAGTCACCACACGTGCGTTAACACGTGCAGCCTCGAATACAGCGCGTTTAATAAGGAGTTAAAGTTTTTATTAATTTCTTTCTGCCTGAAATGATTTCCAGCACTGATTAGATATAAATGGGGATTATAGGAGACTGGATTGATGGATTATCTTAAGTTTGGACGCGTTTTGAAGGTAAGAGTTTGGGGGACGCGCTGGTGGGGGTTGGGGGGGTGTGTGGTGTGTCCTGAGGTAACCCCAGGACAAAACCCGAGCAGGTTTTAACTGTAAACACGCGCTTCGACGCGCGCGTACAGCTCTAATTTAGGAACCGTACATCCTACAGTAAAACGGAGCACAGTTCCAGAATCAGGAGAGCCAGACGGTTTGAATGAACATGACCGCATCCGACCAAATATGGGCGTGCGATAAACGCAAATATGAAAACTGTATTTAATATCTTTATGAAACTAGGCATATTTCGCCCTAAATACTTATTTTCTGAAAGGAAATACTGCTAAATAGGCTAGATAACTGAAAAGCAGAGTTTCTAAGCTTTAAAATATATAGTATATTGTATATAAAGTATATTGTTTGTCTATATTGAGCCTATAACTGTTCATAACTATTCATAAACATAGCCAGATATTATTTTTCATAAATTGGCATGTATATGACTCTACCCACCTGATGGATAATGCAGTGCAGTATAGGGCAGTTTACTCCGCTCTGCCTGAGTAGCCCCGCGAAACCTCTGTGTCTTCCCTGCATCGCAGGTGCGCCATCCGTAACAACAGTTGACAGCTTTTCAAAGCCACCATATTCACCCACAGCACTGGTAACGGCGTTGAATATATCGCTGCCTTTAGTGGTGTCGTGCAGAGATGCCAATTTCAGTAACTCCTCGTGCACATCAAATGCGTTGTCAATCGTTCTCGCAAAAACAAGCAGTTGGCTAACATCCGTCACATCTGTACTCTCATCCAAAGCTAAGGAGAAGTATTGGCAGTCCTGCATGACTTGTTTAATTTTTACATGGACGTGACCATGGATGTCAAAAATCCTGCGTGTTACTGTGCGTCGGGATAAGGACACGGTTTCAAAGTTTTTAGCTATGTTGTTGTCACCAAATGCTTTGGCCATTTTCACTGCGCACCTCTTGACCACTTCTCCATCCGACAGTGGCTTCTTTGCCCTGGCAAGTTCGAGTGCCACATCATAAGACGCTGTGATGGCTGACTCTTGACTCGTTGATGCTTTTGTGAAAAAGTGCTGCTGTTTACCAACTTTTGATTTGAGGTCTGCTACTACAGCGGCCCTGGCAGCTCCAGTGTACTTCTCATATTTCACCTTATGCAAGGTGCTGTAATGTCGACTTAAGTTGTAATCTTTCAGGGCAGATAATGTCTCCAAGCAAACTAGACACATTGGTTTTCCCTTGAATTCGGTGAAAAGGTACTCTTCTTCCCATTTTGTCTGAAAAATGCGATTTTCTCGGTCAAGTTTTCTCTTTATGCCACTGCTAGTGGCCATGGCTGTTGACTTTCTTCCTCACTGTGCGCCCGTGCCTGCTATTATTTGGCAGCGGCGCGCCCTCTAGCGGTCAAAAGTAGAATTATTATATTATAGATTTTTTTTTTTTTTTTATGAAATTATTTTGATCTATTCGCGGGCCGCACTGAGTGATGACGAGGGCCGTGTGCGGCCCCCGGGCCGCCAGTTGCCCATCCCTGTGCTAAGCATTTGTAACTTAGCTCTGAATTACTAAGCAAAGCATAGAACACTGATGTGATATTTGCACAAATAATACAGGAACGAGCCACCATGTTGTTCCTTGCGCTGTTAGCTCCTGTCTGACGTGTCAGCTCTGCCTGTTGGCGGTCACGAGCCAAGGTTAGCGAGGCCCTGAATACTAATTTACGGGTTGATGTAGACATGATGCTTTTCCTGATCGACTTGTTTTTCTGAATATTTTTTTTTTTCTGATTTTATTTTTCAGACAATAGAGGTTGAGGAAGAGTTTCATGTGCAGCATCATATAAAACTCAGAGAGATCTACTGTATTTCATAAATAACAAGAATAATGGGATTTTAGCGGTAGGACACCTAATAACTTTTCCTGGTTTCTATTAAGTCTAATTTGGACTGCATGACATGTTCTGTAACCATTCTCTTTCCAACAGAGTCGTCTATAACAGACACAACAGCACCAATTCTCAGCCCAACAATGAGCATATTGGTTATACAGCGCCAACAAATTGGGTTTAACTGACCAGTGCAGCTTTCTGTCCCAGAAAGCATCTGTCCAGTGGTACAAAAGATTCCCCCTTGCCGGCAGTGCCAAGCACCGTGTCGGAGTTAGCGAATGTGTGTGTGTTCTGTCACTGTGCTTAATGGTTTTGGCTGAAAGTTGTGTTGTAATCAAACACATCGCTATAGCCCAGCTGGAGGAAGACACAGTGCTCTCTGGTACTGGAACCCAGAACACTGTTATAAACTGCCTGATCACTGTGGATATAAAATAGTGTCCCCGTTCACTTTTTAAATGATGATTTCATTTATTAAGGGGAAAAACTATTCAAATCAATCTAGCCCTTTTGGATAAATTGTGATAAATTGACCCCCCCCCCCCCCGCCCCCCCCATAAATTGACTGTGATAAAACAAAATTTTGGGAAAGCTGAGTTCAATTTCACTACTAACCACAACCAGGCCTGATTATTGCCAGACCTGTAGAATCAAGAAATCACTTAAATAGAACCTGTCTGACAACATGAAGCAGATAAAAGATCTCAAAAAACATCACATTATGCCCCGATCTGTAGAAATTTAAAAACAGATGAGAAAACAAAGTCACTTCTAAGGTTTTGGGACTCCAGCAGAGCACAGTGAGAGTTATTATTCACAAATGGACACTGGTGAACATTTGCAGGAACGGCTGGCTAACCGAAATTATTCCAAAAGGGCATGGACAACTCATCCAAGAGGTCACAAAAGAAACCCGTACAACATTTAAAGAACTGCAGGTCTGACTTGCCTCATCTTAGTTCAGAGTTAATGATTCAGTAATAAGAAAGAGTCTGGGTGAAAATGGTCTCCATGTGAAAGTTTCAGGATAAAAAAAACACGGCTGACCAAAAAGAACAAAATACCTGTCTCACATTTACCAACAAATATCTTGATGATCCCCTGGACTTTGTGTAAATATTCTTTTGGACTGACTTGACAAAAGTGGAACTTTTTAGAAGGTGTGTGTCCCAATGTATCTGGCATAAAACTAACACATAATTTCAGAAAAAGAACATCATACTGAACGTTAAACATGGTGCTGGTAGTGTGATGGTCTTAGGCTGTTTTGCTGCTTCAGGGACTGGATAACTTGCTGTAATAGATGGAACCCAGAATTCTGCTGTTTACCAGACAATCCTGAAGGAGAATATCCGGCCATCTGTTCGTGACCTCAAGCTCAGGTGTACTTTGGCTCTGCAGCAGGACAATGAACCAAAACACACAAACAAGTCCACCTCTAAATGGCCTAAAATAAAAAAATTAGGTTTTGGAGTGTCCTAGGTAAAGTCTGATTGAGATGCTGTGGATGATCTTAAACAGGATGTTCATGCTGAAAAAGCCTTTAATATGGCTAAATTAAAATAATTCTGTAAAGAAGAGTGGGGAAAAAAAATCCTCCACAGAGATGTAAAAACTTGTTGCCAGTTATTAGTAAAGCTTGATTGCAGTTGTTGCTGCTAAGGGTGGTAGATTTAGGGGGCAAATACTTTGTCACACAGTGCTAGATTGGTTTTGATTGGTTTTTCCTTTAATGAATAAAAGTATAATTTAAAAAGTGCTTTTTATATTTACTCAAGTTTTTTTTTTTATATTAAAGTTTGTTTAATAATCTGAAGAAAAAATCAAAAACAAAAGAAATCTGTATGGGGCAAATACTTTTTCACACCACTTATCTCTGCATTTCAAGGGTTTTTGTCCAATTTTGAAAATGTTGATTTGAACAAAGATACCTATGTTACTGTTAGTTTTCTTTATAATATAAAATATTAAGCAAGCGAGGTAATTGAGCAGGCTTTTTTATATTGAGATTAGTGTAAAAATGTAATGGTACCGTATTTTTCGGACTATAAGGCGCACTTAAAAACTTTTAATTTTCACAAAAATTGACAGTGCGTCTTATAATACGGTGCGCCTTTTGTATGGATTTTACTCGTCAGGTTGTAAGGAGCAGTAAACACACACTCCGTGCAGCGTTATAGAGAGTTTCAGTGCTATACAGAGTCCAGAGCCGTGCAGCTCCGAGGCTGAGCAGCAATAGCATTAGCTAGATGCTAACCGCTAAGCTAGCTAGCTTATTCACTGAGATCAGTATTATCTAAATTTTACTCGTCAGGTTGTAAGGAGCAGTAAACACACACTCCGTGCAGCGTTATACAGAGTTTCAGTGCTATACAGAGTCCAGAGCCGTGCCGCTCCGAGGCTGGAGCAGCAAATAGCATTAGCTAGCTTATTCACTGTTCAGAGATCAGTATTATCTAAATTTTACCCGTCAGGTGTAAGGAGCAGTAAACACACACTCCGTGCAGAGCAGCAATAGCATTAGCTAGATGCTAACCGCTTAGCTAGCTAGCTTTTTCACTGTTCAGAGATCAGTATTTTCTAAATTTAGCACTTTTAATACTGCTGGAGCAGTATTATTAGAGTTAGATGCTAATCGCTAAGCGTTCACCGTTCAGAGGTGAGTTATCGGCCTGTAAGTCTGTGCTGCTTTGCCTGGCTAGCATTAGCTAGATGCTAAGCGCTAACTCTCTCAGAGGTGAGTTTTATCAGCCTGTAATCTGCTTGTTTACAGTGTTAAAACAAGCTACGGGGGACGAATCGCTAGCTAATATCTCACTGTCTTACCAGAACACGCAGGATTACTCAGTGTAACGCTGTCGTTTAAGTTTGGGTTAACTTTACTAGTTTAGGTGACTAGCTAGCGTGCTAGCGGATAGCTATGCTAACGCTGGTGCAGCAAGCCTTAGTGGACATCTGGAAATCTAAGCTTACTGTAAATAAACTGAAGCACGTTACTCACCCAAATAAACAGTTTTCAGGAGAGGAATCTGTGTAGATTAATATCCAGCACTCGTTTGACTTTGAAAGAGCTAGATTTATATATACTGAGACGCTCCACCGGCAAGCGACCACCCCCGGTGGGGGAAGGGAAACATGGCGCCACCCCTGTTCACTTTGATATAGGCACCCTTTCTAGTGTCACTTAACGCGCCTTATAATGCGATGCGCCCTATGTATGGAAAAATAGCAGAAAATAGGCGTTCTTTGATAGTGCGTCTTATAATACGGTGCGCCTTATAGTCCGAAAAATACGGTAATCTTAATCAGGAAAAAGATGTTGATACAGGGATTTTGCACGTTGGTTTGCTCCTATCTTGTGCAGTGTTTGTTCACCCCTGCCCTTCAAACAGCCTGAGTCTGCCACTGAGTTTCAGAGAGACAATTTGGAAAAATCAGTTTGTGGAATCTGAAATAAAGCATATCCATGACGGAATACAACGTCTTTGAACTCAAACATTCCTCAAAAATAACTAAAAGATGAAATCATACTGTCCCGCGACATATAAAACAGCATATAATATCATAGAGACCAGAAACAGAAATATGAAATATCCGTTTCTCCAGTGGCTATGGGTAAAATATGGATAACAAAGAGACGAGGGCTAGCGCTAGGCTGACAGAGCTAAAAGGAAAGAATCTTCTTTTTATTTTTTTCATTACCACGTCTGTAAATCTAAGCATAGGTATGAGAGTCCTCTGAATTATTGATGAAGTATTTTTGTTATGCATAATACACAAAGAAATAAATACAAAACTCCTTGTGCGACTTCTATAATAGATCCCAGTGTTGCCCAGCTCCCCGCCGGCGAAATATTAAACATTTACAATAGTTCACAATGAACAAACATTTCACACAATAATAGGACAGTAAGTCTTTGCCCTTCATAAGCTTGTATGAAATCGCAAATAACTGCAGCAATTTTCCTGCCTTTTTCTCCTCTGTGGAAAGAGGGCGTTTAAGCCTGTAGACATTGTTTTGCTTGTGCATTGCTTCTTAAAATACATTACTTTCAAGCCTCTCTTACACATGAAGTAGTACTCTGTTCCAAGGCCTAACGTCACCCTTGATGGTAACCATTCATTTGTGTGAATGTGTGCTGTAGGGTTAGGAATGGTGGATACTGGTGCATTACAGGAAATTATCCAATATCTTCATACCTTATGCTTCTGTGGTCTCCGTTCAGCAGTAAGGGGAAGGAAATGGAAATTGTCGCTTTTTTACTAGGGTTGCCCGATATTGGAAAAAAAATTGACATTTCACTTCAAAAATAATCAGTTTCTCTGATTTAACTATTTATAAGTATATGTTTGAGTAAATTGAACATCGTGGTTTTATTCTGTAAACTACTGATGGCATTTCTCCCAAATTTCAAATACAAATGGTGTAATTTAAAGGCATTTATTTGCAGAAAATGAGAAATGGCTGTAAAAACAAAAAAGAGCTTTCAGACCTCAAATAATGCAAAGAAAAAAAGTTCATTTTCATTAAGAAACAACAACAGTACTAAAGTTTGATCTAAGAATCAATAATTGAAGATTAAGTCTCCACCAGTCTTTTACACTGCTTTTGGGTGACCTTATGCCATTCCTGCAAGCAGTTTAGCTTTGTTTGATCGCTTGTGACCATCTATCTTCCTTTTGAGTATATTATATAGGTTTTAACAGGGATTCAGAGCTGGAGACTGGGTTGGCCATGACACTATCTTGATCTGGTGCATTGTCCTGCTGAAAAAAAAAACAGTTCTCACAGTTGGGGAATTTTGCCAGAGCAGAAGGAAGCAAGTTTTTTTCCAGGAGAACCTTGTATACGGCCTAATTCATGCATCATTCACAAAGACCAAACTGCCCAATTCTTTAAGGCCTATGCCCATCCAGTTTACCAGGTAAAGAGCTGCTCTAGGATTGTTCTACAGGGTCTTTTACCATCCAGTCTACCTGGGAAAAAGAGCTGCTCTAGGATTGTTATTCAGGGTCTTTTTTCCATTCAGTCTACCAGTCAAAGAGCTGCTGTAGGATTGTTTTTCAGGGCCTTTTTTCTACCATTTTCCCAGGAATAAGTGAAGGCCATGGATCCAGGGCTTTCCCTCACCTACTCTGCCAGATATTGAGCAGCTCTAGAACTGTTATTCACAGCCTTTTTCTTCCCAGTCTACCAGGTATAAGAGCTTCTCTAGGATTGTTCTTCAAGGCCATTTCCCATTTAGTCTACCAGGTAAAGAGCTGCTCTAGGATTGTTTTTCAGGGCCTGTTTTCTACCATTTTTCCAGGATTAAGTAAAGTCCATAGATCCAGAACCTTCCCCCCACCCACTCTGCCAGATATTGAGCAGCTATAGACCTTTTTATTCATGGCCTTTTTCTTCCCAGTCTACCAGGTATAGGAGCTTCTCAAGGATTGTTCTTCAATGCCTTTCCCTATTCAGTCTACCTGGGAAAAAGATGCTCTAGGATTGTTATGCAGGGCCTTTTCCCATCCAGTCTACCAGGTAAAGAGCTGCTCTAGGATTGTTCTACAGTGCCTTTTCCCATCCAGTCTATCAGTAAAGGGCTTCTTAAGAATTGTTCTTCAAGGTCTTTCCTCAGTCAGTCTACCAGGTAAAGAGCTGCTGTTGGATTGTTTTTCAGGGCCTTTTTTCTACCATTTTTCCAGGAGTAAGTGAAGTCCATAGATCCAGAGCCTTCACCCACCCACTCTGCCAGGTATTGAGCAGCAAAGTTACTGCTCAATAGTTACTCTAGGATTGTTTTTAGGGCCATTTACTATCCAGTTTACTAGAAATAAAAAACAGCCATGGATCCAGAGCCTTTCCCTACCAACTCTGCCAGGCTAAGAGCTACTTTAGAATTGTTATTCATGGTCTTTTTCTTCCCAGTCTACCAGGTAAAGAGGCTGCTCTAGGATTGTTTTGTTCAGGGTCTTTTTCCTTCCAGTTTACCAGGAATAAGAGACCATGGCCATGAATTCAGAGCCTTCCTCACACCTTGTTATTCATGGCCCTTTTCTTCCCAGTCTACCAGGAAAAGAGCTGCTTTAGGATTGTTTTTCAAGGTCTTTCCTCCGCCAGTCTTCCAGGAAAGGCGCTGATCTAGGATTGTTCTTCAGGGCCCTTTTCAACATTCAGTCTACCAGGTATACAGCTTCTCCAGGATTGTCTAGGATTGTCTTCAGGGCCTTTATCCATCCAGTCTACCAGGTGAAGAACTGCTGTAAGATTGTTTTTCTGTCAACCAGTTACAGAGCCACTGTAGGGTTGTTCTTCAGGGCCAGTCATTTCACATATCAGTAAATTATCCATTCTTAGAGTGGCTACATTAGCCTTAAGGGCTAGTTAACAGCAAATAAAGAGAGAACTCAAGGCCAATCTTTGTAGATTAAATATATAATATGGTGTTTAATGAAATATTTACTTAGTATGCACATTGAATCCAGCTTGTACTTGTAAATTTAATATTTTGTCCAGTTATTTCAAAACCACAAATGCATCTTGATTAATATCTGTATTTTGCCACAGCTCCTTCTCTGCTTCTCACCTTTAATTCGTCTCTCTCTGTTCGCTGTCGTATTCAGACTCATCTCTGTAATTATGAATTAAACATGAATCAAATCATCCTTTTTTGTGATGTGTGTTTGTATGCCTGTGAATGCTGCACACGCCATCTCCGCAAGGACATTTAAAGCAATCACTGCTGAGGACATTATCATCAGACATGGCAGACCAATTCAGCTCAATCGTAGACTAAATTTGTGTGTGTGTGTGTGTGTGTGTGTGTGTGTGTGAGTGTTTTTGCCTGTTCACAGGCCTCGCACAATTTTAGTAATCATTGCTGAGATGATGGTGACACTGCATACACTGATGTTCAGACCGTATGGCTGGGTGTGTTTATCTGTGTGTGTGTGTTTGTGTGTGTGTGTAGATGGATCATGCATTAAAATAAACATGAGGTGGGAAATCAATCCAGCAGCAAAGGAGAGGAGGTAGGGGGCAATGGCAGACCACTAGGCACACACACACACACACACATGAACACACACACACCACGAACCCACAGGTAAACACATTGATGTGATGTGAAGCGGTGGATTCACATGCTGGTCATGGAGAAGAAAACAGATGGGCTGGAGGAAAGTGCGAGACGCGTGTAGGCTATTTCCATCAAATGATGCTTCAGATACAACTCATTTCATTCTGAATATCTCTAAGGTATATTTACAGAAAGCGTGACATTACACATACAAACCAGACATCATCTTCTGTCATCACCCACCCTCGGTCGTTTCCATTTAAAACCCTTCAAATTGTGCTTCTGGGTCTTTGGGCTTCCTGTTCTGTGGATTCAGCAATGAACAATGCTCAGCAGGAAGATCAGGGTTGGGAAGGTTAGTTTCAGAATGAAGTATGTTACAGATTACTGATTACTGATTAACACTTTACTTGGATGGTCCATTTTATGGCTTGTTGATGCTCAACTGACATTCAACTAACACTGAATTGAATGTCCATTAAATTGAACGTAGCCCTATGTTGAATGTAAATGATTCAAAATAGAACCTAACCATAACCTTAACCCTTAATCAACCCTAAAATCTAATTCTACACTGAACCCTAACCTTAACCCTTAATCAACCATAAAATCTAACCCTACACTTAACCCCTAACCTTAACCCTTAATAAACCCTAAAAGCTAACCCTTTACCTAACCTTAACCAACCCTAAAATCTAACCCTACACCTAACCCATACCCTAACCTTAACCTAAACTTAAAATCTAACCCTAAACCCAATCCTAAAATATTAAGATAAGCGTTTGGATATATATTCAATAGAGAATTATTTACTTTCACCTTTTAGTTCATTTGCATTTAATAGACATGTAGTTGAATGTTAGTTAGTTGTATGTTAGTTTGAGGCCATCAAATGGATCATCCAAGTAAAGTGTTACCAAAGTATATATAAAACTATCACCCAAGCACTTTGTATTACCGGCGGGAGAACAGAACACCTTTCTTTTTCTTTTATTCCAATGCTAAACAGCACTTCCATAACCAAGTGAGGGTAACTGCTAATGCTAACGCGCACACACACACATTGTAGAAACACAGATCAAATCACATCTTCCCACTATAAACATGTTATTACACATCACTAGTAGATAAACAATAAAGCATTTGAATTTCTTGGCTCTTAATAAAGTGTTTGATAGCATCAGTTGTAAAGTTGTGAAGAGGTAGAGTTACAGGTAAACAGTGAATAACTCTATTACTATTTGAGTAATGTTCTAATTCTCCTTATTAGGGCAAGAACTACTCACATAAGTAAAGACAGAAATAATTTAAAGGTCTTATTCCATTGTTTTTTCATTAATTTATGAAAAATGTCTAGTTAAGGTCTCTATTATGAATGAATGTCATGTGAGCCGTTTCTTATGAAAAAAGTGCTACGGTGATCCAATATAATGCTGCTTTAGTACAGTGTTTTTAACAACAGTTAGAAGATATTTGTTGCTCTAATAAAAGCCTTTGCAATGTCATATGTTACTTTACAACATGTGTAATGCCCTGCTAAGTGCAGTTCAGCCACTGACCTAGTCTTAGTGTCTCTGTAAAATGTGAAATCCACCGGAGATCCTATGTAAACCTTTTGTTACAAACAGAGGTGGATAGCCACCCAGGCAGTTGATTGGAGGATTTTCCTTTTAACCAGCGTAAAGAGACTCAAACTCAGAGATCTATTGTATTTCACAAAGAACAAGAAAAAGTGGATTTTAGTGGAAGGACACCTTTAAGAAATGAAGGTTGTGTATGTGAGTATCCTCAAGTACTTTCGCAAACACCATCGAAAATGTTATGATGGAACTGGCTCTCATCAGGACCGCCCCAGGAAAGGAAGAGCAAGAGTGGCCCTTTTATCCTGTTGTACAAGATACGTTCATCACTGTACGAGTTACCAGCCTCAGAAACCACAAGTTAACAGAACCCCAGATAAGTGACACCTAAATGCTTCATGGAGTATTTTGATTAGTTTATTTGTTTATTAATTCTGTGCACACTGTGCGTAATGCTGTGCACCGTCTGGACTGGTTGACGTGAGGATAAACCACACCTGCACTGTGAGCGCAGCTGCCACCTTCCCGTGGGGAAGAATAACCCAACAGGAGGACATCCGGGTCGTCCAGAAATAGAGACAGCTCTTCTACAGAATGTCCCTGCCTGGGGAAGAGACGGCTCGGCCAGGAACCCCCAGCAGGATAAAGAGAGCTTACCGAAAAATATGGAAGTGTGATAAAATGATTCCACCCTTTTAAGCTCATTGAATCTTGATCTACATACACAGGTGAATCCAATTATGAGAAAGGGTTAAAGTGCCAATTGCAAGTTTTTCTCCTCTTTGCATCTTCTCTAAAGAGTGTCAACATGGGAGCCTCAAAACACAGCTCTCAAATGACATGAAAACAAAGATTATTCAACATCATTAGAAGAAGGATATAAAAAGCTTTCTCAGAGATTTCAGCTGTCAGTTTCCACTGTGAGGAACATAGTGAGAAAATGGAAGAACCACAGACACAGTTCTAGTTAAGACCTGAAGTGGCAGAACAAAAAACATTTCAGATAAGCAGAGGAGAAGGATGGTGAGAACAGTCATAGTCAACAGAGCCACAGATCAGCTCCAAAGATCTACATCATCATCTTGCTGCAGATGGCAGCACACTTTACACAAGGAGAGGCTGTATGGGAGAATAAAAAATGCAGAAGAAGCCTTCTTTGAGCACACGCCACAAACAGAGTCATTTGAGGTATACTAAAGCTAAAACACATTTGGACAAGCCAGCTCAATATTGGAATAAGGTGCTGTGTGTGGACTGATGAAACTAAAATTGAGTTATTTGGAGTGTGGTTATTATATATTATGCATGGGGGAAAAAGAACACAGCATTCCAAGACAAACACTTTCCTGCTCCCACAGTAAAATTTGGTAGCAGTTCTATCATCATGCTGTGGGGCTGTATGGTCAGTGCAGGTACTGGGAATCTTGTTGAAGTTGAGAGTCTCATGGATTTCAGTCAATATCAGCAGATTCTTGAGAACAATGTTTAAGAATCAGTGAGAAAGTTGAAGTTGAAGCGCCGGGGCTGGATACTTCAACAAGACAACGACCCTAAACACTAAACACTGCTCTAAATCTACTAAAGCATTCATGCAGAGGAACAAGTACAACATTCTGGAATGATCATCTCAGTCCCCAGACCTGAATATTATTGAAAATCTGTGGTGTGATTTAAAGCGGCTGTTCATGATCAAAAACCGTCAAATCTGACTGAACTGGAGATGTTCTGTAAAGACGAATGATCCAAAATACCTTCAACCAGAAGCCAGACTCTCATTGGAAGCTATAGGAAGAGTTTAGAGACTGTTATTTATGTAAAAGGAGGATCTACTAAACATTGATGGACTAGTCTAGAACAAGCACTCTTTTACTACGAAGTCACTTTGTTGTAAAACGTGCATAATGTGACTTGGCATTGTCTTGCTGAAATTAGCAGGACATCACTAAAAAAAAGACATTGGTTGGATGGCAGTATACGTTGCTCCAAAACCTGTATGTACCTCTTAGCATTAATGGTGCCTCACAGATGTGCAGGTTACCCATTCCATGGGCACTAGCACACTAACATGACCCCATATCATCACAGATGCTACTTTTGAATTTCGTGCTGATAACAATCTGGACAGTCCTTTTCCTTTTTGGCCTGAAGGACACGATGTCTAGAGCTTAGATCGGGCCCAAAAATTCTGACCCGATGCACATTCTGCCCATGCATATTATGAGCCTGAGTCCAATTTAAACCCCACATTTTTTTTTTGTAATTAGAATGTTGAAACTGAGCTTTTTAAAAACCTTTTCGGGCTGTTTGAACGAGCAAAATCTGTTCAGAATGATGTTAATTAACATTGCAACACTAAAAAAGCATAGAGCTATTATTCAAGAAAAATGTTTTATTTTTTTTATATATATATTTTTTTTATATCTGCACACAGCGCTGCAAGTTAAATGTGGACAAATTCAAATATTGGAGCTCAAGTGTATGCACCTGTCATGTCTGGTGCTGAAAGCATGTCCCCACATCCAGCTCTATCTGCGATTCTCACAGTACCAACTACAATACCCAGAACGCACCACACCATGACACAACACACACTCCCGATCACATGACGCATCACATGACACCACCAGGAAGTCCCGAGTACTGATTTCGCTCAGTATATAAGGACCATGCTCACGCTCACACCTCGCCGAGTATCTGTTTGGTAATTCCTACAATACAAAGCGTTTCTCTTGCCCTTGTCTTTATCCGTGTATGATCTTGTTTTTGTTTTCTACCGACTTCGATTTCTGCCTGCTCCCTTGTGTTGGATTTCCGTGTATAACCTGGACCGTTAATACTACTTTGGATTTTTGCCTACCCTGTGATACTTCCTGCCTGTGTATGAACTCTGGACTGTCTTCCGTTTATGGTATGGTTTCTCTACGCTGTGTTCTACTGGTATTGACCCTGGTTTCGTTGACTGTCTGCTCTATAACTTTTAATAAAGTTATTTTATTGTATCTGCACCAGTCACGTTCCTGTCTGGCCCTGACAGCACCAGAGCCTCTCTGTCGTGCTCGGCATGACTTAAGTTTCCGCCCGTTACTGTTTTTCCGCCCGTTCTCAGGCTCCCTATCTCCTTGTAAAGGTGTTTTTTCACGGCCGCCTTCCAATTCACCAGCCGGAGCAGCGGGACCGCGACCCTGACAACACGGGTTCGATCCCACGTTAGGAGCGGTGTGTTTTTATTTATTTTTTTTTTCCTTGCCGCATCTGCACAGACCTGATTGGCAGAGGAGAGCGTTTTGTGATCTTCCGCTACATGTGATTTGGTCTGTGATTTACTGCGCTGCAAAGCGTGTACTTGTGTATACAATTAAACCCTTCTCAGTAGGTTTGGGTCCGCATTGGACAACGTTTGGGTCCGGACTATTTTCTTAAGCCCAACCCGACCCGGCCCAAGGAAGGTGGTGGGCTTGGGTTTAGGCAGAGAATCTAAGCTCTAACATTGTCCATGATTTTTCAAATACAGTTTTAAATGTGGACTCATCAGACCACAGGACACTTTTTCACTTTGTGTCAGTACGTCTCAGATGAGCTCGGGCTCAGAGAAGCCGGTGTAGATTCAGATTGTGTTACTGCACTCTCTAAAACCGAGTAACTAAGTATGTTTTTTGTTTTTTTTTAGCATATTATAGACTCATTAGGTGCATTAATTAAACTGGCATTATTATATTTACATTAAAGGCCTATTGGACTAAAAAAAATGTTTTTAAAAAGGTCAATTTATCTTTGCTGGTTTATTGTGTCAGGCCCCTTCATCCAAGCCAGGCACTCCATGCCCAAATAAGGACTTCCTCTAATCAGGGCGCACGCAGCCATCCAGCCCTGATTAGAGATCAGCTATACCTGGGCAGAGTTGCTTAAAAGCAGCTGTTTCTCTCTGCTGTCCCCGAGTATTGGTCGCTCACATGGTCTGTGGTTCCTTGTGGTTCCAGCCTGTTTGCAACTCTACAAAGCGTTCTTATTCCCAAGCCTGTCCCTCCCTAGTTCCTGGTGTTTCCTTGGACTCCTCCCTGCCTAAGTATCCCTGATTAATTTCTTGTTTTGTTTGGTTGCCCAGTTTACGTTTTTAGTCTAGCCGTTTTCCTGATCTCTGCTTAGCAGTTTTCTGTTTGCCATTTTTTTTGTCTCGTGCTCCCTTTGTTTTTCCCCATTCCCTGTACTACTTCCTGGTTATATTGTTTTGGCAGTTTCACTTTTTTCTTGTTTCTTTCGTCTCTGTTTTTTTTGGCCCAGTCCAGTTTACTTTGCCAGTTTTTATATTTGTTTCAAATGTTGCCCAAACCTTAGTGTGTTACTCTCACCCCTTTGATTATTGTTTATTTTGTAGTTTTGTTGTTTATTTTAATAAAAATTACTGCTTCGTTTTACATCCCAGCAGTGTCTCTCTTTATTTCCTCTCTGCCTGTTAACAGTCAGGCATGACAATTGTGATTGTATGAATTGATTTTGCTGACTGAATTGTGTTAGCACTAAATAATCTTCTTATTTTACTCTTAAACCCTAAACAAAAAACAGACTTTGTCTGAAATTTTATAATAAATAAAAGTTACACTTAAATAGCACCTGTCTAAATACCCAAGAAGCGAGTTTGAGGGGCGTGTTCATCCATATCTGGGAATACAAACATACACACATTCTCACATACTGAAACAGCATTTTTTTTATTATTCTCTATGTTTTTTGGGCTGTGGGGTGGAACTGGGGAACTGGGAGAGAACATGGAAATTCCACCCCGACAGAGACTTGAACCCAACACCCCAGCAGGTGTGCTAACCACAAAGCCATCTAAAGAAGAGCAAAACATTGGCTTTATTTCTGCCGGGGCCTTTAAGAAAAAAAAACAATGAAATAAAAAAACTAAAAACAGCAAAAATAAAAATAATTTTCGGATTGTAAAAAATTGGAGATTGTAAAAGTAGATTAAAAAAAATCATACCTTGTTTAAAAAATAGAGGGTGATTTTTTTTATTTTTTAGCAAACAGCCTATTGTTTAACAGCTGGTCTGTAGCAATGAAAAATAAACTGAGCTTTGGAAATGGATTTAAAAAAAAATGTCAATGTCTGCTTCACCTATGGTTTTACTGTGGTTACTGCAGCATTTACACACTTACACTCTGCACATTCACACTTTTATTATAAGAACTAGTAAAACACACAGATAAAGCTCTTGGTAATTAGAGAAACTGCTATAAGAAGAGTCAGGTCTGGCTGACCCACATGGCAACAGCACCTGTAGCTCAGCTTAACGTTGGACTAAGTCTTAGTTTTAGCTATAAAGTGAAAGTTATATAATAGTCATTTTTAAGATTAGAACATAAAGAAACAGCTGTTCTGGGCCATACAGCACTGTTTGTAAAAAAAATATATATATATAACTATATATAACTATATATATATATATATATATATATATATATATATATATATATATATATATATATATATATACAGCTCTGAAAATTAAGAAAGCACTTCAGTTTCTGAATCAGTTTATCTAATTTTGTTATTTAGAGCATTTATTTGCAGAAAATGAGAAATGGCTGAAATAACAAAAAAGACGCGGAGCTTTCAGACCTCAAATAATGCAAATAAAACAAGTTCGAATTCATAAATTTTAACAGATCAGAAATCAATATTTGCTGGAACAACCCTGGTTTTTAATCACAGTTTTCTTGCATCGTGGCATCATGTTCTCCTCCACTAGTCTTACACACTGCTTTTGGATAGCTTTATGCTGCTTTACTCCTGGTGCAAAAATTCAAGCAATTCAGTTTGGTTTGATGGCTTGTGATCATCCATCTTTCTCTTGATTATATTCCAGAGGTTTTCAATTTGATAAAATCAAAGAAACTCATCATTTTTAAGTGGTCTCTTATTTTTTTCAGAGCTGTATATAATCAAAAAGATGAGCCGGACGTTACATGTTTTTTTAGGAGCTTTCTTCAGGCAGCTTTCTTTCCATACGCCGTCACACTGAAGAACAACTGCTGCACAGAAGCATTTATAAACACCTCGCGCTCTATTCTACTGTATTTTATTGTCTCTTTTTCTTATTTATGTTATTCTATTGTGCTGCTTGCTGCTGCCTGGCTGCTGAGCTCAGCGCTTTACATAGCTTTTATTCTCAAATATATGCATGTATGCCTGTTTACAGGTGTGTGTGTGTGTGTGTGTGTGTGTGTGTGTGTGTGTGTGTGTGTTTGTAACAGTATGTAGGTGTGGTAGGATGGAGGTATGGAAATGTGAAATGTTTACTGGCTTTTACTGTGCAATGTAGGCTATTGTGTTACTTATGAAATTGAAATGAAATGAAAATGAAGTTTGAGTAGGAGGAACAAGCCTGAAGTCAGTCATATCAAATCTAACATTCTATAAATACAATCTCTACCTTGTTCACATGTCTACATCAAGTTATGTAGATGAAAAATTAAGTTTAAATGCTTAAAGCATTTCTTATTTCTTATTTATTTTTTTGGACTTGATAGAACACAGTGGATCATCACCAGCAGATGACAGGCATGACTCTCCAAACCATCACTGATTGTAGAAACTTCACACTAGACCTCAAGCAGCTTGGACTGTGTTTCTCTCCACTCTTCCTCCAGACTCTGCTCCCTTAATTTACAAATGAAATGTAAAATTTACTGATGATCAGTGATGGTTTGGAGAGTCATGTCTGTCATCTGCTGGTGTTGATCCACTGTGTTTTATTATCAAGTCTAAAGTCAGTGCAGTTTTGTTTTCCCACAAAATCTTACAGCACTTCATGCTTCTCTCTGCTGACAACTTTTATGAATATGCGGATTTCATTTCATTTTCCAGCAGGATTTGGCACACTGCCCACACTGCAGAAAGTACCAATTGGCCATATATAATATTCTAATTTTCAGAGACACTGATTTTTGGGTTTTCGTTGCCTCTAAGCCATAATCATCAACTTCAAAAGAATTTAATACATCGGTAACACTTTATAATAACTTTCATTAATTCCTTACTAACCAATGATCAGAACATAGAGACAAAGCATTAGTTTATCAGAATTTAAATATTAACAAACTGTTTACACTTGACACTTAGTTATCAGCATGGATATTCAAATTTAGATATTTTAAATCATTAGCTCATCACAATTTTAATATTAATAAATCGCAACTTAATAATAAGTTTAATCCTGACAAATGTTTATCAATGGCAGTTTATGTTGCTAATGCATTCATTAGTATTTACAAATATGTTAGCAACTTTTTAGTTAGAATGTAAAAATAATAGTTATTAATCATTAGTTAATGGTATATTAATTAAAGTTATTATAAAGTGTTACCTATACATCTATATATAAGTTTCACATGTGGAACTGAATTACTGAAATAAAGTAACTTTTCAATTATATTTTCCAATAATACGAATGCACCTGTATTTATTTTTATCCCACTGTTCTCTCAATTAAGCTATGCTGAGAATCCCACCCACACTTTTTAGCAGTACTCCCCCTATCACTAGCATTGCACTAACACCAGGAGGGTGAGGACTAGCACATGCCTCCTCCGATACATGTGAAGTCAGGCTCTGTCTCTTTTGCTGCTCTTTTTCGGAGGAAAGATACATCAGCTCACAGACGCCTTGTCGACATCAGCTAATCGACATCACCTTTGGAGTGATGTGGAGAGAGAGAGAGCGCCATCTACCCACTCGGAGAGAGTAAGGTCATTATGCATTATGCTCTTTCAGGGCTCTGACAGCTGATGGCAAGCTGCATAACTGGGATTCGAGCCAGTTAAAGTATATATTTTTATTAAAAACACCACCAGTAGTAATAATGTATACAGTACTTTTCAAAGTATACTGAAACACTGATAAAATAGGTAAAAATGTAGGTATAAAAAGAAAAAAGTATACTTTAATTATTCAACATATAGTTAAATTATACTATTATTATTATATTTCATTATACTTTAAACTTTTTCACAAGGGGACATTTTGTAATATATATACAGTGTATCATTGAGAATATCTTTAAAAAAGAGTGATGTCATTAATTTTTATTATATCAATCAGCTCTGACAGCGCATGATTATGGACACCGTGGGTGGTGGCTTTTATAACGTTCATATCAATGTCGAAATTATATTGTATTGGCCATAATTAGGAAATATGTTCTAAATGTGACCTAAAGTGTGGCCACATCATCCAGCACTGTCCGGAAATTAGACATAACTGGGTGCTCCAACAGGATAATAACCTCAATCATACATGAAAGGTGGTTGTGAAGTGGATAGAGCTCTAATAAAAGCTATTAAAGCTAATAGCTTCTGAATGCTTTAGAATGGACTCCCCAAAGTCTTGACCTCAGTCCTTTTGAAAATAAGTGGACTGTGCTTGAAAATCAGGTCTGTGCCAGAAAACCAACAAACTGAGTGGACGGATTTCCAACCAAAATGCTGCCAGATGCTTATTGATATAACCAAAAGCATCTGGCCAAGTCTGGTCAATTTAATAAGGGGAATTTTTAAATGAGATTTCAAAATCTAAAGATATGACACTAGTTAGTTTTCGGTATGTGAACCCATTGGGATTACTTGGATTTCTGCATAACTTGGTCATTAAATGTGTTCTGATCTTTATATAAGTCACAACAATAGACAAACACAGTCTGCTTAAAGTAATACCACACAAAATCTTAAATGTTTTCATGGTTTTACTGAATACAGCATGTTAACATTCACAGTGAGGGTGGAAAAAGTTTGTAAACATTTGATTTAATAACTGGTTGACCCTCCTTTGGCAGCAAAAACCTCAACCAAACGTTTCCTGTAGTTGCAGATCAGAAAAAGTATGTGAACCCTTTGGGATTGCTTGAATTTCTGCATGAATTGGTCAATAAATGTGTTCTAATTCTCATCTAAGTCCCAACAATAGACAAACACAGTCTGCCTAAACTAAAAACACACAAACAATTATATGTTTGCATGGTGAACCTTTGGATTTAATAACTGGTTGACCCTCCTTTGGCAGCAAAAACCTCAACCAAACGTTTCCTGTAGTTGCAGATCCGACCTGCACAACAGTCAGGAGGAATTTTGGATCATTCCTCTTTATAAAACTTTTTCAGTTCAGCTATAATATTCTTGGGATATCTGGTGTGAATCGCTCTCTTAGGGTTGTGCCACAGCATCTCAATTGGGTTGAGGTAAGGACTCTCCAGAAGGCGTATTTTCTTCTGTTGAAGTCGTTCGGTTGTTGATTGACTTCTATGTTTTTGGTCGTTGTCCTGTTGCAACATCCATCCTCTGTTGAGCTTCAGTTGGTGGACAGATGGTCTTGGTAAACTTTGGAATTCATTTTTCCGTTGATGACGGCAATCCGTCCAGACCCTGAGACAGCAAAGCAAAGCAGCCCCAAACCATGATGCACCCACCACCATGTTTCACTGTTGGGATGAGGTTTTGATGATGGAGTGTTGTGCCTTTTCTCTCCACACATAGCGTTGTGTGTTCCTTCCAAACAACTAAATTTTAGTTTCATCTGTCCTCAGTATATTTAGCCAGTAGTGCTGTGGAACATCCAGGTGCTTTTTTGCAAGCTTTTTTGGACAGCAGTGGCTTCCTCCATGGTGTCCTCCCATTAACTCTATTCTTGTTTAATGTTTTCCCTATTGTAGATTTGTCAACGAAAATGTTAGCATGTGGGAGAGATTTCTGTAAATCTTCACCTGACACTCTAGGATTCTTCCTCACCTCATTGATCATTCTGCGCTGTGCTCTTACAGTCATCTTTACAGGATGACCACGCTTTGGGAGAGTAGCAACAGTGCTGAACTTTCTCCATTTGTAGACCATCTGTCTTACTGTGGAAACATGAACATCAAGGCTTTTAGAGATTTGTGACCCTTTCGAGCTTCATGCTTCAAGTCAACAATTCTTGAACGTAGGTCTTATGAGAGCTTTTCCTCTTTTGTGCGAGGCAAGATTCACATCAAGCAATGCTTCTTAAGAACAGCAAACTCAAAACTAGTGTGTGTGTTTTTTATAGGGCAGGAAGGCTTTAACCAACACATCCAATCTCATCACATCCTGGCTTTAATTAGCTCTTAGAAAAGTCATTAGAAAAGGGATTCACATACTTTTCCCCCCTGCACTGTGAATGTTAACATGTTGTGTTCAATAAAACCATGCAAACATATATATATATTTTTGTGTGGTATTAGTTTAAGCAGACTGTGTTTGTCTATTGTTGTGACTTAGATGAAGATCAGAACACATTTAATGACCAATTTATGCAGAAATCCAAGTAATCCCAAAGGGTTCACATTTGTTTTGCAACTGTAACAGTGTAAATTAGCTGTATCCTCAAAATAAAGATTATTTATGTATATGGAGAATAATGTGGGGCCTAGGATTGAGCCCTGAGGCTCAACTTTAAAACAAAGTGCTCTGACCTTCGATAAACTCTACCTGTAGGGTAACTATAAAACTATGCCAAAGACTGTTCTAAGACCAATATTTATTTATTTATTTATTTTTTTGCAAATAGAATTTTTGCATTTTCAGTTTCACACTGTCTGTACAATAAACACATTTATCATTACTTCATGATTCTGAGACTGTATGATGGTATGGACTATCGCATTGCGTGCAATAATATCGCCAACATTTTTTAATTATCATGAACAATATTATACCTTAATATTTCAAAATCTAAAGATATGACACAAGTTAGTGTTTAGCTTGTATATAACTGTATATTACTTATTCTTAATTCTTAAAGTACTTCTTTTATGCTGTTTTTAGCCAAAGAAACTGTTTTCATTTCCAATTATATATCTACTAGGGACAGGTTATATCTGTACAGTATCATTTATTTTACTTTAATTCTGGATATATGGAGATATTTGGAGTATTATAATATTCTGGACCATTGACTTCTGTTACAAATCTGATAAAATTCTCAGTTAGGGGTGTGCCATATCATATTGTATCCAATAATAAAATGTCGTTTTAATTTGTTGCAGTAGTGTATTCTTAATTTTTTTTTAATTCAGTGTTTTGTCATATCGCCAAGAGTATTGTTATCACAAAAATATCATGAAATATCGTGATGTTTTTGTAGGGCCATATCGTCCACCCCTACTGGATATGAGAACCAGTAAGGCCAGTAAAGTAAAGTAATAGTAAAATCACAGAAAAGGTAAGATTAGTTCTTAATAATCAAAGAATTTGTTTGGGATTAATAGATTTTTTTTATCAATTAAGAAAAATGCACCTAGAATCAAGTATAAATGGACTTTTCCCATCACAGTTTCAAATGCCTTCGCTTTAGTTCACTCAAACCCCACTCCTGTGATCCAGTGTCTTTTAGCTTTGACTCAGTTGACAGTTAAGACAAGGGGATGCCATGTTCTTCCCTTCCTTTCACACTGGCAGCGCAGCATCAAAGTTGCTGACGGTTAGCCTGCCTTGCCTCAAGCTGTGCCACATCATGTTAGTGTGCCGGCCTGCCAGTGCGGCCGAGACAGCCTCCCTCTGTTCCACTGACACCTCCACACCTACCAACATCCCCTGAAGTCCAGGATGACTCTGCAGAGAAGGGTGAGAGATTTAAGGCAATGGAATGTTGAAGAGTTTTAAGGCTATGACACCGTGTTGGGTGATTTTAATTTAGTTTTAGTTATAATTAAATTTTCCCAAAAACGTCAGTGCGCCTTATAATCCGGTTCTCTGTGTTTTATCAAACCGTTTGGTTCAGCCTGTTTGGTTCGTTACACCCAGATGAACCCATCAGGACTATAGGACCCTGGGGAGCTCCGTCTCTGTGAGTTGAGGAGTCTGACTGCCTGGTGGATGAAGCTGTTGCAGAGTCTGGTAGTGGAGGCTCTGTGTGTTGAGGAGTCTGACTGCCTGGTGGAAGAAGCTGTTGCAGAGTCTGGCAGTGGAGGCTCTGTGTGTTGAGGAGGCTGACTGCCTGGTGGATGAAGCTGTTGCAGAATCTAGTAGTGGAGGCATGGGTGCTCCTGTATTATCGTCTGCCGGATGGCATCAGAGTAAAGAATCTGTGTGAGGGATGGGTGGGGTCGTCCACTATGCTATTGAGTAGATGGAGGGTGATGGAGGGGAGAGAGACTCTGAGGATCTTCTCAGCTGTCCTCACTATCCGCTGTAGGGTCTTGCGATCTGAGATGTTGCAGTTACCAAACCAGACGGTAATGCAGATGCTCAGGATGCTTTCTACAGTCCCTTTGCAGGACATGCTGAGGGTGGAAGGTAAAAGATGTGCTTTCTTGAGTCTCTGCTGGAAGTAGCCTCTTCAATCTCCTCACAATAATCACAAGCTAATGGCATGTACAGTAGCAAACTCTAAAATGATGCTCTGATGATGGTACACACAGTAACTGATTGACAACATGCTCTATAAAGATGTATTTCATTAGATTTGTATCTACTGTAACTCAACAGGCTACAGCCCATAGATCTGTCTAAGCTTTAGCATGGGGAGGATCCAGACCTGTCCATCAAACTTCATCTCTCTGATTAAAACATGAGGAAGCACTAATGCCATACGCGCACACGCACACACAGACACGCAGCTGGTGTCAGTCTTTCTCTAGCCCTGTAAAGTAAGCTGAAGTGACAGCTGCCATGTGTTTTATTAAGACATCTCTTTTCATCTGTCCAGTTCGTTTACTCAGGCCAAGTGCAGATCATTCTCAAGGGGGGAAGAGAAGGAAAGTTCCTTCCTGTCATAAAACAGCCCGTAGCGTCAGCCGACTGTGGGACGATCGGCTGTATGCGCTGAGTATTTATTTATCTGTGCTCTTAGAGCTCTGGATATGGGGTTTAACAGGCCGGTCTGTAGAGGTGGTGGTTGTAAGTGCCCTGTACACAGATCAGACTGATGCGACTGGACGTGTCCATCGGGAGTGGAGTCACTCGGAGCAAATACGTGGCGGAGGTGGAAATTTTCACAGTGTTCAGACTCTGTAAACATGTTTTGAGGTCATGAGCTGGACCAGCCTCCCCCACTATAAGTGCATCTCTGGTCTCAACCTCGGAATTTTAGATGTAGTAAAACTACAGGCCGTGAATAGAAGCACACTTTTCATTCACTGAACCTGCCCGTTTAGCCACAGCCTTTCAAGCAAACCTTTTCTCAGTAAAATGTGCCATTCTTGTCTGAGACTGGGATTAACTCTATAAGAAATCAGAACTCAGATTGGACCTTAACCCGACAATTATGTTTCAGGTCAATTTGACCCGTTTTAAAGTTTGAAGATCTAAAGGAAAAAAAGGCAAGCAGAAGAAAAAACAATATTATGTTTCCATGGCGTCACATCATTGTCAAAAGTCGAGGGTGCAAAATACAAGTCAGGGGCGCAAAAATACCGGGTGAAAAAAATTAATCTGCATGTTTTACATTTTGCGCGTGTAAATGAACTTCTCGTGAGCACAAATGTGAAACCAACAAGCAAAAAAAAAGGGAATTGTGTTGCTCTCAAGCTTCATTTTTCTCCTCTCAGGTGCTTTTTTTTCTCGCGTGCTGTGTGAATTACCTGCAACAGCAGTTTGTCCTCGACTCATTTTTTTGCGCTCGAGTTTTGACAGGGGTGGTTTTGACAGTTTGGGGGCGGGGTGTATTGGTGGTTTTACGTGTATTGTACCTTCTGCACATATGCGCCAGAGTTCTCTAGGAAGACGGTGAGCTAGCTGTAGCATGCAATGGCATCGGAGGCGGCTTGATATTGGGGGGGGGGGGACACCCATTTGCCCACCCTATAGTTTCCTAGAACAACATTTGTGGAAATTACTAATTAAAAGTAAATTATTTTTATAAGGTGATTTTACAACCTAAACATGTTACTCCACGTTACAGTTACTGTCGTTAGAAAAAACTTATGCATGCAATGTCTGAATTATATACATACGACAAAAATGATCAGTTATCACCTAATATTTATAATAATAGATTTGTTTATTATTGTTTATTATTATTCTTATTATTATGTATTGGCATGTCAATTCTGTTGTATATTTACATTTTCTCCTGCGCTTCTATTTTTTTTTTCTACTGAGAGCTCTTCTTAAGATGGTGTCCTTTTATGTAAAAGAATGTAACTTTAGGTTTCATAGAGATTTTTATAAACATCAGGACATGTCAGGTCTTACTGTGAACTACAAATCAACAGAAGTCACGTTACAGCAGTGTTTATCAATCCTGTTCTTACATATTCTACTGCATATTAACACTGTTCTGCATATTCTACAGCTTCCTCTGCTTTAAAGGCATTTAATAAAGTAAGTGGTGGTATGATGTGTTTAATACACTGCTGGATACATGATTAATTTAGGCTCCATAGGGGGCTAAAGGATTTTAACAGGTAAACTCAGTAAATGACTCTTTATCAGCTGGATCAGGTGGAAAACACTATTTTAGTTCAGTGATCAGGGTTAAGTAACTGCTTTAAACTACAAACATAAAGTACTGTACTAAATTCTGTCTATCCTCTACATCCAGCTTCTTGATAACTAGTTAGCTCAATGAATTTTCGTTCATTATAGCTCACAGTAAGTCCTGCAATCCTAAATTAATAAACACTGTTTGAAAATGAAATAGTGATTAGCTGATCAGGTACAGGTCAAGTTGAACATTACATATATATATATATTTTATTTTTAAACCTTGACTCCCATTCTAGGTAATTCCAAAGTTAAGCTAACTCACTAACACAGCTGCAGTTTATTAATCACAGTGGGGTTAATCTGTGTGCTGATTCATAGACGTGTATTTTTAACCAGCTATTAGAAACATATCATCACAGTTGAAGTGGTTAGCCTACCGTTACCTTTCTTTTAGAAAAATCTCCGTATATCCAGATCTGTTTTGGTCCAGTCTGTCTCCTCATAAATAGTACCGCTGATCTGAGCGAAACAATATCATTTTTGGGGGGGACAAATCCACCTGTTTCTAATATTGGGTGGGTTCTTACGCCAATGGTAGCATGGCCTCCGGTCTGAAAAGATTCATTTCTTAATTTTTCCCGAAATTCTGATTGTGAGGGGCAGAGATGAAAAAAAAATGGAAAAATTGATGAAAACTTAATCCAATTTTCCATTTTTGCATTTAGCCACAAACCTTCAAAAAAAAAAAACATTAAGAAATGTTACAAAAAAAGCAGCAGCATGAAATTTCTGATTTTACGTGATGTTTGTCACATCCGATTATAAAGTGCATGTGATTGTATTATAAAGTGATATTTAACCCCTGGTTGATTTCCTTCAACCTGTAATTCACAGTGCTGCTTTTTATGTTTTTCTCACAGCAGTAAACTCAGTGTAATGCTGAGGCTACAGTACTGCAGTAAAGCACTTTTATACAGTCGTTTACTGCGGTAAAGGAGAAGCCTTGCCTCATATAATCAGAACTTAGTGCTGCAGTATAACACACAGTATTCTTCCTCTCTTCTTCATGCACGCTCTCGTTTTCTTCTCTTTCTTTCATAATTACTTTCTTCTATTTTCTTCCAAGGTACAAACACACTCTGTGAGTAGATCACAGCGTCTCGAAAAAAACATCCTTAATTAAAGCAACATAAAAGCAACGTATCTCAGTTTCTCTGTTTCTATCTCCATTCAAATGAATAATGCTCCAGCTCATCAAAGAATCCTCCAGACTGCCAGAGTTCCGTCTTTAAAGGATTTCTTAGAATATGAAGAGAATAATTAAGAGTCAGAGCTGCTGCGCATTTGGGGAGGCGGCGGCACCATAACGCAGAATAGAGACCCCCGACTGCAAAAATATATCAGCTAAACAATGTATTTTATTAAGGTTTGCCTTAAATGAAAATTAATCATAAATTATATTTTTTCTCACTGTGTTTTTTTCAGGTTTTACATATGGTGGTCTCCTTTAAAAATATATATATATGTCCTGCGGGCTCCAAGTGGTCCAGCGGGCTAAGTGCTGCCACTGATCAGGAGCTTGCCTGTTCGAATCCTGGTCATGTAGCTTCCCATTGGCTACCAGAGCCTTGAGAGAGCCCAGAGACTGTAAAAAAAGATGGACGCCGTGTCGCCGTTCCCATTCATTCAGTGAAACTGAAATCTTCCGCCATGTTGGCGATCCTGAAACCTGAGTCTGTGCAGTAGAGACCAGAGGAGGGAGAAAGACTGTGGAGAGACAGCCTACTCATTTAAATACCCCGCCCCTGAGGGCTGCTTACGGTCTGTTATTGGTCCCACCCATAACCAGCCCTTTTACAATAACCACACCTTTTTTGAATAGAGCTGAATTACGTTTATAAAAATGAATTCTGTGGGAATATAAAAAAAGACAATATAAGCAGACGTTACTCTAGCTGTTGCATTTAAATAATGGAGGTAGAATTATAGTATATTAGAAAAAAACGTGATTGAAAGTTGTCTGTTTTGCCATTGAAACGTCTTCAGAGGAGATTCAAATAGGAGAACAACTTGCAATTGGCCACCTTAAATACCTTTTCTCATGATTGGATACACCTGGTTATGAAGTTCAAAGCTCAATGAGGTTACGAAACCAATTTTGTGCTTCAGTAAGTCAGTAAAAAGTAGTTAGGAGTATTCAAATCAATAAAATGATAAGGGTGCCCATACTTTTGCACCGGTCAAATTTTGGTTTAATGCATTTTGCACATTTTCTGTTAGTACAATAAACCTCATTTCAATCCTGAAATATTACTGTGTCCATCAGTTATTAGATATATCAAACTGAAATGTCTGTTTCAAACACCCAAATATTTACAACTAAAAATGATTAAGATTAATAGGGGTGCCCAAACTTTTTTATATGACTGTATATTCCTAAGCTCTGCTGCTATTTTAACAGTGTGGGCACAAGGCATGAAAATAGACAGTTGACACAATGCAAGATAGTGAAAAGCATCGCAATGAGCATCGTAATGCAACGCACCATGCACAGGTTGTACGATAGGGCCGCCCAGAGAGTTCATCGGCAGCATAATGGAAAATAAGGACTCTCCAACTTGAGCACAAAATGATAAGTCAGGTTGCAAAAATATGTCAGACGAACAATGTTTTATTAAGGTGGCGCAGAAAATGCCTTTAATCTCACCAAGAGGCCAAGAGGGCAACTTTGAAGATTTCGCCTTAAAATAAATGAAGCGTAAATTAAATTTGTCCTCACAGTCTGGGTTTAACGTATGGTGGACCCGGCCATGTAGCCCGTGACTCTTTGAACACACCGCAGCACTTCTCTCTTTCCCTCTTTTTCTCTGTATCCTCCTCTCCCTCCACTCAAATCACGATCCCGTATGCATAAAGGAAACGCTCCCAGCTGTTTCTCTCGCCGCATGGTGGGTGAGTAAGTGTGTGTGTGTGTGTGTGTGTGTGTGTGTGTGTGTGTGTGTCGAACTGAAGTGGCAGATAGGCCTCACCTCAGAGGGCCCGCGACATCAATGAGAATCCATGCCCGAGTTAGAAAATTCAATATGTTCCGTGTCCTAACAGCCATCAGGACTGACACTTAGAGGAATAGCGTGATGGTGTCTAAAAAATGAAGCAGCACTTTGAGACTTCCTTATCTCATCATGACTTGCATCTGATTTACTCAAATGCCAATTCACATTTCACAGCAATTTTTACTGATACACTCTGGGGAAGTGGAACCGTCTGTAGGTGGCAAGTGACATTTGGATACTGTGGAACACCAGACACCAACAGAGCCTTTAAACAACAACTGTCATCATTAGACCACAAAGTAGCCCAAAGAATGTAGATATTATCTCTTAAGACCCAACAAAACCACTCCAATATCAATTATTTCAGAGGCTTAAACACAGTCCACTCACAATATACAGGGGTTGGACAATGAAACTGAAACACCTGTCATTTTAGTGTGGGAGGTTTCATGGCTAAATTGGAGCAGCCTGGTGGCCAATCTTATCAACATTAATTGCACATTGCACCAGTAAGAGCAGTAAGAGTGTGAAGGTTCAATTGGCAGGGTAAGAGCACAGTTTTACTCAAAATATTGCAATGCACACAACATTATGGGTGACATACCAGAGTTCAAAAGAGGACAAAGTGTTGGTGCACGTCTTGCTGGCGCATCTGTGACCAAGACAGCCTCAAGTCTTTGTGATGCATCAAGAGCCACGGTATCCAGGGTAATGTCAGCAAACCACCAAGAAGGACCAACCACATCCAACAGGATTAACTGTGGATGCTGTATGCGGAAGCTGTCTGAAAGGGATGTTCGGGTGCTAACCCGGATTGTATCCAAAAAACATAAAACCATGGCCGATCAAATCACGCAGAATTCACTGTGCACCTCAACTCTCCTGTTTCTACCAGAACTGTCCTTCACCACGATAACTTATTGTGGTCTAAAGCCAGGTGTTTCAGTTTCATTGTCCAAGCCCTGTACATAAAGTTGCATTATGACCACCTTCTTCCTGGCTAATAGAGAATGTTATAAGAACATTTAGCAACATTTTGAAAAGGTTCAAGGAAGGTTAGCTTATAACACTACAGAAATAACATGAATTAAACTTCATTGGTTTTATTTTGTGACATTGTGATTTTCTTCTTTAATAAGACTTTAAATTGTGGTCTAAACAAAACATAATGTGGATTTAACCTGAAAACAAATGTATTTTTAGTACTTTTAGCAAGAGAAAGGTCTGCAAATCGAGAATGTTAATTTTTTTTTTTTTTTTTTTTTACAGATCGGTAGTTTTGGGGTATATTGGGGTACATTTGTTGATTAGTGCTGGATAAATTATGATTATACCACAGTCAGGTCCAACCCTGCAGTGTGATTGGCTGAGAGGAGTTTTGTGAGTGCCGTTATCAGCCGGTAATGCACTGTAACTGAAACTCTCCATGTATTACTCCGCCACATACAGGTAACCTAGATGCAACAATGCCAATGACGATGCCAATATTTAATTATAGCACTCCCTCTCGTGTATTATTGCATAATTACTGAGCTGTAAAATTTGTTCCTTTTCTATTATTAGTCTCAAGCACCGAGTTCTCCCCCAGCTCCACTGTGCACCGTGCAGTTACCTTAATACATGGTTTAGATGCTCATTCCAACTTTCACACAGATTCATTTTTTTCTCCAGCAAATATGTTACTTTTTGTATTGCTTGTATCTATAAACACTGGTGCTGCTACAGCAGGGGCGCCCAAACTTTTTTTGTTGGGGGCCAGAAGGAGAAATATATTTGAAGTCACGGGCCACACTCTGTAATTAAACAAATAATGAAACATACCACTTTAAATAATACTTTTTTAGACTCTTTCGCCTGTTTTCTGCACTAGAAATGTTCACCCTCTCCGCTTTTAGACTCTTTTGCCCCGTTTTTCTGCACTAGAAATGTGCACTCTCTCCGCTTTTAGACTCTTTGGCCCGTTTTCTGCGCTAGAAATGCACACCCTCTCCGCTTTTAGACTCTTTGGCCTGTTTTTCTGTGCTAGAAATGCGCACCCTCTCCGCTTTTAGACTCTTTGGCTCGTTTTTCTGCGCTAGACATGCACACCCTCTCCGCTTTTAGACTCTTTGGCTCGTTTTTCTGCGCTAGAAATGCGCACCCTCTCCGCTTTTAGACTCTTTGGCTCGTTTTTCTGCGCTAGAAATGCACACCCTCTCTGCTTTTAGACTCTTTTGCCCCGTTTTTCTGCGCTAGAAATGCGCACCCTCTCTGATTTCAGACTCTTTTTTTCCCATTTATCTGCGCTAGAAATGCGCACTCTCTCCGCTTTTAGACTCTTTGGCCCGTTTTTCTGCGCTAGAAATGCGCACTCTCTCCGCTTTTAGACTCTTTGGCCCGTTTCTGACACCTAGCGTTCAAACTTTGAATCTCACATTATAAAAACCTGCTTAACAGCGGGCCAACTTTCATTCTATTTCTAAAATACCTCGCGGGCCGCTCCAAAAAAGGTAACGGGCCGCAAATGGCCCGCGGGCCGTAGTTTGGACACCCCTGAGCTACAGTATAAACTCACTGTAAACTGCAGTAAGACCATCTCCAAGCAGCTTGATGTTCCTGTGTCTAAAACTGCTAATTTTATTAGGAGGTTTAAGGTCCACAGGAGTGTAGAGAAAAGTCAACTCCAGATTGAACAAACTGAAAGTGTGGATGAAGAGAAGAAAACCTTCCCTAGAGATAAAAGCTGAACTCCAAGGTCAAGGTACATCAGTGTTTGTTTGCAGCCTCCAGCACATTTTCAGAACCGTATTGTTTCCTGAAAAAACTTTACTGCTAAAGTGAAACATAAAGTAGACAGACTTGGGTTTGATGGAAGGTTTTGACCAAAACACCTAAATTCTGTATCCACATAAAGCTTTCACCAAAAACGAGACTATTCTTAATCTTATCAGATAAAATGGGCAGGCTTGTTTTGTATAGTTTAGAATATAAGGTGGTATTATGTGGTACTAGTAAGGAACAGGGGTGTCACCATGTTATAATTTAGCAGGTCTCGCCACTGGTTGTTTGGGGTGGGGGTTGCTTAATATTTGTCTGTCAAGTCTGGTTTTAATAAAGTATGTAATGAACAATAATAAACACAAATTCCTTTTATTTCCTTTAAACACATAATTTTTGCTTCTTTGTTTGCTCGAAAGGGCAACCAACAAATTTGTTCACAAGTCTCAAAGATGCCTAGCAAGTAGTGTATTTCAACTTTAAGGTATTATGATTTTATTTTAAAAAATATTCTAACATTATTCTCTAAACATTGGGACTTTATTTTCAAACTATTATGACTTTATCATTAAAATATTACGACATTATTCTCAAAATAACATATTTCCACTTTCTTCTTGAAATAAGTCTTTTTTTTATACTACGGTTTTATTCTGAAAATATTATGACTTTATTCTTGAAATATTGCATTTCGGCTTTATTCTGAAAATACAAACATTTTATTTTTGAAATGTCATACTGCCCGACTTTATTCTCAAAATATTTTGACTTATTCTCAAAATACTGTATTTTTTGCTTCTTTCTCAAAATATAACAACTTTGTTCTAAGAAGATTACAACTTCTTTCTCAAAATATTACAACTTTATTTTAAAAATATTACAACTTATTACAAAATATTATGAGATTAATCTTAATATATTTTATTTTTTTCCTTAATTAAAAAAATATTTTAACCATATGCTGAAAATATAAACATTTTATATTTAAAATGTCATACTGTATAAGTTTATTTTCAAAGTGTTTCATCTATATTTTATTAATACTGTTTTTCTTCATCATTCTTAAGATACAGCTCTAGGAAAAAAACAAGAGACCACTTAAAAATGATGAGTTTCTTTAATTTTACCAAATTAAAAACCTCTGGAATATAATCAAGTGGAAGATGGATGATCACAAGCCATCAAACCCAGCTGAACTGCTTGAATTTTTGCACCAGGAGTAAAGCAGCATAAAGTTATCCAAAAGCAGTGTGTAAGACTGTTGGAGGGAAACATGCCAAGACGCATAAAAATTGTGATTAAAAAACAGGATTATTCCACCAAATATGGTTGAGTTTTCTTTGTATTACTTAAGGTCTGAAAGCTCTGCATTTTTTCTGTTATTTCAGCCATTTCTCATTTTCTGCAAATAAATGCTCTAAATGACAATATTCTTATTTGGAATTTGGAAAAAGTTTTGTCTGTAGTTTCTAAAATAAATAAACAATGTTCATTTTACTCAAACATAAACCTATAAAAAGCAAGATCAAAAAACTGATTCAGAAACTGAAGTGGTCTCTTAATTTTTTTCCCCCAGAGCTGTATAACGACTTTATTCTAAGAATATTACAACTTAATTCTCAAAATATAATTACGTTTTTTTTTAAATATTATAAATGTATTATCAAAATACAATTACTTTATTCTGAACATTTTTCATTCTCAAAATATTTCAACCTTATTCAGGAAATATTACAATTGTATTCTTGAATTCTTTGAAATTCTCAAAATACCATATTTCTGCTATATTCTCAAAATATTATAACTTTATTACACTATCAAAATACAGTATTTCATGATTGTATTCTCACAATCTACAATACCCTCCATGCACCTAAGTAAAAGACAAGATTTGTCCTGGGCTAAAAATGGCCTACAGTGGTCCAGGTGCTTCCTCAGTGTTACAGGACAGTCAGGCAGTGTATTGTTGTATTGGAGTGAACTGAACACGACTGTAATTACTGACAGAGCGCTGGCTTCATCCAATTACAGAACAGCACTCCAGACTTATTACTCCTGTAAAACCATCCAACCATTTCATTTCAGACTCACACTGGATACAGATCACAGAGCTCCTGTAGCTCATAGTACATTACAGTAGCTACCAGTCAGACTGATCCAGCTCCAGTAGGCCTTAAATGTGGCATACACATACCTGTGCGTCTGAGAGCCCTTCCTGAGCCAGCCCCGGCAATGACTATCAATCTACCAGCGGGGCTGCTGGCCAAATGTGTTCCTTTTTTGCTCTACAGGGGCCAAACAACACATATGCTCCCTCTTCTCCAGTTTCCAAATAATGGCCAACTATATCACAAAGAGACCAGGGCCCTCCAGAGGGAGCCTGAGCTACGACCTGCCATCGCTCTGCTCATTTATCTGCGCACGCTCATAAACACACACACACACTGCATACGGAGAACCTTGAAGTGCACAATTAATTAAAACATATCGAAGAAATGGATTTCTCTCTGTGTTCTCAATTAGGCTTTATTCTCTTTGGCTTCTCACTTTCTTCTCTCTCTCTTTCACGGTCTTGCTCTGAACGTCTGAGGGTGCAGTTCAAACGATGATAAACAACAGACTATAACCTCCATCTTTACTGAACTTAACTTGTATATAAATAAGTATATCTGAAGAAGGAGTGCTGAGCAGCACTTTAGGGACTGTAGGAATAATACCAGAAAAAATGAGTAATGAAAAAATCGATTTAACTTTCTTAAACTTTGACATC
This sequence comes from Astyanax mexicanus, assembly GCF_023375975.1. Lineage (NCBI taxonomy): Eukaryota > Metazoa > Chordata > Actinopteri > Characiformes > Acestrorhamphidae > Astyanax > Astyanax mexicanus. The sequence goes on from NC_064421.1 coordinate 39,864,835, forward strand.
TTGATGTCAACCCCATTTTGTCATTTTAGTGTGGGAGGTTTCATGGCTAAATTGAAGCAGCCTGGTGGCCAATCTTCATTAACTGCACATTGCACCAGTAAGAGTGTGAAGCTTCAATTAGCAGGGTAAGAGCACAGTTTTGCTCAAAATATTGCAATGCACACACAACATTAATGGTGACATACCAGAGTTTAAAAAAAGACAAATTGTTGGTGCACGTCTTGCTGGCGCATCTGTGACCAAGACAGCAAGTCTTTGTGATGTATCAAGAGCCACGGTATCCAGCGTAACGTCAGCATACCACCAAGAAGGACGAAACGCATCCAACAGGATTAACTGTGGACGCTGTATAAGGAAGCTGTCTGAAAGGGATGTTCGGGTGCTAATCTGGATTGAATCCAAAAAAACATAAAACTACGGCTGCCCAAATTACGACAGAATTCAATGTGCACCTCAACTCTCCTGTTTCCACCAGAACTGTCCGTCGAGACAATAAATTATTGTTGTCTAAAACCAAGTGTTTTAATTTCATTGTGCAACCCCTGTAAGTATAATTGACCAAGAACAAGGCAAAATCCCACCACACTCCCGCATCTTCAGCGCTGGACAGCACTTTAGGGAGTGTAGGAAAAATACCAGAAAAAATAAGTAATGAAAAAATCTATTTAACTTTTTTAAAATGTGACCTCTTGATGTCAAACCCACAGAACTATATTTGAGTACATTTCATTGTATAATAAATGAAGTCTGTTTTGGATTTGTTTAGTTGTTGACTGTATTTACTTTTAGGGTGTTTTCCCACCTGAAGTTCTTTTTTATCGTCTGGATCATAGGCGTAGGAACCGGGGGGGATGGGTGGGACATGTCCCACCCAATATTAGAAACAGGTGGATTTGTCCCCCCCAAAAATGATATCAGTTCGCTCAGGTCAGCTGTACTATTAATGAGGAGACAGACCAGACCAATCACGGAGCCGGTTCAGGTATTAAGTCACGCCTCTCAGTAGAAGCAGCCAATCAGCTTGCTGGTTTTGCGGCGCGCGGAGCAGAGGCAGTTTGCTGTTGGGGAAGCCCCGCCCCCTTGCTGTGAGATTTAGCAGCGGGATCGGGACGCAGCAGCTTCAGCTGATTTTAAAACAGATATGGATATACGGAGATTTTTCTAAAAGAAAAGGTAACGATAGGCTAACCACTTCAACTGTGATGATATGTTTCTGATAGCTGGTTAAAAATACACGTCTCTGAATCAAAACACACAGATTAAACCCACTGTGATTAATAAACTGCAGCTGTGTTAGTGTGTAAGCTTATCTTTGGAATTAGTTAGATTGGGAGTCAGGGTTAAAGGAAAAAAATAAAATATATATGTAATGTTTCCCTGTACCTGATCAGCTAATCACTTTAATTTTCAAACTGTTTATTCATTTAGGATTACAGGACTTACTGTGAGCTATAATGAACGAAAATTGATTTAACTAACTAGTTATCTAGAAGCTGGATGTAGATGATCGCCAGAATTTCGTACAGTACTTTAAGTTGGTAGTTTAAAGCAGTTACTTAACCCCGATCACTGCCCTAAACTAGTGTTTTCCACCTGATCAGCTAATAAACAGTCATTTACTGAGTTTACCTGTTAAAATCCTTTAGCCCCCTATGGAGCCTAAATTAATCATGTATATCCACCAGAGGAAGCTCTAGAATATGCAGAACAGTTTTAATATGCAGTAGAATATATAAGAACAGGGTTGAGAAATACTGCTGTAACGTGGCTTCTGTTCATTTGTATTTCACAGTAAGACCACATATCCTGACGTTTATAAAAGTCTCTATGAAACGTAAAGTTACATTCTTTTACATAAAAGGACACCATCTTAAGAAGAGCTCTCAGTAGAAAAAAATAAGAGTGCAGGAGAAAATGTAAATATACAACAGAATTGACATGCCAATACATAATAATAATAATAATAATAATAATAATAATAATAATAATAATAATAATAATAATAACAATAATAATAATAATAACAATAATAATAATAATCTGTTATATTATTTTAAATATTAGGTGATAACTGAAAATTTTTGTCATATGTACATAATTCAGACATTGCTTGCATAATTTTTCTAACAACAGTAGCTGTAATGTGGAGTAACATGTTTAGGTTGTAAAATCACCTTATAATAATAATTTACTTTTAATTAAAAGTAATTTCCACAAATGTTGTTCTAGGAAACTATTGGGTGGGCTTGGGTTCATATTGGCAAATGTGTCCCCCCCAATATCAAGCCCGCTCCTACGCCCTTGGTCTGGATCAATTAATGAGTTTGTTCAGCTGGAGCGTTTTTTTTTCCGTGCTGGCCAGACACACGACAGACACACACAGATACCAAACACGGTTTATTTATAGAGGCGCTAGGCTTACAGGAGTAGTAAGGGACAGGCAGGTTCAGTTACAGTCAGGCAACAAATATAAACAACATACCAGAGTATAGTCAGGCAAAACGGGGTCATACACGATAAATCCTACAAAGAAACAGCAAAGGAGAAAGAGTAGTCAAATATACGAAAAGGTCAGCAATGGATATAAACAATAGAGTCGCAATAAACAAAGGAAAAGTGCTGTAGAAGAGCTAGATAACAAAATTCAATACTCAGCAGGGAACAGAGTAAACTGAGGGGTATTTATACTAGACAGGCCAGGTGGAAGCAGTCAGTAACTGGGGGAGCGGGAACTCCATAGTGTCACGTGCTCAGTAGTGTCAGGGAAGGCCGGTGTGAGTGCATGCTGGAAAGTGGAGTCTTTGTTGTGTAGTTCAGAGTCCAGAGCAGTGCAGTGTGAAACTGCTTTAACACAGAATGCTGTTTTCAATTTTTGTTTCTACTGAACGTATATTTATACTAAATATTTTTATATATCACATATACATGTTTACAAACATTTTTCCTACAATTAATACTGACATTCTCTAGACTATGAAGGATCACATAAGGAATCATGTAATTATTATTATTAAAGCCCCACTAGGTAGGATTTCCTTGATTTTTGAGCTTTTTAAAGAAGTAAAATTACAGCTTGAAACTCACTGCAGGGCTGCATTGAGGTGTAATAGCAGGAATAACGGTGCTCTCGTGTCTGTGCCGGAGCTCCTCTGAGCTCAAACCAGACTCTGTAAGCTTTCCGAGGCGGCCGCGACCAACGCTCGCGAGAACTGCGACCTGCTTTCCGACCTTTAGTTCTAACGGTTCTACAAGGACTACTGGTTCATTCTTTACAAACTAACATACAGACACTCTGGTAGAAGCTGGAAAGAGACAGAATATGTCTGTGAAAGCCAGAAAACGAGAGAGAGAAACTAATCCACCTGAAACATTTATTACACTCTGCAACTGTAGGGGGAGCCCACAAGCACAAAATCTCAATCCTACCTAGTGGAGCTTTAAGTGTTGAACAAACCAAAATACTCTGTGAAGCATTTAGGTGCGCTTATCTGTGATTCTGTTAATATGAATGGATGCTGTAATTCTGATAAACGTATCCTTCCCTTTCCTAAAACAGTCCTGATGAGAGCCAGTTTCATCATAGCGTCTTTGCAACTGCACCTAAGGATCATTTCAAAGTTCTTGATTTTTTTTACATTGACTGACCTCCATTTCCTAACGTGATTCTTCTTTAGTTAGTTGGGTAGTTTTTGCCATAATATGGAGAATTAGAACTACTCAAATAGAGATACTCACTGTATACCTATAACTCTACCTCTTCACTACTTTACAACTGATGCTCTCAAACACATTAAGAGACAAGAAGAAATTCAAGTAATTAACTCTTGATAAGTTCAGCACAGCTGTTAACTGAAATCCTGAATTCCAGGTGACTCTACCTCATAAAGATGACTGAGAAAATTCAGCCATAACATGTGCAAAACAGAAGGTGCTACTTTGAAGAATCTACAATATAAAACATATTTTGGTTTAACACTTTTTTGTTTATGAAAAAATGTTTAGTAAATGAAATGTTTTTCTTCATGATTTGGATAATCGTATTAATCTACTTACTAATTCTTGAAAGACACTTAAAAAAATATGTACTAGATGTATTTTTTATATATTTCCTGTAATTGTTTTTTTTTTGTATATTTAGATTTATCATTATTTGTTTATATTTTTTCCTGACCTGTTTTTCTGTCCTTTCTTCTGTACTGCTGTTACATTGTAAATTTCCCCATTGTGGGATTAATAAAGGATTATCTTATCTTATCTCATCTTATTGAAACAATTCAATGTTTTTTTCCGTATAACCAAGAAAATCATTATTGCAAACATATCACCCATCCTTAATTTTTCCATATACAGTAGAACATAGAAAAACATAAAATACACTGATAGACAATGATGCTTTTGGAGCTGTCTGCTTCATAATACTCTGTCTATAGCACCTCACTAAAAGCTCCACAGCACTTTTTTTCAGCATTAGGCCTTATGAAAGCCTACAGGTGCAATGATTCATTATCAGCCAGCATGAGTTCTCTCTCTCTCACTCTCTTACTCTCTCGCTCTCTTGTCTCTGGCTCTGCAAAGTAGCCCATTAGTTCAGGTAAGATCAGCAGTCATGATAGCTCAGTGTGCATTCTGTTTGTTCAGCTAAAGTCACGACTATATCTTTTTTTCTTCCTTTTTTTTCCGGTAAAATGCCCTCGCAAGGACAAACCTTAAAGCTTTTTACTCTTTTTTTTCCCCTCCGTTCTCCCCCTGACTGTCATTATATACATTTGCTTTTGTTGCGTGTAATTCTGCCGCGCGAGCTGAATGCGTCCCACGGTGTCCCGGTAAGACTTGTAATAAACATCGCAAGCCCCATTCTCTCATTATTCCTTTCTGTCACTGCCTCGCGCGACGTCGGAGCAACGAGGAAAAACAACCCAAATACGCAGCGGTGCCCTGAGAGAAAGATTAAATAAAAGAGCAAAAGGAGAACAGAAAGGGACAGGGAAAGGTCGGCCGACTCTCTACTTCGCTCCCTCGCTCAGACACTCGGAAAATAGGGCGCCAAACACCGCAGCTACATACGAAACATTATTTACCGCCTATATTATGTAAATTACCCAGCGTTTGCCTTTTCCCCTCCGCTCGACATCAGTTGTTCGTCCATTGTGACACCGACGCTCCACTCTAACCTCGCAGACTGGAGTAATAAAGGTCACACTGGGCAATCAGCCTAACAATCTCTCAGTACCGCAACCATGGGGCTTTTACATGAATGATGTCACTAGACAGTCGCCTCAGTCTAGCTTTATTCACTCTTGGAGAAGCAAAAGCACAATCAGGCTTTGGCCCCAGTCTAAAGCCATTTCAAATAATATTCCACAGTTGACAGGTTTTATTGAGGCGCAATAGGCTCTATGTACGGTGGGTCTGTGACGCATTTATTTAATACTAATACCCTTATAGTCCAGCTTCCGGTTTGTGAGAGAAAGTGCAGTTTGTATGGAATCAAACAGCTCTGCTGCCTGACTTGGTCCTGACCAATCGCTGCCTTACTCAGTCCAGCCCAACTGCTGCCGAACTTGCTCCAGAAAAACTGCTGCCTTACTCAGACCAGGCCAACTGCTGCCTGACTTGATCCAGACTAATTGCTGCCTTACTCAGTCCAGCCCAACTGCTGCCGAACTTGCTCCAGAAAAACAGCTGCCTTACTCAGACCAGGCCAACTGCTGCCTGACTTGCTCCAGACAAACTGCTGCCTTACTCAGACCAGGCCAACTGCTGCCTGACTTGCTCCAGACAAACTGCTGCCTTACTCAGACCAGGCCAACTGCTGCCTGACTTGATCCAGACTAATTGCTGCCTTACTCAGCCCAGGCCAACTGCTGCCTGACTTGGTCCAGACCAATCGCTGCCTTACCTAGCCCAGCCCAACTGCTGCCTGACAGGTTTTGTTTCAGGATTGCTTAGTATTTGGCTCCATGCAACTTCTAAATGCAATTGATTGAAAATTATTATTGTTATTTAAAACATTGTCCTACCTGCAAGCAGCATACGAGCATCATCTCACAAAAAGACAATAGCGAACGGCATGCAAACATCAAAAAGTCCAAGAAACAGAAAAAAGGTAGTAACGGCAAACAAAGACAATGGAATAACACTATGTTATGTGGGTAAACCAGACAATACAGATAATGAGGGTGTATGTATACCGGCGTTAACAGGTGAAATCAATATTCAGGTGATTGACTTCCTGGAAGTGACTTCTTGTGCAGTGTCAAATGACTGTGTAAGGGAGTGATGTCAGTGTGAGGTCCAGTCTGGGTACAGTAGTCTGAAAGCTGGAGGTCACAGGTAGAGCTTAGTGTGGGAGAGACAAGGTCACTTTTAGCACCAGGCGTGACAAATGGCCGTATTTTATATTGCACACCCATTTCGGTTTCTTTTTTCTTTTTGTAAAATTTGTAGACATTTTTTAACACACATCACCCAAATAATGCTTACTAATTATACAGCACTTGAAGCAAGGCTCCCAGATGTAGCTTTTTAATGCTTCATCCCTAATCAATAACAGACTGTGCTCGCATTATCTACTGGTGTATAAAAAATAAAAAAAACGAGTACTCCACAGACAGTCGTGCATAAAGCCTATTCCTACTGAAGCTATAATTATGTGACTAGAAGTGTGTATTAGCGCTTCACACCACATGGCAGACTGGAGGTTGATTTCTCACTAGGGACAGAACATTACTCCATTACTGCCTCTGCAAGTCTCCCTCACTGCAGTCGTTTCCAGGAAATTACCTGAAATTCTGTAAAGGTAAGTAATAAAAAGTGGTCTGATCTTTATCAAAGTCACAGCTACCAAAAGAAAAAACATAACTGACTGTACCCTATCTGTCTTTTATTAATTGAATAACCTTTAACCTTCTCCACAACAGCAGGCTCCAAATATTTCGTGGAATTTTTGATAATGCCAAATATGTGTTTCAGTCATAGACTGTGTATAGCTGGACAGAGCATCAGCTCTCAAAAGTGAGGGCGCCCCCTGCTGTTTGGTTTCAGAAAGCTGCGTAACCCCACCCATCCCCATAGGTTTCAATGGCAAAACAGACAACTTTCAATCACGTTTTTATCCAATATACTGTAATTCTACCTCCATTATTTAAATGCAGCAGCTAGTGTAACCTCTGCTTATTGTCAATTTTTTTTTTATATTCCGAAAGAACTCTTTTTTAAAAACGTTGTTCAGCTCTATTTAAAAAGGTGTGGTTATTGTAAAAGGGCTGGTTATGGGCGGGACCAATAACAGACCGTCAGCTCCGCTCCACTCGGCTCGGCTCTGCAGCCTGTGACCTCGAGGCAGCCCTCAGGGGCGGAGTTATTCAAATGAGTAGGCTGTCTCTCCACAGTCTTTCTCCCTCCTCTGGTCTCTACTGCGCAGACTCGGGTTTCAGGATCGTCAACATGGCGGAAGATTTTGGCTTCATTTTAATTAAATGAATTGGAACGGCGACACGGCATCCATCTTTTTATACAGTCTCTGGTTTCAGTTAATTTAGTGTTTCAACATTTACACAACTTCAAACTGACCATTTCAAAAAACTTGAAAACAAATCTTTGTCTTTTTCCACTCAGTTTTTAGCGGATATACTTGTAAACTTGTAAACGAAAGGTGTTCACAGCCTAAAGCAGCCTTTATCCATGATGCTCCCACCCCCGTGCTTCACAGTTATGATGGGTATAGAGTGGCGTAAATGTATTTGCCCCCTTACAGATTGCTTTAGTTTTTGCATTTTTGTGATAATCACATTTTTTTTCAGATTATCAAACAAATACAACTCAAGTAACTTTAAAAAAAAACTATCCAAACCAATCTAGCTTTTTGCGAAAATGTATTTCAGCCCCCCCTGAATTGTTAAATTAACTGTAATTAATCACACTTTTTGGAAAGCTGAGTTCAATTTCACAACTAACCACAACCAGGCCTTATTACTGCCAGACCTGGAGAAGTAAGAAATCACTTATCCCTTTAAAAATGTCTTGATCCATATACGGGCTACAGGCGTAGGTGATACAAAAACCTTTTATTCTGGAGTAAAATAAGTTATTTACACTCTAAATCTTTGAGGGCTTTGTAATCTCCTACAGGACACTTGGAGAAGCTGCCTGATTTCTCTCTACTCCACTTACTAATTCCAGAATCAACCCAAATTCTGCATGTTTCAAAATAGACGTAAAAACTAAACAAACACAACAAAAATAAAATATTTGAAGGACATTGAAGGACATGAACTGATTGATTTGTATTCAGGCAAATATTGTTTTTTAAATGAAGTTCAGAGAAGAGCCAATTTAATGACTTTGTTCATTGTATTTTGACATTGGATTTTTTTTCTTTTGTTCTATTAAAATTACAACTATGCTAAAGAAATAAAAAAACGATGAAAAAGTCTGGAAAAAGGTAAACTCATTTCTAAAGCTTTGGGACGGACCACAGTGAGAGCTATTATTATTCACAAATAATGGACAACTCATCCAGGAGGTCAACTCCATGGACAACTCATCCAGGAGGTCACAAAATAAAACAAAACAATGTCTAATGATTTTGCCTCAGTTAAAAGTCAGTGTTATTGATTCAATAAAAAGAAAGAGACTGGTTGAAAATGGTACCAATGGGAGAGTTCCAAGGCAAAAACCACTGCTGACCAAAAAGAACACACATTGGTTTGAATAGTTTTTTTATTATATTAATAAACAAAATTATCATTTAAAAAGTACTTTTTATATGTACTCAGGTTATCTTTGTTTGATATTAACGTTTTTTTGATGATCGAAAAATAAATGTCAGCATGACAAAACAACCAAAAACTAAACAAACAAACAGCTTAAGACTTTATAGGACTAAAACCGCCTTTTATTAACCCCCAAATATTACGCCAGTGCAAACAAAGTATATTTACTTCTTCTACGGATCGTCCAATGAAACGCTGCTGTTTGGAACATATGGCGGATCTAACAACCAGTGTATGAGCCCCAGTCATCTGTACACATGCAAGACAACATAATCAACACAGGCTGATTAGCAGGGCTGTTGTGATATTCTCTCTTATTTGCTCTCTCTTTCTCTCTCTCTCTCTCTCTCACTCACACTCTCTCAGACAGGCCCAGATGCTTTCTCTAGCTTCTTCCTCCAGTTCGCCATTATGCATTATGCATTTCATTATCAAGACAAATCACCCTCAGATGCTGGAGAACAGCCAGAGACAAACCAACACAAAGACATTAAACGGAGCTTGAAAGGTTGCGTGGGTTTATCTGCATACTAACTACATACAAGCAGTGGCGATAGGGGCGGATCTGGCGATGTTTTTTTTTTTTTTTTTTTAGAACCGAGCACAACACGCTAGTAATTTATAATGATCGGCTGGGTTATGGACGACGCGCCAGTCTCAGGGACAGACGGCGATAGCTGCCGATTTCCATCATTTAACTTCGGCGTTTGTTGTAGCACTGCCAACTCCCCTTAATTAAAGTAAACACTACTTTACGTGAGGATAGTACTCCACAGATCCCACATGATACTCAACACGCATGAGGATCATGGTCTATTCTGCAGTGGCGGATGAGTGAACGCAGTGAAAGCGAAGGCAGAGCGCGAGTCTGGGTTAGTGCGTGGATGGAGTAGGAGTGAAGTGTTTGTTTAAGGAGTCTCTCTCTGCGTTGGGGTGGGGGAGAAACAAAGGCCTGGCATTTGAAAAGATTGAGTACACGCAGACGTGCTCGCCGGATGACACCCCTCACACAGCTGTCAGCTTTTTACACCCTATACAGTGGTGCTTAAAAGTTTGTGAACCCTTCAGAATTTTCGATATATCTGCATGAATATCTAAAGATCTAAAACATCATTAGATTTTCACACTAATCCTAAAAGTAGATAAAAAGAATCGGTACCACTTTAAAATAAGACTACCTTAATAAAGGGTTTATAAATGGTTAACATGGTTAGTTTATTAATGGTTACTAATTAGGTTGTAAATGCCTTAAAAATCATCAATAATCAGTTATAACACATACGTAAGAAGGGCAACAGTATAGATGGCTGTGGGTTCACTATTTGGCAAACAACAGGTCATTGTTGCCCTTTTTACGTATGTGTTGTAACTGATTATTAATGAATTTTATGGCATTTACAACCTAATAAGTAACCATTAATAAACTAATTGTAAACCATTTATAAACCCTTTATAAAGGTAGTCTTATTTTAAAGTGGTACCAAAGAATCAAATAAAATTGACGTACCTTTAGCCTTTTATTTCTTGTATCTTCTATTGATCTGGTGTGTATATGTAAGTGTGTGGTATGTACAGGGGTTGGACAACGAAACTAAAACACCTGTAATTTTAGTGTGGGAGGTTTCAAGCCTGTTGGCCAATCTTCATTAATTGCACATTGCACCAGTAAGAGCGTGAAAAGTTAAAAGGTTTATTTAGCAAGGTAAAAGCACAGTTTTGCTCAAAATATTGCAATGCACACAACATTAGCGGTGACATGCCAGAGTTCAAAAGAGGAAAAAATTGTTGGTGCACGTCTTGCTGGCGCATCTGTGACCAAGACAGCAAGTCTTTGTGATGATGTATCAAGAGCCACGGTATCCAGGGTAATGTCAGCATACCACCAAGAAGGACCAACCACATCCAACAGGATTAACTGTGGACGCTGTAAGAGGAAGCTGTCTGAAAGGGATGTTCGGGTGCTAACCCGGATTGTATCCAAAAAACATAAAACCACGGCTGATCAAATCACGGCAGAATTCAATGTGCACCTCAACTCTCCTGTTTCCACCAGAACTGTTCGTCAGGACAATAAATTATTGTAGTCTAAAACCAGGTGTTTCAGTGTCATTTTCCAACCCCTGTTTGTAAGTCTGTGTGTGGGAAAATGTGTGTATGACTGTGCCCAGATATAGATTTTCAAACGCTGTAGTGCAGTCCTGGTGCAGTTCTAAAGGTGGACGGTAGTTTCCGGTTGAGAGTATGCTGTGCGCTGTTGACTAATAGGTTTCTTGTTTTCGTAGTTTGTTCTTAGCCTTTTCTCATGTTTGTTTTCTGTTTATACTTTAGTTTTTCTTAATTTGTTAAATAAATATTTCTACCTGCATTTGCACGTGCACTTCTAGGCGTTGGGTGTGTTTACTCTGGTTAGACTGGAAGGGTAGGGGGAGTGTTAGGGATACATGACCCTTCAAATAGAGATTTTTCAGAGGAACACTCCAAACAGAGAGCTATGAGAACCACTGGCAAAACTGTGATTAATTTGATGTTTCCTTTTAAAAATTGTGATAACCACTATATAACCATAGTTGAATGTGTAGATTTAATGTTTTCTGTCCTTTTTCTTCATAACAAACCATAAAAAAATGCTAGTTTGTTTCTTTCAATAGCTAGCTAGCTAACTTTCCTATTTTACTTAAAGGAGAACTCTGGTGTAAAATGTACATTGGGTGTAGGTAAACATGATAAAAAGTACTTACCTTTGATGAATAGCACACCTCCGTTCTCCCACAGCGTTCCGAGATCCAGAGATTTTAACAGTTTGTCCAAAACCCTTAGACTGGGTGACACGGGGCATAATTTTCCCGATAAATCGCTTTTTCCACCGTTATCCAGGCACAAATTAGCCCTACACCTCCTTATAGAATCCGGAGAGCCCTGACATTTAAAATGAGGCATTAATAACTTAAAAAGTGCACAAGAAGCTTATTAAAAACCACTGTTTACATCCCATAACGCTAGCTTCAGCTCTGTGCACAGCTGGAGGTGTGCTATTCATCATAGGTAACTTTTTATCATGTTTTACTATAACAAAAGTCCATTTTACACCAGAGTTCTCCTTTAACTGGTGCATCAGACAGAAGAAACTATTAACCAGCAGCTAAAATGCTGAACTTTGGTGCTCCACTGCTATATACCTATATATCTGCATGGGGTGTTTGAAGGATTGTCCCAATTCTAAGGTGGAGGATTTCACTCCTTCCCTCACAACTCTGTTGCAACGGAAAGGGTAACACTCGAAAACAAGGGGTAGGGGTACAAAAGAGAAATGGGACTGGGTCTTAGGTCTGATGCTAACTGCTACTTATCCAGCATGAATACCTACCATCCTAGTAACGACTCTACTTTGGCGGATGAGTGAAGGGAAGGCAGAGCGCGAGTCTGGGTTAGGAAGTGGATGCAGTAGGAGTGAACTGTTTGTTTAAGGAGTCTTTCTGTGTCAGGGTGGGGGAGGAAACAAAGGCCTGGCATTTGAAAAGATGGAGTATGTGTAGACTTGCTCGCCAGAGGACACCCCTCACACAAAAGCCGCTGTCAGCTTTTTTTTCAAAACCCAACCCGCTTCCTCCCGCTGAATCAATTTTTCAAACGGCAGCCACATTTTCACAGAGGGGCTCTGATCGCTGGGAATGCACTGGCTTGGAGGAAAAGCACTTCGCTATAAAAACACAAAAGAAATTTAGCTGACAGACGACATCAATGCACTTCGGATTCAGGTCTGGGGAACGGGCGGGCCAGTCCATAGCTTCAATGCCTTCATCTTGCAGGAACTGCTGACACACTCCAGCCACATGAGGTCTAGCATTGTCCTGCATTAGGAGGAACCCAGGGCCAACTGCACCAGCATATGGTCTCACAAGGGGTCTGAGGATCTCATCTCGGTACCTAATGGCAGTCAGGCTACCTCTGGTGAGCACATGGAGGGCTGTGCGGCCCTCCAAAGAAATGCCACCCCACACCATTACTGACCCACTGCCAAACCGGTCATGCTGAAGGATGTTGCAGGCAGCAGACCGCTCTCCACGGCGTCTCCAGACTCTGTCACGTCTGTCATGTGCTCAGTGTGAACCTGCTTTCATCTGTGAAGAGCACAAGGCGCCAGTGGCGAATTTGCCAATCCTGGTGTTCTCTGGCAAATGCCAAGCGTCCTGCACGGTGTTGGGCTGTGAGCACAACCCCCATCTGTGGACGTCGGGCCCTCATACCATCCTCATGGAGTCGGTTTCTAACCGTTTGTGCAGACACATGCACATTTGTGGCCTGCTGGAGGTTATTTTGCAGGGCTCTGGCAGTGCTCCTCCTGTTCCTTCTTGCACAAAGGCAGAGGTAGCGGTCCTGCTGCTGGGTTGTTGCCCTCCTACGGCCTCCTCCACGTCTCCTGGTGTACTGGCCTGTCCCTTGGTAGCGCCTCCAGCCTCTGGACACTACGCTGACAGACACAGCAAACCTTCTTGCCACAGCTCGCATTGATGTGCCATCCTGGATGAGCTGCACTACCTGAGCCACTTGTGTGGGCTGTAGAGTCCGTCTCATGCTACCACGAGTGTGAAAGAACCACCAACATTCAAAACTGACCAAAACATCAGCCAGACAGCATAGGTTCTGAGAAGTGGTCTGTGGTCCCCACCTGCAGAACCACTCCTTTATTGAGTGTGTCTTGCTAATGGCCAATAATTTCCACCTGTTGTCTATTCCATTTGCACAACAGCAGGTGAAATTGATTGTCAATCAGTGTTGCTTCCTAAGTGGACAGTTTAATTTCACAGAAGTTTGATTTACTTGGAGTTATATTGTGTTATTTGAGTGTTCCCTTTATTTTTTTGAGCAGTGTATATATACAGGGGTTAGACAATGAAACTGAAACACCTGGTTTTAGACCACAATAATTTATTGTTTTGACGGACAGTTCTGGTGGAAACAGGAGAGTTGAGGTGCACATTGAATTCTGAGTGATTTGATCAGCCGTGGTTTTATGTTTTTTTGGATACAATCCGGGTTAGCACCCGAACATCCCTTTCAGATAGCTTCCTCTTACAGCGTCCACAGTTAATCCTGTTGGATGTGGTTCATCCTTCTTGGTGGTATGCTGACATTACCCTGGATACCGTGGATCTTGATACATCACAAAGACTTGCTGTCTTGGTCACAGATGTGCCAGCAAGACGTGCACCAACAATCTGTCCTCTGGTTGAATTCTGGTATGTCACCCATAATGTTGTGTGCATTGCAATATTTTGAGCAGAACTGTGCTCTTACCTTGCTAATTAAACCTTCACACTCTGCTCTGACTGGTTCAATGTGCAATTAATGAAGATTGGCCACCAGGCTGCTCCAATTTAGCTATGAAACACTAATGCAATAGTGTTCACTCGTTTTCCCCCGTAGATAAAATTTGCTTAGACCCAAAATCCCTAAATTTGGGTATTACACAAACCTCAGAATGGTCCACAAATTTCACGTGCTAAAAAACAAAGCAAAAAAATGGGCAAAAGACATTAGTTTCAGTCGATTTTTCCGAGGTCTGTGGTTTGATTTGGGGCTGAACTCTTGAAGGAAAGTGCTTCAGGTTCTCCACAGTGCAATCAAAGCCTCCGTTTCTGCGGCGCACTGGAACATTGAGGTATGGGAATAACATTAGCATGCTACACGCACTCAAAGCAGCTTAGCCTATCTGTGAATATTATTCATCTACTTCTTCTCCATGGAGAATCACCATCAAAGTAGTCGATGCAAAAATAGCTCCAGTTCTGTGTTTGTGTGTGTGAGAGAGAGAAAGAGAGAGCAAAAAAAGAGAGGGAGAGAAAAGGATAGATACAGTGTAAGAACACACACACACACACACACATTCATTAATTTAATCACACCATTCACTCATAACGCATCTATATTCCCAATACGTATGGCTAATTTCCCCTGTTTAAATATTAATGTGAAAGTGGCTGCAAGGTAGCGTTCAAAGTAGCTGACCACAGTGAACAGTTCTCAGATTGTGTTTTTGTGATTATGCAAATTGGCTGTTTCCCACATAAGAATAAACCTAATTGCTATTATGTAAATGAGCGAGGTGGGAAAGTACGGGTGACTGGAGTATATCTGGTTGTTTGGCCGGGGCAGGGTGGTGTATAATTGCTGTATAAGTCCAGTGTGAACGGGAGGCGTGGACACAGCGGGACGAGCCTGGAAGAGACAGAGAGGAAGAGGAGGAAGAGAAGAATAGGAGCGAGTCAGCAAAAATACTTCCAATGAGGTCAGACTGAGTGCTGTGAGAGAGAGATACGAGAAGACAGAGAGAGAGAGTAAAAAAGAGAGAGATAATAATCTAGGCTCAACTTTTTGAAAAAAATGGCTGATTAAGCCATGTAGTGGGTGGAGGGCAGACTATATTAAGTTTTAAATAATGAGTAGTTAGAGTAGTTCATCTACCTCCATTACAGTAGCTAAAGGTAGTGTACCTCATGGTGAGAGATCACTGTCTGCTACAGACTTGATCAGAGGGCACATTACTGGATGGAGAAGCATCCAGTCACCGTTACCTTCATTTGCAGTGGTATCTTGAAAGAAAAACCTGGATTAGAACTGCAAAATGATGAATCCAGGTTTTGTTTGGGATCCGATCACAGTAATGAGCCATTTAATACTTCAATACAAAAATACTTTCAATGAGTTCAGACTAAGGGTGTACTCACACTAGGCCATACGTGCATCCTGTACCATTATATGCATGAGCGAGATCCGTGCCAGAGCACAGAACAAGACGACACCGGTGAGGTGACATGCCTGTAAACAAACATGGCAGCATTCTGAATTCAAGAAATTCGCCCTCTCTCTGGAGAGCATGCTGTGTATGTAACCGTGACTGAGATAACCGTGAGTTATAGCGTATTAGCTTCACTTTTATCAAGAAGATGGTGCATACGAACTCCCGAGAGAGGGTGCTTTGCATGGCAGGGATGATGAATTTGGCACAACACCAACAAGCCCACTGAACAGTGAGGGACGTAAGCGTGCTCGGGCACAGATTGTTTGAGTCTTGAAAGAAAAACCGGAGCCACAAAGCTCTTTTTGGGGATCTGATCACAGTCCAGTTAGAGCAGGGGTGTCCAAACTTTTTTTGTTGGGGGCCAGAAGGAGAAATATATTTGAAGTCACGGGCCACAGACTCTGTAATAAAACAAATAATGAAATATACCACTTTAAATAATACAATAATACATTATTTTTATGTACACACCATTTTACTTGACTTACTATCTTTATCTATCTTTGACAGTGTTGCGTAAACTAAGATTTTTCAAATTGATGTTTCATTTTATGATGTCTCTTAATATTAAACTCCTTAATTACAGCAACTTTTAGACTCTTTTGCCCTTTTTCTGCCCTACAACTGAGCACTCTCTCCGCTTTTAGACTCTTTGGCCCGTTTTTCTGTGCTTCAACTGTGCACTCTCTCCGCTTTTAGACTCTTTGGCCCGGTTTTCTGCGCTAGAACTGCACACTCTCTCCGCTTTTAGACTCTTTGGCCCGTTTTTCTGTGCTTCAACTGTGCACCTTCTCTGCTTTTAGACTCTTTGGCCCGTTTTTCTGCACTAGAACTGCGCACCCTCTCCGCTTTTAGACTCTTTGGCCCGTTTTTCTGCGCTAGAACTGAGCACTCTCTCCGCTTTTAGACTCTTTGGCCCGTTTTTCTGTGCTTCAACTGTGCACCCTCTCTCCGCTTTTAGACTCTTTGGCCTGTTTTTCTGCGCTAGAAATGTGCACTCTTTCCACTTTTAGACTCATTTGCCCGTTTTTTTGCGCTACAATTTCACTCTCGCCACTTTTAGACTCTTTGGCCCGGTTCTGACACCTAGCGTTCAAACTTTGAATCTCACATTATAAAAACCTGTTTAACAGCGGGCCAACTTTCATTCTATTTCTAAAATACATCGCGGGCCGCTCCAAAAAAGGAAACGGGCCGCAAATGGCCCGCGGTCCGTAGTTTGGCCACCCCTTAGTTAGAGTATAAAGGCCCCCATAATGAGCCATTTAATTTGAATACAAAAATCAATGAGTCAATGAGGTCAGAATGAGTGTTGTAAGTGAAATATGAGACGTCATTGGTACATTATCGAGCCATGTAGTGGGTGGAGGGCAGACTATATTAACGGTAAGAATGCAGTGGAGCATTTAAAGTAGTTTACCTTAATTCATTACAGTAGCTACAGGTAGTGTACCTCATGGTGAGAGACCACTGTCTGCGTGACATGTCTCTATGATGCACTCAGATATTTTGCTCAGTTCCCAGGTCTTGAAAGAGAATCCTGGACTGGAACCACAAAATGACAAATCCAGGTGCTGGATTTGTCCAATTCAAGTATGGAGGCCCCCATAATGACCCATTTAATACTTCACAAAAAAAATCTTCCAGTGAGGTCAAAATGAGTGCTGTGAGATATTGCCTCTGTGCAATGAAAAACAACTTGTAAATGGAGATACTAGTTTTTCATTGAACAGTGATGACATTAGAGAAGCAAGAACACAGAGAGAGAGAAAAAGAGAGAGAAAGATTATGTAGGCCAACACTTTGAAAAAATAGCTGATTAAGCCACGCAATGGGTAGAGGGCAGACTATATTAAGGTTAAGAATGCAGTGGAGCGTTTCGAGAAATCCACTTAACTCCATTACAGTACAATAGGGTTTAAAACACTACAAACAACTTGTATATAATGTGTGTTGTCATCGAGGGGTTGGAGACAGGGGTAAACAACCTACATTTACAGCATTTAAAAGACACTCTTAACCAGAGCGACTAAAAGAAGTGATTAGTCATTCGCTTGGAACAGTGGTTCTCCAACTGTGGTACGTGTACTGTAAAAAGGACACTATTAAATCTACCATAACTGTATATTATATAAAATACTGTAATTTTATTAAAGTATACCAAAAATAAATGTTTGCAATTTTAATAAAACGTGGACTGTATATGAAATACTATATAATTAAGACAGCATACAGCTATACAAGTTACAGTATTTTATCATGGTATGGTATGGTAATTAAAAGTGTGGTATGCCCAGTGTAAAAATGTGTTTTAGTTTTTTTTTTTTAATGTTTTATAGTGATGATTCTCATGGTTTAGAACATTAATACCGAAGCACCACAGATAATTCAATGCATTAAGATTTAAAAATATTTATTTTCATAGCAGCACTTTTTCTGATTAACCTGATTAAGATGTTAATACGTTTAATAGCTATTTGCTGATTTTTTGTTTTATAGTGCTACTCCAGTATTGTCACGTTCTCTGTTTAGGTTGCTGTTTTCAGTGCTATTCTAGTTTATTTCTAGTGCTCCTAGCTTTAGCCCTGTCTGATTGTTTATCTTGTGTTTTGATGTTCATGGTTTACTGCTAGTTTTCTTGTTTCATTAAATATATATATATGAGTGTACCTTCGCCCTCTCTGCATCCGTCCTGCTGCAACCCTGACAAGTATTAATTTTACACTGTAGTAAAAAACTAAAAACACTGAATGAGATGATGTGCTCAAACTTTGACTGGTACTGTGCATGAAATAAATCTAAATATATATATATATATATATATATATATATATATATATATATATATATATTATTTTCACAAATTTAATTTAATGTACTAATGACATATTTATTAGCTAAGGTATTAAAAAAATGCAAATTACATTTGTAAAATAAAAAAAAAACATGCAAAGAAACATATAACCAATTAAAAACATGATGAGCTTTTCTAAATGGAGCTAACTAGCTATCAATAAACTTGCTACTACACCAGGAAATAAATAGAATCATACACAAACTGTTATAAACAGGTGACAGGTGTGTTACTTTCACTTTAAACATCTTTTCAGCAGATAAGAAGATAAAAAACATCTGCCTGCAGCATTATCTGTGGAAGTACACTATCTAATCTAACACACTGGCGTTAATATAAATACAGCTTTATATTACTGGCTTTAATACATAACAGCGTATATATATATATATATATATATATATATATATATATATATATATATATATATATATATATATATATATATATATATATATTTATTTTTTCAAATTTTTCCCATTTTCTCCACAATTTAGCACAGCCAATTACCCAACCCACTCCTTAGGACTCACTGGCTGCATCCAGAAGCTTTTACTACTCCTCCTCTCCTACCCTGGAAGAAGGTGGAAGAATCGAGGAGAGGAGAGGAGGAGGAGGATTGGAGGGAAGGAGCTGTAATTTGGGAAATGGGGCAGCTGAACCCTTTTAGATATGATGTTGACTACTAATGAACTGAGCCAATCACAACGCTCGCTTTCAGCACGTTTCAGAACATTACTATCACACACAGCTAAAAATTCTGATACTCCATTAAAATCATGAATACTCCCAGGCATTTTTGGCCGCATCTCCGGCCAGTGACGCTGGCAGCCCTGTCTGACCTAAATTTAAAATGATATATATATATATATATATATATATACAGCTTATCTAAACTATTAATTATATTACTGCTTAATGCTTAATGCTTAATGCTTATTACGTATATTTGGGCGTTGCCTTCTCCTTTATTGCGTGCTCTGTGGGCATGGGTGCAGTGATGTCATTAAAAATCCCTAAAATTCTTCCGGAGTAGGATGCTTTTATCCTCCTACAGGAGGATTTTAAGCGGCTTCTTTCATCTCCTACGGTTTTCGGACAGGCAACAAGATGGCATCACAAAATCAGTTTCCGGGTCACGGAGGAGAGGAGGAGGATCGGTAGAAAAAACGAGACATAGTAATGCCCCAACACACAACACACTGATGCAGCATTACCGAGCAGCCAGCGCGCTTGGAGGAAAGCGCAGCGGCTCGGTTCTGATACATCAGCTCACAGACGCCCTGTGCTGTGGATATCACCCTAGGAGTGATGTGGGGAGAGAGCGCCATCTACCCACCCGGAGGGAGCAGGGCTAATTGTGCTCCCTCTAAGTGCTGGCAGCTTGATGGCAAAGCTACATGAGCGGGGGTTCGAACCTGCGATCTCCTGCTCATAGTGGCAGCGCTTTAGACCGCTGGACCACTCGGTGTCCGACTGCTATATTTTTGTCCTTAAATTCTGTTTAATGAGGTACTTTTTAATATTTGATTTATTGTCTTTTTTTTACCCTATAAAAGATAAATGTCAATTTGAAAAGACAAAAAATGTGACTAAAATATGACCTGAATGTGGGAATGCTCAACAAAAAGTAACTCGCTGACTTTCGGCAATTTGGCTGTGGTACTGCTTCAACAGTGGGGTGACCTGAATATTAAACAGGTTTGATTTTCTTGTGCTTATGCGATTGCTGATCGGGAGCTGGTCATGAGGTGTTAATTGCTTCTCGTTACCTCATGTATAATACACGATGCCCGACAAGCGAATAATCCAAAATTCAGCCTGGTCCCAAATATAGACGCACAAGTGAGAAAATGTCGCTCATTATTAGTGACTTTTATGTAGTTTTTGGTTATTGTGTCTTTTTTTCTAGGCAGAAGGCGGCTTTTCTCATCTCTTTATAGAGGAATAAGATCACATTCTTTTTCCTCTGCGTAGCCTTCAGCATCATCTCACTCCTTGCTGTTACCTGGTCTGATGAGTCTCTGATGATTTCTGCTGTGACATTCGGATGGAAGGTTCAGAATTTGGCGTCAACAACATAACAGCATGGATCCATCCTGCCTTGTATCAGCGGATCAGGCTGGTGGTGGTGGTGCTGAAATGGCGTTGGGAATATTTTTCTGGCACATTTTGGGCCCATTAGTACCAATTGAGCATCATGTCTCAAACGGCACAGTCTACCTGAGTATTGTTGCTGACCACGTTCATCCCTTTATGACCACAGTTTATCTGTATCTACTGATGCTACTTCCAGCAGGATAATGTACCACGTCATAAAGTGCCAATCATCTCAGACTGGTTTCTTGAACATGACAGTGAGTTCTGTACTGTACTGGAATGTCCTCCACAGTCACCAGAGATCTCAATCTAATAGAGCAGCTTTGGGATGTGGTGGAACGGGATCACATCATGGATGTGGATGTGCAGCCGACAAATGTGCAGCAACTGCGTGATGCTATCATGTCAATATGGACTAAAATCTCTGAGGAATGTTTCCAGTACCTTGTTGGATCTGTGCCACAAAGGATTAGGGCAGTTCTGAAGGCAAAAGGCGTCCTACCAGTGACCAGTGTGCTTTATATAGATCGCTTAAATAGGGCCTATAGAATGAAGTTGCCTGTTTGTTAATGCAGTAATTTGCACTTGTTATAGGATGTTGGTATTGGGCAGAGTTTGAACAATTTTTGTTTTTTTAGGTCATTTGAGAATTGTTTAGGGCAGGGGTGTCCAAACTACGTCCCGCGGGCCATTTGCAGCCCGTTTCCTTTTTTGGAGCGGCCCGCGAGGTATTTTAGAAATAGAATGAAAGTTGGCCCGCTGTTAAGCAGTTTTTTATAATGTGAGATTCAAAGTTTGAACGCTAGGTGTCAGAAACGGGCCAAAGAGTCTAAAAGCGGCGAGGGTGCGCATTTTTAGCTCAGAAAAACTGGGCAAAAAGTCTAAAAGCGGAGAGAGTGCACGTTTCTAGTGCAGAAAACGGCCCAAAGAGTCTAAAAGCGGAGAGAGCGCGCATTTCTAAGTTGCTGTAATTAAGGAGTTTAATATTAAGAGACATCATGAAATTAAACATCAGTTTGAAAAATCTTAGTTTACACAACACTGTTAAAGATAAAGGTAGTAAGTCAAGTAAAATGGTGTGAAAATGAAATAAAAAAAAGTATTATTTAAAGTGGTGTATTTCATTATTTGTTTTATTATAGAGTCTGTGGCCCGTGACTTCAAATATATTTCTCCTTCTGGCCCCCAACAAAAAAAAGTTTGGACACCCCTGATATAGATAGACATACAGTACCAGTTTGGTCACACCTTCTCAATGTGTGTGTGAAATTTTTTTTTCTCAATATATCAATATCAATATACATCATCAAAAACTGCAATTAGTCCAGCTCCCCTTAATCTTTCAGCACATCCATAGCAACCGCCACACAAAGGTCTTGGCACCACCCCTAACAACAGCAGTCAGGTAGCTCCAGTACTGTAGAAAATGTGTAATGCATAATTAAATACATTCAGGCTGAAGTGAAAAGTTTGAATTTCTGCTCCTGTAATAAGCAGATATATAGTTCTCTCCCCTGAGAATAAAAACACGCAAACAAACACGCGAAACGACACTTCTAAAGATAAAGACAGTAAGTCAAGTAAAATGGTGTGTAAATGAAATAATCAGGAAAAAAGTATTATTTAAAGTGGTATATTTCATTATTTGTTTTATTACAGAGTGTGGCCCGTGACTTCAAATATATTTCTCCTTCTGGCCCCCAACAAAAAACGTTTGGACACCCCTGGTTTAGGGGCACCTACTCTTCAGAGAAAAAGGAGAAAGTGTCCGTCTGCAATATGATAGATTTAACTGAAGTTGCTGGTCTGAACAACTAATAATTTATAAAAGGAAAATCATGAAAATGATCAGGGATGCCCAAACTTTTTTATACCACTGTAAGAGCAAAGCAGGTAATCCTCCCTTTGCTCTTAATCCATACTCAGCTCTTCAAGGCATGGGCTCCACAAGATGTTGGAGAGCCGAGACCAAGACTGAGACCAGATTAAGATTTAAAAATACAAATTCAAATTCCATTAATTCTTATTTTTAAATGTAAAAAAAACAATCACGATTTGCCCTCAAATAGCTTGTCACTAAGGTTAGCTAGCTTGCTGCTAGCTTCGGTTTCTTTCCCCGGTAGTTGTCACTAAAGTTAGCTAGCTTGTTGCTAGCTTCAGCTCACTTCCCGGTTTCATTAGTGTGTAATTTAGCTCGTTGCTAAGATAAGATAAGATAAGATAAGATAAGATAATCCTTTATTAATCCCGCAATGGGGAAATTTACAATGTTACAGCAGTACAGAGGAAAGGACAGAGAAACAGGCCAGGAAAAAAAAGATATATAAAAACAAATAATGATAAATCTATATATACAAAAACAATTACAGGAAATATATAAAAGCTACTTTAAAAAAATTATATATAGTAAAGGAAATATATATATATATATATATATATACATCTAGTGCATAGAGATATAATTATGGTAGGGTGTGACCAGTATTATTGCACAAAGAGTAGCAGTAAATAAATATCAAATAAATAGTAGATAAAAAGGTGAGAGAAATATTGCACGTTAAACATATTGCACAGATGGTAGATAAGGTGACATGTAGTGAGGTAGATATTGCACACGGTAAGCATTACAGCTATATTGAGTAGTATGTAAGTTTGTATGAAGTACTGAGATAATAAACTAGTGTTTAGTTTGAGTGCGGTGTGTTGTAAAGTCTGATGGCGTGTGGAAGGAAGGACCTGCGGTATCTCTCCTTCACACAGCGCGGGTGCAGCAGCCGGACACTGAAGGAGCTGTTCAGTGCTTTCAGAGAGTGGTGCATGGGGTGAGACAGGTTCTTCAGCATGTTCTTAAGCTTAGTCCTCATTCTCCTGTCTCCCACCACCTCCACTGGGTCCAGAGGACACCCCAGGACAGAGCTGGACTTCCTGATGATTCTGTTCAGTCTCTTCCTGTCGGTGGTGGAGATGCTGCTGCCCCAGCAGACCACTCCATAAAAGATGGCTGATGCCACCACAGCATCAAAGAAGGTCCTCAGTAGTGTCCCCCGCACGCCAAAGGACCGGAGTCTCCTCAGGAGATGCAGTCTGCTCTGACCTTTCCTGTAGAGAGCAGCCGTGTTGTCGGTCCAGTCCAGCTTAAACAAAAGGTTAGCTATCTGGCCACTAGCTTTAGTTTTCTCCCAGATAACATTAAAATTTTAGTTATCTCAGTGCTACGGTTAGCTAGCTTATCACTAAGGTTACCTATCTCATTGCTAACTTTAGTTCTCTCCCCAGTAACTTTAGTACTTTAGTAACTTTGTTGCTATGGTTAGCTAGCCTGCTGCTACCGTTAGTTATCTCATTAGTTTGCACTTACTTGTCCTTGTGCTTTCTTTCTACATGTCTGGAAAAAATAATAATGGTCTCTTAGGTCACAATGATTCATATTAACAAAGAGTATAACTCCAGTGAGCCAGTGAAAAAGAGCACATTTAACCTAACATCAGACTATTCACAATGAAAAGCGCATTGATTGAATACTGAAAGAAAAAGCGGAACTAGCTTGTTTTTTTTCGCTGCTAGCCAATCTGTGTGTAGATTTTAGGCATAATTTGGTCTGTTTGAATGATCTTTTGAATGATCTTTTTTCACCTGAGATTTTTTGGCCTTGAGACTGAGTACTACAACACTGTCATGAACATTAAAACAAGTAAACACAAATATACCAACAAGCATTCATGAAAACAGTCTATTGTCAAATGGGCTTGATATATTATAAGAGTTGACATTTGCACTGATTTTGTCAAATGGTAGCAATTCATTTGTAGCTATATCAAATTGTTTGCAAAGATATGTTTTTAAAATTTTATAGAAAAAAAGGAATATGGTGATAATAACAATGATTAAAGTAGTATTTTGGCCATTATTTGTATATGTCTGCAGTATATACGCAAGCATTTAATAGTGAAATACCAACAAAAAAGCCTATTTTGCCTTTTGTTGAACCACTCCTGGTTCTATCATTGACCCTGATGGGGCTCATCACTGAGGTCCATATGCCATCCCAGATTGGCTAACGCTACAATCCCCACAAGGGTAGGGATGCTTTTTATTTTCAAAAAGGTGCTGTGGCATAAAATATATACCATCTATAATGTTATATTTACCATTTCACGTGACCTTGCCTGGTCTCAAGGCTTTGAAATGTAAAGCATATATTTGCTAGTGTACAGATGTGAAGGACCCTGATAAACATGGCCCTGTAGCCTGCATGGCTGTGATAGCAATGCTAATAACACAAGAGAGGGGCAGCCAGCACAATAGCGATGCTAACTGTACCGTACCTCTGCCGCTAGTACCACAGTAGCAGTGTCACATACAGCAAAACGAGCTAACGTAAAGTGTGTGCTGTACCTCCAGAGCCATTTTAAAGTGGAAGAATACATATATTTTGTTAGGAAGAAACAATGCATGTTCAAGGTGACTTTTGACTTGGTTGGCGCAAGCTAGTCCATCAAATATAAAGAAAGTTTAGCAATGTCTTCGATTAGTTTAGAATGCTTCTCACACAATGTTTCCAAATAGGCGAATACTAACAGTACGCAGTATTTTTTGCTCTGTTAGGTGCACTTAGATTAAAATAATTTTTTTCCAAAAATGTATGATTTCTACCAGTCAGGTTGTAAGGAGCAGTAAAGCCACTCTGCTGAAGTACAGCTTTAAACAGATGTTTCAGTTTAGTTTCTCCAGCCCCGAGACTTGAGCAGTATTAGCATTAGCCACTAACAGCGCTAAGCGCTAGCTCTTTTGCCATTCAGAGCTGAGTATTATCAGCCTGGAGCCTGCTGTTTACTCTGGCTAGCACTGCTGGAGCAGCTTTAGCAATACCCACTAAGCGCTAACTCTTTTGCCGATCAGAGGTGAGTATTACCAGCCAGTAGCCTGCTGCTAACCCCAGCCAGCACTGCTGGAGCAGCATTCGCATTAGCCGCTAACTTTTTTTGCTCTTCAGAGGCAAGTATTATCAGCCTGTAGTCTGCTGCTAACCCTGGCTAGCACTGCTGCAGTAGCATTAGGATTATCTGCTAACCACACTAAGCGCTAGCTCTTTCGCTGTTCAGAGGCAAGAATATATCGGACTGTAGCCTGTACGCTTACTATGTTAAACCAAACCATGTGGTATGAACCGCTAGATAGTTTCACCCTGGCATACCGGAACACTCAGGGTTCCTTAGTGTGGCACTGTCAGTGGCATTTATGACCCGCAAGCAGTTAGCCGTTAATGCTAATTCTGCTGCTCCCAGCTTTAGTGTAAATCTGGAAATCTATGCTAACTGTAATTAAACAAAAGCATTTCATTCACCCAAATAAAGAGTTTTCGGGAGAGAAATTTGTGTCGATTAACATCCAGCGCTTGTTTGACTTTTTTTTGTTTATTTTTTTCTAAGAATTACTGTTTTGTTTACTTATCTTAGTTTTTAGTTACTCCCCCATGATCACCACAGCACCAAGACCTGCTGTATTAGTTGGAAAATATGGCTACGCCCATTAATGTGTGCCTTATTATCCAGGTCAAAAAATATGGTAACATTACACTGACAGAAGTGATGTTGCAGCAACATAACCAAAAAAAAAAAGAAAAAAGTTACATAAAATGTTTTAAAAACATCCAGAAAACTTGACAGATTGAATGTTCTAAGATCATCAATTGATATATTCAGAAAATATTCTACTACCAAAAAAATATTATTTATTATGGCCTGTTTAGTTAAAGTGTTACATCACTCACTATCCCTATAGGATCCCACAAATCAAACCTTGCACTAAAAAGCTCTTGTTTGGCATCAGTCGTTACATTACCATGCTGCACTTCAGCTCTGTCATTGAAACCTTTTATTATAGATAAAAATCTGACATATTTTGCAGGCCTATGGTGTGCAACAGAAAATAAGCAGAGAAAAATTGACAGAAGTGTAGAAAAACGTGTTGATTTTCTGCTTTTTTAAGGAAAATTGTCTATAAATAGGGCTATAACTAGGATTGTGCAGTGGTGCTAATCAATACCATGGTGTTAGCCTTCACAATATTCCATTACAGAAAGCTGTAGAGATCCCTCTAACCAGTGTTGTTTTGATCAATCAGGAGAAGGTGGTGGCTCAGTGGTGAGAGTGCTGGGTTATTGATCACGAGGTTGTTTGTTCAATACCTGGGTCTGCTAAGTCTTCACCGTTGGGTCTTTGATGCTAAATCCTTTCGGCTTCAGAGGCTCCAGAACACGACCGGCCACGCACTCTGACCCCGACATGAATTCCTTTTTACTGACAAACTATAGTGACAAAGAAGGTTAATAATCATGTGGGATGCTCTATTGACCTTCAAAATAGTACACCTATTTAGGGCTCATTATGCCAGAAGCTGCACTAGGTAACTCTGGTGAAGTGGGAAAGTTCCTGAAAACTGTGTAACTGAAAGCTTCATCAAATTCTATAAGTAGAAGGCAGGGGTGTCCAAACTACGGCCCGCGGGCCATTTGCGGCCCTTTTCCTTTTTTGGAGCGGCCCGCGAGGTATTTTAGAAATAGAAGTTGGCCCGCTGTTAAGCAGGTTTTTATAATATGAGATTCAAAATTTAAACGCTAGGTCTCAGAAACGGGCCAAAGAGTCTAAAAGCGGAGAGGGTGCGCATTTCTAGTGCAGAAAAACGGGCCAAAGAGTATAAAAGTTGCCGTATTTAAGGAGTGTAATATTAAGAGACATCATGAAATTAAACATCAATTTGAAAAATCTTAGTTTACACAACACTGTCAAAGATATAAAAAAAAAATAGTAAGTCAAGAAAAATGGTGAGTAAATTAAATAATCAGGAAAAAAGTATTATTCAAAGTGGTATATTTCATTATTTGTTTTATTACAGAGTCTGTGGCCCCCAACAAAAAAAGTTTGGACACCCCTGCTCTAAGGCAAAGTTTCTTAATTTTCCAGTGTGACTTGTACGCTTATGATTGCTGGCTTCAGGCAGGTTGCCAGGTTGAGAACAATGAACTACAGAAACAAGCAGAGTTCAAGAACTTTTATATTCCTGTCTGTCAGCATCTGTTGGCATGTTGTAGCATGACAGTATTACTCAGCACTAGTCTGCATCTCTTTACCTACCTCAAATACTTGCTGCCTTTATGATCTGAAGTTCTTCAGATGTTGTTCTGGCTTCTTTAAAGACCTCCTGGATGAGTTGTCCATGCCCTTTTGGATTAATTTTGGTAGGCCGGTCACTCCTGGGAAGGTTCACCAGTGTTTCATGTTTTCTCATTTGTGAATAATAATCCATTTGCTCACAGACCACTAAGCATGACTGATAGACTTAAATGTTGAAATTACTTATAATGGCAATCCTTTCTCGTGGTGGTGATAAAAAAAAAACCTAGCAATAAAGTCCTAGCTAACTTTAGCTTAATCTCAGTGTTTAGCTGTTCAAGAGAAATTTGGTCGTCATCTTATCTGTCTTGTAGTCCTTCTGGGGTAAGAGTTTAGTGGTGTTTAAGTCCATCTCTGTAGAGGAATTTTGGCCCACTCTTCTTTACAGAATTGTTTTAATTCAGACACATTTGATGATTTTCGAGCATTAACAGCCTGTTTAAAATTAGATACGTTCAGCACGATGTTCTTTTTCTGAAATTATTTGATAGTTTTATGCCAGATATAACAGTACACAACTTTAAAAAGTTCCCCTTTGGTCTCATTAGTACATTTAATATAAAAGTCTACAGTTAAATGTTGTTCTGGGTTCTTTTGTGACCTCCTGAATGAGTTGTCCATGCCCTTTTGGAGTAAACTTGGTCATCGTCACTCCTTGGAAGGTTTACTAGTGTTCCATGTTTTCCCAATTTGTGAATATTAGCTTTTACTGTGATCCACTGGAGTCCCAATGCCTTACAAATGACTTTGTGAATGTTTTGCCTGATAGACCAGTCTTTAACCTTGTTTCTCATCTGTTCTTGAGATCGGGCATTTTTGAGATACATTTTTCACACAGGGCCAGGTTGGTTTGGATAGTTTCTTTCCCTTAATAATTGAAATCATTATTTAAAAACTGCTTTTTATATTTACTTAGGTAAATTTGAAAATCTGAAAAATAAATAAATAAACTAAATAAATCTGTAAGGGGACAAATACTTTTTCACGGCAGTTCTGCTCCACCTTTCCAGGCTTGTTAACCCGAGCTCCTCCACAGCTTGTGAAGGACCCAGAGCTAATCTTCCTCCTCCCTTAGCAATGCTCATGTTCTTTCCACAATCCAGTGCTGGAGAAATGACCAGAAAGTGAGCCACAAAGCCTGGACACCTGCCTCGGCCTGCTGTTGCTAAGCTGCCTAACAGGTGGCAAAGAGACTAACAATAGAGCAGTCTACAGCTGAGACGCACTGCTGCGAACGCTCGCTGGCATTATAAGCGAATAAATTAGGCCCGGGTAACTGTTCTATAGTGCGCTAATGCAAGTCGTAGCATGCTACATTACTAAATATGAAATGATTGATGAGTGTGTTTAACGCTCCAATCTGGAATAGGCGAAACAGACACAATGACTCATTTACCTAATTTACTAATCCCCAAACACAGAATCTCATTAAACCTCACGCCCACCCGCCAATTTGCATCTTTTGTTTTAGCATGTTTGAAAGCATCAGCCCTTTTTATTTCTTTCAACATTCACTTGCACCTGGACGTCAAATGCACCTGGTTCTATTTCACATAGCTTTCTGTGGCCTGAAATACCTTAAATTTTGCATGCTGCATGTTGTTTGCATGCATCCAAACACAGGACCAAGGTGCAAATTACCCTTAAGGGGT
Organism: Astyanax mexicanus; assembly: GCF_023375975.1. Lineage (NCBI taxonomy): Eukaryota > Metazoa > Chordata > Actinopteri > Characiformes > Acestrorhamphidae > Astyanax > Astyanax mexicanus. The sequence continues at coordinate 39,894,186 of NC_064421.1, forward strand.
AAAAACAATAATTTGGCCGTGTCAAAACATTTAAATATATTTTTTTACATATAATGTTAAATACTACAAAAACCAATGCAGTATCTATGCCTGGAAGAATATTATGATACAATAAATGCTGCTGTGGTGGCAAACATGCTTCAGGCTTTAGATACTATTTTTGGCGCTTTTAAGGTGGAACAGAACACTCAAATAGGAATACGGCTTCTAATAATTAAGGGGTGGGAATGAGTTCATTAAGGCGTGGCCACAGCTTATTAAGCTGTGGGAATGAGTTTATTTACTCTAGCTAAATTAATGCTCATGAAGAAACTGAATATTACACCAAAGCTCCTTTTAACCCAAGGATAATCTTTAGTAAGAAAATGGTGAGAGAATTGGTTTATTTTTATTTTTACCTTGAAAAAAATTATGGTAATATTTTGCTAGAGTCTCTAGCAGTGATAAAGGGCATAATTCTAAGTAAAAACTCATACAAATCCTCATACTAAAAGCTCTCAGACACAGACAGTATGCAGACCCATTAACTTACTTGCTTGGGGTTCCCGCTGGTCCTTAAAGTCTAAAACGTCTTAAATTAAAATGTATTAAGGTCTAAATTGTCTTAAATTTACTGAACATTTGCTGTAGATATTACAGTTTCAGACAGTCTGTTTAATGCCTATTTAGTGGCAAGTAAGCTAACATTACCGGCGAGAGAACTAAGGTTAGCGGAGCGCTAGCTAACATTGGCAGCGAGCTAGTTAACGTTACTGGAGAGAGGACTAAGGTTAGCAAAGAGTTAACTAACATTACCGGAGAGTGAACTAATGTTAGTGGAGAGCTAACTAATATTAGCGGCAAGTTAGCGAACATTACCATTAAGAAAACTAAGGTTAGCGGAGCGCTACAAACGTTACCGGGGAGAGAACTAGTGTTAGTGGAGAGCTAGCTAACATTAGTGGCAAGTTTACTAACTTTACTGGAGAGAGAACTAAGGTTAGCAGAGCGCTAGCTAACCTTAGCAGCGAGCTAGCTAACGTTACTGGAGAGAGAACTAAGGTTAGCAGAGCGCTAGCTAACATTGGCAGCGAGCTAGCTAACGTTATTGAAGAGAGAACCAAGGTTAGCGAAGAGCTAGTTAACATTACCAGGGCGAGAACTAACATTAGCGGCAAGCTAGCTAAAATTAGTGGGGAAAGAACTAAAGTTGGCAAAGAAATTATGACTACATTTTGGGTCTTGTAATTATATTTATTGAGGTCTTAAAAATGTCTTAAAAAGCATTAAATTTGACCCTGAACCCTCGAGAGCTGCTTTAGCTGTGAAACAAAAGGACCATTTGGCCACACCTTGATTTGGCTATGATTTAATGAACTCATTCCCACACCTTAATAAGTCGGGGTAATGCCTTAATTATCTCGTACATACGCATTAGGATCTCGTTTCTGTGCCTTAATAAGGCATGGTCACGCATAATTTGTTTAGTTTTTTTTAATGATGTCACTTTAGGGTCTCTGTAGATTTCTGCAATAACTGCTTTTTATTTCTTTCCTCTTTTAGAACCTTGGCAAGCAATGAGTTTCTACCAAGAATAAGCTATAACCTTAAATATGTTAGCCGCTATTGTTTAGCATAAAGCCTTCATGGAGCTCAAAACGACTGCCAGCATGAAGCATTTATGATTGGAGGATTCCTCTGTGAGATTGCGGTAGATATCGTCTGGAATAATTTAATCTGGGATCTATCAGAGCTGTATCTGCTGTAGGGGAAACGTGTCTTCCAGCGGACAAAAACAGAAAGGTGGAGAGAAGATGTCGGAGAGAGACGAGCCTAGAGAGCAGCTGACACTCCATCATCCAGCTCACTTTCTTTTGTACGCTTATCCCTTATATATCCAGACATACACATAGGCAGTCATGTACACACACACACACACACACACACAATGCTTTGAAGCCCAGTTCATCCCTCACCAGGGAGTGTGGTTTGTCCTCCAGACATACCACAGCTACGCTGGAAATGAACCCATAGAAACTCAGCAGGATTTGTAAACGCTGCGTGGGATGAATATGAAAAATGATTATTCCACAATGACTTTGTGATTCTGATGTTATATTGAAAATTTTAATGTAGCGGTACGCTCAAATCCTCTTTCCTGAGCCCACGGCTTAAATATTCAACTCAAACAAAGCAAAGTAAACGTGGAGGTAAAAAAAAATAATAATAAATTAAATAATGCTTAAAACATGCACAAATAGTGCCAATAAATCAATGAGAAATTCCTAAAATAACTGAGCAAAATAAGAGCCTTAGAGAGAGAGAATATATTTAAGAATATAAAATATACTGTTCAAATAAGGCTAAAGCTTTTAAAGAAAAACAGTAAAAAAAAAGAGAAAAAATCTAATTTATGCAATTTATCCCCTTTAACTCTACTCTAAACACAGTGAATAAGACATGTTTGGGGTTTGCGGTTTGTTGATTTTCTTCTCTTTTTCTTGGAGTTATGAGGCTAATAAGGCTTAAATCTCAAAATCTACAAATTAATCACACTCTAGACTGCAATAACTGCAATACACTTCCCTATGTGGTATACGCTACTGTATAACTTACATACTGCTGTATATAGTAATGTACATAATGTACAAAACCTAGCGGAAAAGCAACAAAGAGTTTGTGACAGCCGTCACATTTTTTTTGTAGTTGCAATTCCTACCCAGACCTTTGGGGGCAGTACTGCTTTTTTACTCCAGATTACAAGCCATTCAAAAATGGAAACCATGTGGTAACAATGGAGGTTCAGAGGAAGCTGTAGCTTCATTCCTCTTACTAAAGAACTCTTTGTTTGAGGAACTTAAAGCTCAAAGCTCAATGTAGGTGGTTTGATTATATTTGTGATAGAAAAATCTTGGTGCTTATTTGTACTTTATTGAAGATTTGTTCTGTTTTTTTATTTATTTATTTCAGAAAGGTTCTTGTCACTCTGTCAATTAACTCAGAAGGACTTCTAAGGATAAATCTTGCCACCATCTACAGCAGGTTCACTGAAGCTTCTTCACAACCAAAACAAAGTTGGATTATTTCCTCGCTTTTTCACTACATTTCTCAGGATTTCCAAGGACCCCTAAGGACTATTTCAGCCAGACCTGGTAAGAATTATCCAATTCTTTTTGAAAGACCCTTTTGAAAGAATTTAAAAGACTGGAGAAAATAACGTTAATTTCTTTGGGTGTGTTTTTGGGCATTTATCAATCAGTGAGTTGTAGATATTGATTTTCATTTCTGTGATTTTTGTTTGTGGTGAAATTATTTTAAAAAGGTGTTATTAAATCATAACCTTACAAGTTGAGATATAATCAACCTTAAATTACCAACTGGCCAAACTAATTCTTTACCCTTACAGAAGGAAAATATATGTCCCAATATGTTAACTGTCAATATATGGAATTATTTAATTCCACATTTAGAATGTATTTCAAGTCATTGTACATTTGGTCTAAAAAAATGCAGTTTAAAGGATTTGTCTTTATTGCAATATATGTTTTTATATTTAGCAATATATAGATATATACATGGTCCATGCATATATTGCCCTATATTAAACAATATATGTAAATGAAAATAGATGAAATAGATGAAAATGTATTATTTAATATATTGCACTATATTTTCCAATATATTGCCATATATTATTGTTTCATAAAGGTAGACTAATCACAGGAAAGGGTGTGCTAGGTCCTAAGCCTTGTTAATTTTTTCTCCAATTCCAACCGTATGTGGGTGTGGGTTCTGAACATAGCATGTTATAACCATCTAAACATGGGTGTTATATAACATCTAAACATAGCTGTAAACATAGGAATAACCACTGTTTCTGCTTTTTCGGCCGACATCGGCACCTCAATTTTAGCATGCTGGCTACGGGCCTTGTTCAACATTGCTACTGTGGCGTTTGCCAGCTAAAGGACTTTTCCCACTTCACTACCACACCGGTCTAAAATTGCTATAGTAGCATTAGCATGTCGGCTACAGGTCTTTTTAGTTTGGCAGAGCTAGTCAATGGGCACCTCTTCTCCTCTTTTGACTTTAAGCCTTCTCACATATTTATAAATAACACTATATGTATATATACAGTGGTATTACAAAGTTTGGGCACCCCTGATAATTTTCCTGAATTTCCTTTATAAATCATTGGTTGTTCAGATCATCAATTTCAGTTAAATATATCATATAGCAGATGAACACAGTAATACTTTAAAAGTAAAATGAAGTTTATAGGATTTTTCAGAAAGTGTGAAATAATTAGCTAAACAAAGGTGCATAAATATAGGCACCCCAACAGAAAAACTACATCAATATTCAGTAGATCCTCTTTTTGCAGAAATAACAGCCTCTAAACTCTTCCTATAGCTTCCAATGAGAGTCTGGCTTCTGGTTGAAGGTATTTTGGATCATTCTTCTTTACAGAACATCTCCAGTTCAGTCAGGTTTGATGTTTTTGAGCCTAAACAGACACTTTAAATCACACCACAGGTTTTTTTTTTTATAATATTTAGGTCTGGGGACTGAGATGATCATTCCAGAACGTTGTTCTTGTTCTTCTGTATGAATGATTTAGTGCTTTAGTAGATTTTGAGCAGAGTTTAGTGTTTGGGGTTGTTGTCTTGTTGAAGTATCCAGCCCTGTTGCTTCAACTTCAACTTTCTCACTGATTCTTAATCATTGTTCTTAAGAATATTCTGATATTGACTGAAATCCACTGAACTTTAACAAGATTCCCAGTATCTGCACTGATCACACAGCCCCACAGCATGATGATGGAACCACCACCAATTTTTTTTACTGTGGGGAGCAGTAAAGTGTTTGTGTTGGAATGCTGTGTTCTTTTTCCACCATGCATAAATAACCGCCCTCCAAATAACTCAAATTTAGCTTCATCAGTCCACACACAGCACCATATTGCAAAATGAAGCTGGCTTGTCTAAATGTGCGCTAGCTTTAGCATACCTCAAGCGACTCTGTTTGTGGCGTGTGGCTCAAAAAAGGCTTCTTCTGCATTAATTATTGTCCCATACAGCCTCTCCTTGTGTAAAGTGTTCTGAATAGTTGATGTAGGTCTTTGGGTTGACTATGGCTGTTCTCACCATCCTTTTCCTCTGCTTATCTTATCTTATCTTCTTGGCCTGCCACTTCGGGCTTTAACTAGAACTGTGTCTGTGAGAGCTTTTTGTATCTTTTTCCCTAAACTATAATGTTTAATAATCTTTTTTCAGGTCATTTGAGAGTAGTTTTGAGGATCTTGTTCGTCTTGAGCTTGTTTGTCTGCTATGATACATTTAACTGAAATTGCTGATCTGAACCACCAATGATTTAAAAAGGAAAATCATGAAAATTATCAGGGGTGCCCAAACGTTTTTACACCACTGCGGTTAGCACAATATTGTTTGCTTGCTATAGCTACACTGGACTTGTAGCGCTAGTAAAAAAAAAACACTAAGGACCTAATAACTAAAAACCATCTGACACCAAACATGTCTTGTCTGACCTGAATTCTGAAATCATACTATTGCTTTAAGGAAAAAGTGCTGCATCAATAACTCCAGTTTTGGCATTGCGTGCCCCAGGAGGAAAACAAAAATCGTAATATTCCCACAGCTTTGAACCGCATTGCTTGACATTCTGCTTCAAAGGCTGACGCTGTGCTTTCTACTCCACCCAGAGACCAATTAAAGGATTTAGACCTGTGACGGTCTCCCTTACCTTTTACCCCTGCTGTATAGTCAGTGAATGGAACACTGATCTGTCTGAACAGACAACAGTAATGATAGCCAATTAAAGACAGCTCATTAGCTCAGACAAAACAAATGAGATCTGCTTGAACGTTCTGGAACATTCTTCACCATTACCTGAGAGTTCAATCGACCCTCGGAGAAGAGTCTATTATTCAAAGAGGCAGTCTGGTAAACTCTATCTGTGACATAGTTCGGAGTGAACAGTAAATCTGTAGAATACAGAACGAGGAGCCATTCGAAAAGTTGAACCATTTGGCAAGACAAGACAGAGTACCGCGCTCCTTTCCGGCAAAGTGGCCAGTAAATGACTTTTTATGACATTTAAAGCGATGGCTCAGACAAAAATCCAATTTTCAAAGTTTCAAACGTAGTCATCCAAGCAATTTGGAGTCTGAAGTTTGCTTCTCTAACTTTTGCGCTGGACTTTCGAGACTAATGTGGCTAACAAGCAGTGAAAGCTTTGATCGGGCTAATTAGCATCATACAATATGCATGCCTTAATCATGAAACATCCTGGCTCTGAACTTACTTGTTAACAAACCTGTAAAAATAAAGGTCAGGCATTTCTGCTAGATGACTAAATGTTAAACGCTGTGATCAGTGATGGAAGTAAAAGCATTACTAACGCCGTTACTTTTTTCAGTAACGACTAATCTAACTAATCACTCTGTTACTGTAACGCCGTTACCATTTCCCATACCCCATTACTGCACGGTACTTTAGCCCAGGGGTGTCCAAACTTTTTTTGTTGGGGGCCAGAAGGAGAAATATTTGAAGTCACGGGCCACAGACACTGTAATAAAACAAATAATGAAATATACAACTTTGAATAATACTTTTTTCCTGATTATTTAATTTACTCACCATTTTTCTTGACTTACTATCTTTATCTTTGACAGTGTTGTGTAAAATAAGATTTTTCAAATTGATGTTTCATTTTGTTTCAACTTTTAGACTCGTTTTTTCTGCGCTACAACTGAGCACTTTCTCTGCTTTTAGACTTTTGGCCTGTTTTTCTGCGCTAGAAATGCGCACCCTCTCTGCTTTTAGACTCTTTGGCTCGTTTTTCTGCGCTAAAACTGCGCAGCCTCTCCGCTTTAAGACTCTTTGGCCCGTTTCTGACACCTAGCGTTCAAACTTTGAATCTCACATTATAAAAACCTGCTTAACTTTCATTCTTTCATTCTATTTCTAAAATACCTCGTGGGCCGCTCCAAAAAAGGAAACCGTAGTTTGGACACCCCTGACTTAGTAGGATATAGCAAATAGCAGCACATTTGTGTCTGTGTATGTGTGTGTAATGAAATGAAAATGAAAACACAGGTATCTTTTCTTTGCTTTTTTTTAGTAAAATACATCATTCTACTTTCTAAAATAAAATAAAAAACTTAGAACAAGTAGTTGGTCAAGCCCATTCATAGAGAACTTGGTGGTTCTCTCTTTCTGTGAGACACTATTGGCTGTAGGGAGCCCCTGCTCTCGACTCACAGTCGCTGACTGGATCAGATATTTAGCGTGTCCAATGTTTGCGGTTTGTTTACAGTAGTTTACAGTAAACGACTGTGCAAGCGCTAAAAGATCCTCGATTTGCCTCCGAGCAGATATTTTGTCAGCGATTAACGATGACTGACTGAAAAAGTCAAATTGTGTAGTGGAAACCTGGCATTAGACAAGGATATTAATAATTTTAGTAAAAAACCTGCAGATAAATACATAACTATGAATTGAAAAGAAAAATATATAGTCTTTGCCTCAATAAATCCCAGTCTTGTTCTTGACTCAGACTTGACTCTCGTACTCAGCTGTAGAGACCTTGACTACAAAACTAGCTGCACAAATATAGTTTATGAATTAACAATAGTTTAAAAAGTTTACAAAGTATCAGATTCTACCATTGTGGACATACATGGTTTTTTTTTTCACAGCAATGTACTATATATTGGCAAGATTTCTGTGGTGTGAATCACATATAGCCTCATTTAACATGTTTACCAGTCTGTTTTGTTAAGATAGGCTCACCAGTATGGGTGTTTACATTAAAAGCTAGTCAGCATGGGAATAAATCATGAAGGCGAATGCATAATATATGTGGTCTCCTCAGCCCATATGGCTCTCACATGTGTAAAGGCGTGTGTTTATCTGTGCTTTTTTTTTTTTGGGCAAGACTGTTAACTGGGCCAACTGTATTTTTCCAGTATAAACTCCTCATATAATGAACATGGACAGTACACAGCTCCGCAGCTCTGCACGCCAACAAAATAAAAAAAAAACCCACACATATGAGTAAAGGTCATGTTAGCATGTTAGCAAGTGTGAAGTGATTTTATTGGCTTGGCTGAGTTCTATTTTCTGCCCTCAGGAATGTATACGGAATAAACTGAGTATGATTGTATGCATATGGTAGATTGACTCTTACAGTCACAGTTATTGGTGGCAGCAGAGGTGGGAAGCAATTAAAGTATTAGTACTTGGATGCGGTACTTTAGTTGAATTTTTGCTTTATACTGTATTTTTACTTATATTTTCAAAATTTCTGAGATGGATAACCCAGATCCAAGGGGACGGGCCATACTGGAAAACAAGGGGTTAGGGGTTCTATTGCTTTTATACAACAGTTTATATATATATATATATATAAAATTAATTAAGAAAATAAAATAAAAGAACTTTAAGAAATTCAGTTTGAATATGCTTTAATATGGACTGTGCCTTCCGCCAAAAAGTAGTTCCACCACAACTGTAACAGAACTGAAACTTAACTACAAAACGGTGTATGGTTCATACAGACTAACACCACAAAAGTTAGCTTGAAATCAAAATTGGGAATAAGCGAAGATGGTAACATTAGGAGCGTGAAATAACGCTAATACTCTCCTCTCCTGCTCTGTGGAGTCGTCTTCAGGTGAAAGCTGCGCATTTTTTTAAGCATTTGTGTTTGTTTTGCTGGGTGGTTTTAGCTAGCCGGCTGGACTGTGGTTAGGTTAGCGTAGCTTGCTTTAGCTCAGCATTAGCTTAGCTAAGCCTAGCCTAGCCTGGCTGGTTAGCGTTCTGGCTGTCAGACTGCATTAACCGAGTGATTTTCTTTCCCTTTTTTCCACAAGACGAGCCAGCACTGCGGGCGAGCGTGCCACGGCTGAGCGCTAGCCTGTGCTACGCTAACGCTGCTGTGGGTGTCCTGTGTGTATACACGTTACAGTTTAGTGTGAGAAGGCTGTGATGTTATCACATATATCAGCACGGCTAGAACACTTCTCAACCAATCAGATTGTGAGGTCTGAACTAACTGTTGTATAAAAAGAAATATACTTGGGCCTGACCCTCTATATCAGGGGTATTTAATTAGAATTCAGTTTGGTCCAGTTAGAGAAACTTTCATCAGGCTAACTTGTGTTATAATTCAGTGTTTTATTCTGTTTACTGAAGAAGCCTATAGTAGTTCTGTCAGTGTTTTATCAACAACTGAAAGACAAAACAAATTACACATACTAGTACATTTCAACAATATGTATTGTTTTAAACAGGCCTGTCACAATAATTACATTATCAACCTATCATAAAATAAATTAAAACACCCTCAATAATTTAACATATCTAGTCTAATAATGTGAATCTGTATCTTCACTTTGTTTCAAAATGCTTTATTTATTCTATTTAATTTTATTTATATTAGATTTAGGCCTGCCTGTCATAAGAATAATTACATGAATGATAAATTGTACAATATATGGAGAAATGTTTGATGAACTTGGCCAAAATATCAGCTTTTTAAAAAAAAACAGCAGCTTTATTTTATTCAATATTATTACTGTATCAGACTTTATTACGTTGTGGGTAAAACTGATGGGCGAAGTTGCCAATGCTTTTTGTCCCCTGGGGGCTGCCTTAGTTTTGAGGTAGGGTTGTTTTGGGAGGAGAGAGAGCGCGCCTGTGAGCGAGGGATTTTTTTTTTTTTTTTTTTTGCTGAGGAAGTTCTGATCAGGTGGACTAAAGTGGAATATTTTGCACTCTTGTCTCGGTTGTTTCTCCTTAATTCCTCCAAGTAACACAGCTCAGTTAAATTACTGTTAGTATGTTTTATAACTGTAGTAATTTAATGTATTTTTTTCTGGTGCGCACCATCTGTATTTTCATCTTTTCTCGCTTTATTCTCCCACTTCTCACCATCTGCTTCGAATGTGTGGCTCCGCCCTCTCGCATCTGCGCAGATCTGATTGGTAGAGAAGAGCGTTTGGTGATTTTACAGCACACATGATTGGTCTGTGAATTTACTGCGCTGTAAAGCACGTAAACCATAAAGACAATAAACGTTCCGCCGCTTTAAATGAACACGGTCAGAATTAAATAATTCTCAGTAGTTTATCGGTTTGGGTCCAGATCCGACTGGGTCCGGACCCGGACCGCGGTCCACCTATTAGTGACCCCTGCTCTATATTTTTTAACAGAATCATGCAGCTTTTAATCAGGTATTCAGGTGTTTGTGCCTGCTGCTGTTTGTATGCTAAATATAACATCAGCTGGGAGCCACCCTACATTGATGTAGATTTCGTATATTTATATTTACTTCTGCCAGACAGCTCTGACCAATCAGAGGACACATCCTGCTCGTGTGGTTTAGGTTCATGCCTGTGTAAAACCAAACCAAACAGAGGGAGGAAACGTTCCAAATAAACAAACTCATCAACTGATTCAGAACATAGAAACAAACTACAGGTGTGAAAACGCCTTTAGACAATGCTGATCCTGTAGCTGTGAGTTCAGAGATTTACAGCTCTGGTAATTCTGTTAAAATCATAATGTCATGTACAGTGAATAAATGGCAAAGTGGCAGTAACTTAAGACTTTTAAAGGTTAAGCCTGAGAGAGAAAGAATTAGAGAAAGAGAGAAAGAGGAGAGGGAGAGAAACGGAGAGCTATTTCAGACAGCATCACAGATGAACAGATGAAAGTGTGTGTATCATGAACAAAAAAAAAATCAAAAATCAAAATTTATGATTGCATCACCTTGCCATGGCAACACAGTCCTCTCTGGGGGAAATCCACCTGGCTGTTGTCTTATCTCATAAGGTATACAATACCTGTCATTCATCACAGCTGGATTCCTCTCACTCTCTCTCTTCCTCTCTCTCTTTCTCTCTCTCTCTCTCTCTCCCCCTCTTCCTCCCTCCCCCCTCTTCCTCCCTCCCCCCTCTTCCTCCCTCCCCCCTCTCTCTCTCTCCCCCCTCTCTCTCTCTCCCCCCCCTCTCTCTCTCTCTCTCTCTCTCTCTCTCACTCTCTCTCTTCCTCTCTCTCTTTCTCTCTCTCTCTCTCTCTCTCCCCCTCTTCCTCCCTCCCCCCTCTTCCTCCCTCCCCCCCTCTCTCTCTCTCCCCCCTCTCTCTCTCTCCCCCCTCTCTCTCTCTCTCTCTCTCTCTCTCTCTCTCTCTCTCTCTCTCTCCCCCCCCTCTCTCTCTCCCCCCTCTCTCTCTCTCTCTCTCTCTCTCTCTCCCCCTCTCTCTCCCCCTCTCTCTCTCTCTCAATTTTATAATTAAATTTTTCAATTTAAAAAAGCTATATTGGCATGAATTGCAATTAACAACTTTTGCCAAAGCAATGAAACAAGAAGTTAATATACAAAAGGTAAAAAAATAAAAAATAAATACATATACAAATATGTATTGTATATGTTTCTCTCTATCCCTCTCCCTCTCTCCCCCTCTCTCTCACTCTCTCTCTCCCTCCCCCTCTCTCTCTCCCTCTTCCGCTCTCCCTCTCTGTCTCTCTCTATCCCTCTCCCTCTCTCCCTCTCTCTCCCTCCCCCTCTCTCACTCCCTCCCTCCCTCCCTCTCTCTCCCTCCCTCCCTCCCTCTCTCTCCCTCCCTCTCTCTTTCCTGTTTGACTAAAAAATCCAGTTCACACAGTGTTCCTCTTTTAACCCGTCTTCCCTCAGCTGCAAGGCTAATGTAGCTAAAATGTAACGGAAGCGTTGGAAATGAAGGTGTTTCAGACAGATTATAGACAGATTATGAAGCATAAACTAAGTTCATACTGCTGTTGTACTATATAGAGTATGTTCGGTCCTAAGACACTTCCAGGTCAGAAACCTGAAAATTAAATACAGCAACCTTGTGTAAAAACCTTGTTTAGATGACTATGAATTTGACCTAAACTTTGATCAAAACAGATCTGTGAAGTGTGCACCAGCATTTATTGCCATTGTGCAAAAAAACAAACAAAAAAAAACTAAAATTAGGCCTGCGCAAATATTGTAATTATTACGTTTGTTTTCAATCTTTTTAGGGTCATGCTTTTTGCTTTATTTTAATTTAATTTTAAGATTTTAAGTCACAGGGCGTTGCATTCACTCATCCTAAATGGTATAATTAGAGCGCAAAGAATGGCCTTCGTCAATTTACCTAAAAAATAAATTGTTAGTTTTACAGTCACTTGCTGACTATGGACAGTACAGGTAGCGATCGTGCATTTACAGTGGGTACAGAAAGTACTCAGACCATTAAAATTTTTCGAGTCGTCTCTCAAATATGATTTTTTTTTTTTTTTTTTTTTTTTAAACGTTTATGCACGTATCAATTTGCCTATGTGAGGCATTTTAAGGACCGATTCCTGTATTAATGTATTATTCAGTTTATTTCTAAGTATTGTTTATATATATATATATATAATACAAGATAGCCAAATCTGATCTGAATAAAACATCAGATTTGGGTAATGTGATGATGCCTGCTGGACCACTCGGAACCTCCACCTTGATGGATGGATGGATGAATTGAAGATCTATGTTCTTCTAATTGTGTTTTTTCTGTGTTCTTCGTTCTTCTGAACAACAGATCAGTAACTTTACTGACAATCTTGTTTTTTTTATATTACAAAAGTATACATTCCTGCGTAATTGCATTTCGTGTTCCAGGTGTTCTGCTGCGTCCTCGAACGCTTGCACCAGTAATTCACCCGCGTAACTGTTCATTCGGAGGTAATTGGGCGTGTGTGTTTTGAGTGTCGTCTCCGTTTAATGTTGATGGATTGCGTTTGCTATCTTCTCCACACAGCAGCTCTTACATAGCCGCGTTATGTGACAGGTGAAAATTGCATGTGTCGTTTCGCGTGTTTGTTTGCGTGTTTTTATTCTCAGGGGAGAGAAATATATATCTGCTTATTACAGGAGCAGAAATTCTAATTTTTCACTTCAGAATGTATTCAATTATGCTTTTTCTACAGTACTGAAGCTACCTGACTGCTGTTGTTAGGGGTGGTGCCAAGACCTTTGTGTGGCGGTTGCTATGGATATGCTGAAAGATTAAAAGGGGAGCTGGACTAATTGCAGTTTTTGATGATGTATATTGATATTGATATATTGAGAAAAAAAAAAATTCACACACGTTGAGAAGGTGTGACCAAACTGGTACTGTATGTCTATCTATATCAGGAGTGTCCAAACTTTTTTTGTTGGGGGCCAGAAGGAGAAATATATTTGAAGTCATGGCCACAGACTCTATAATAAAACAAATAATGAAATATACCACTTTAAATAATACATTTTCTTGATTATTTTCATTTACACACCATTTTACTTGACTTACTATCTTTGACAGTGTTGTGTAAACTAATTTTTCAAATTGATGTTTAATTTCATGATGTCTCTTAATATTAAACTCCTTAATTACGGCAACTTAGAAATGCACACTCTCTCCGCTTTTAGACTCTTTGGCCCATTTTTCTGCGCTAGAAATGTGCACTCTCTCCGCTTTTAGACTCTTTGGCCCATTTTTCTGCGCTAGAAATGCGCACCCTCTCCGCTTTTAGACTCTTTGGCCCCGTTTTTCTGAGCTAGAAATGCTCACTCTCTGCTTTTAGACTCTTTTGCCCCGTTTTTCTGCTCTAGAAATGCTCACTCTCTCCGCTTTTAGACTCTTTGGCCCGTTTTTCTGCTCTAGAAATGCGCACTCTCTCCGCTTTTAGACTCTTTGGCCCGTTTTTCTGCGCTAGAAATGCGCACCCTCTCCGTTTTTAGACTCTTTAGCCTGTTTTTCTGCGCACTCTCTCCGCTTTTAGACTCTTTTCCCCCGTTTTTCTGCGCTAGAAATGCGTTTGTCAGCCTGTATGCTGGAGATCAAGGGTATTTAATTAGAATTCAGTTCGGTCCAGTTAGAGAAAATTTTGCCAGGCCAAGGTCCGGACTGTCGCCATTTTTAACTTGCGTTATGTTTCAGTATTATATATTGTATTCTGAAGAAGCCTACAGTAGTTCTGTCAGTGTTTTATCAACAACTGAAAGACAAAACAAATTACACATACTAGTATATTTCAACAATATGTATTGTTTTAAATAGGTCTGTCACAATATTTACATTATCAACCCATCATAAAATAAATGGAAACACCCTGAACTTATCGAGTCTGTTAATGTGAATCTGTATGTTCACTTTTTCAAAATGCTATATTTATTCTATTTTATTTTATTTAAATTAGATTTAGGCCTGCCTGTAATGATGATAATTACATGAATGATAAATCGTACAATAAATGGAGAAATGTTTGCTGAACTTGGACAAAATATCAGCTTTTGTTTAAAAACAGTGGTTTTATTTTATTCAATATTGTCCTCTGGGGAGTGGAACACTGTGGAAAGGAGAGGTCTATGAGAATCACTGGCAAGATAGCGGCACATGCGACCAAAGAAACCCACAAATTTGAGTATTTTCCTTGTTAAAAATTACGATAACCACTGTACTACCATAGTACCACTAGTAGTTTATCTCAGTAGCTAGCTAGCTAACTAACTAAATTTCCTGTTCCACCTTAAATGGTAAAACAGACGACAGAGGTTGTAGGGTTTAAGGTGGACAAGAAACTGGGAAGATTTCATCCCTTCCCCATACAACTCTGTTCTAGAAGAAAGGGTTACGCTCGAAAACAAGGTGTAGGGGTACAAAAGACAAACAGGATTGGGCTTAACTGTAATCAGTATGGGTATTGAAATATCGAAATCGATCGAAATTATGTCCTGGTCTCGAGCCTCGAAGTCAAAAAGAGGATCTCACTTTTTTTAAGTGTTTTTCTCAATGGGTTTCTTGTAGATTTAGCTTTACTGCACTGAGATGTGATCACTATTTTTAGAAAGAGTAAGTTCTGCTCTTTCTAACCGTATATGGATTATATTTATGTGTGAAGGGATTCCTGAGTAATTAAGCTGAGAACACAAGGTGTGATTTAGGATGGAAAATCCGTCCGTAGGGTTCTAAGGGTTAATGAGCTTCCAATTTCGGCCAATTTATGATTCCCAATCTTATCTTCCTTTGTGTCCACTCTCTGTCCCTCTCCACGACACTCCTGATCCACAGCGGCGTATCTTGCCTAGACTGGGTGATCCCTGCTGGGCACAGCTGCAGTGGAGCGCTCTGGGACCGCTGGAGGTCAGGGGCTTTAGCTCGCCTAATGCGATCAAAAGCTATTAAAACAGTGAGCCTGCAGACCGACGGGCAATGAGCCCGAGACTCCACCGTCTACTGCTGCACATCCTCACTGACCACACTGAGATACTGCAGAGATTATAACCCTCAGAGATACATATACAATCTCTTACTATTACTATAACACCACTCACTTTCACAACCAAACCTCACATTCAAAAACCACTCTCACAAACCACACTGAGATACTGCAGAGATTATAACCCTCAGAGATACATATACAAGCTCATTTTAACTATCACACCACTCACACAAACAACCTCTTACATTCACAGTCACATCTGTCACACGCACAATCCAACCTCATATCCACAATAAAACCACATACATTCACACACCACCCACATTCACAATCAAAAAAACTGAGTTGGAAAATATCAAGGTTCTCATTTGATGAGTGAGATACATGCGTAACGTCTATTATATGTGAGGAAAAGATGAGATGTTTTTCTCAGGTAATAGAAAACGTTAGTTCAGACTGACAGCAAGAACAGTCTGTGCAACACTCCATAGAAAGGGGAATGATAGCAGGGTCGCGTTGTAAAGAAGGATATCTTTAGCTTTCAGACCAGTAGTTTATAGAGAGTAGTCTATATCATTTTGTTAATTAAAACATCTCCAAATCTCTCCACATATGAGTGTCTTATTATTTACATTTCTCATCATATTAAACCCAGGTAACAGACTTTAAGGGGTTACCTTAATTAATTCTTAGTTCGTATTTGTTTTGGGGTTTTTTTGTTTGTTTTTCACAATTTTTGGGAAAAACACTAGAATGTGCTCAGTGTTTTTGCTAATTCTTTGCTAAAAAATCATTCCTGTTTCTTTCAGTCCTGTTATTCATAACATAAAGAGCAACAGGAATGAGTTCCAGTAACAGGAGTGAGTTCCAGTAACGGGACTAAGTATATTGTCTCCTGGTTAATGCGCTCTTTGCACAACTACTTCCGCATTCTCATCAGTGCTGCTCCAGCGTTTCCTGTTTGGCTTTTCCAATACACTCGTTATGGCAGTATTTTCAGCTGGTGTTTACAAGAGCTTCTAAAAATTAACCTCAACGTCAAGGAGACCAGTAAAGCCTACCACTAGAAAGCTAGAGAAAGGCTTTAAACTATATGCATCTTCATACCTACACAACTACGAAGATTTTTTTCTTATATTTTACTTTAGCCCACACTGCTCAGCATTAGCTAGTATAGCTAACTAGCTTGCTAGGTGCATTACTGTTAGTTGTTAGTTTCTTCTGTTACCAAATGGAAGTCTAATAAAATGCTAGTAATAATAATAATTCTAACTATAATGATCATTATAAAAATAATTATACAAATGCTAGCCATAAGAATAATACAAATGCTAGCTATAATAATAATAATAATAATAATAATAATAATAATAATAATAATAATAATAATACAATATTAAAAATAATAATATCTAGCTATAATAATAATAATAATAATAATAATAGTAAAAATAATAATATCTAGCTATAATAATAAAAATGCCAGCTATAATAATAATAATAATAATAAAATAATAATAATAATAATAATAGTTAAAATAATATTTAGCTATAATAATAATAAAAATGCCAGCTATAATAATAATAATAATAATAATAATAATAATAATAATAATAATAATAATAATAGTAAAAATAATAATATCTAGCTATAATAATAATAATATCTAGCTATAATAATAATAATAATAATAATAATAGTAAAAATAATATCTAGCTATAATAATAATAATAATAATAATAATAATATCTAGCTATAATTATAATAATAAAAATGCCAGCTATAATAATAATAATAATATCTAGCTGAAAGGAAATAGGAGTAACAAGACTACCGTATTTTTCGGACTATAAGGCGCACCGTATTATAAGACGCACTATCAAAGAACGCCTATTTTCTGGTATTTTTCCATACATAGGGCGCATCGCATTATAAGGCGCGTTAAGTGACACTAGAAAGGGTGCCTATATCAAAGTGAACAGGGGTGGCGCCATGTTTCCCTTCCCCCACGGGGGGGGGGGGGTGTCTTGCCGGTGGAGCGTCTCAGTATACAAATCTCTTTCAAAGTCAAACGAGTGCTGGATATTAATCTACACAGATTCCTCTCCTGAAAACTGTTTATTTGGGTGAGTAACGTGCTTCAGTTTATTTACAGTAAGCTTAGATTTCCAGATGTCCACTAAGGCTTGCTGCACCAGCGTTAGCATAGCTATCCGCTAGCACGCTAGCTAGTCCCCTAAACTAGTAAAGTTAACCCAAACTTAAACGACAGCGTTACACTGAGTAATCCTGCGTGTTCTGGTAAGACAGTGAGATATTAGCTAGCGATTCGTCCCCCGTAGCTTGTTTTAACACGGTAAACAAGCAGATTACAGGCTGATAAAACTCACCTCTGAGAGAGTTAGCGCTTAGCATCTAGCTAATGCTAGCCAGGCAAAGCAGCACAGACTTACAGGCTGATAACTCACCTCTGAACGGTGAACGCTTAGCGATTAGCATCTAACTCTAATAATGCTGCTCCAGCAGTATTAAAAGTACTAAATTTAGATAATACTGATCTCTGAACAGTGAAAAAGCTAGCTAGCTTAGCGGTTAGCATCTAGCTAATGCTATTGCTGCTCCAGCCACGGAGCTGCACGGCTCTGCACGGAGTGTGTGTTTACTTTAGATAATTTAGATAATACTGATCTCTGAACAGTGAATAAGCTAGCTAATGCTATTGCTGCTCCAGCCTCGGAGCTGCACGGCTCTGGACTCTGTATAGCACTCTCTATGACGCTGCACCGAGTGTGTGTTTACTGCTCCTTACAACCTGACGGGTAAAATCCATACAAAAGGCGCACCGTATTATAAGACGCACTGTCAATTTTTGTGAAAATTAAAAGTTTTTAAGTGCGCCTTATAGTCCGAAAAATACGGTATTTTAAAATTTTAAAGAGTAGAAAGTTTAGATAATTGTGTGGAATTGTAAGAAGTAGAAGTAAAAAGTTGTGAAACAAACAAAGAAAATAATAATTATTCACAGTATCGGTAAAGTATAGATAACCAACATTTCTACTTAAGAAAGGTCACAAAATATTTGTACCTCATTACTTGGCACCTGTCTACAGAAATAATAAATAATTTGTTTCCAACAACTGACCTTCTTGGTGTGTATATTATATATACAGCTCTAGGAAGAAAAAAATAGATCACTTAAAAAAAAAAAAGATGAGTTTCTTTGATTTTACTAAATTAAAAACCTCTGAAATATAATTAAGAGGAAGATGGATGATCACAAGCCATCAAACCAAACTGAACTGCTTAAGTTTTTGCACCAGGACTGAGTAGCATAAAGTTATCCAAAAGTAGTGTGTAAGACTTGTGGAGGAGAACATGCCAAGATGCATAAAACAAAACTGTGATTAAAAAAAAAACAGGGTTATTCCAGCAAATATTGATTTCTGAACTCAAATTTTATTAATGTGAACTTGTTTTCTTTGCATTATTTGAGGTCTGAAAGCTAAAACCAGTACCAGGGTTTAAAATACAGAAGTATTTTAAACCCTAGTATCTATACATTTACCTACAGAGTAATGAAAGAGAATACTTTTCACACCTTTGTTTCTGCTTTCTTTCATCATCTTCCTATATTCAGCTCTGAAAAAAATAAGAGAACACTTAAAAAAAAGATGAGTTTCTTTGATTTTACCAAATTGAAAACCTCTGGCTTATAATCAAGAGGAAGATGGATGATCACAAGCCATCAAACAAAGCTGAACAGTTTGAATTTTTGCACCAGGAGTAAAGCAGCATAAAGTTATCCAAAAGCAGTGTGTAAGACTGAAAACTGTGATTAAAAACCAGGGTTATTCCACCAAATATTGATTACTGAACTCTTAAATCTTTATGAATATGAACTTGTTTTCTTTGCATTATTTGAGGTCTGAAAGCTCTGCATCTTTTTTGTTATTTCAGCCATTTCTCATTTTCTGTAAATAAATGCTCTAAATGACAATATTTTTATTTGGAATTTGGGAGAAATGTTGTCTGTAGTTTATACAATAAAACCACAATGTTCATTTCACTTTCAAACATATACCTATAAATAGCTAAATCAGAAAAACTGATTCAGAAACTGAAATGCTCTATATATCCAATTCCTTTTATAGAATCTAAGCCAAAAATATTTGCTGTGTTTATTTGCAATATTTGCCAATCCTCAAAAGGAAAGTATTGATATTTTAATAGCAAAAGTCTGTTCCATCCCAAGGTACCAACACACACTCTCACTCGGAATTGTGAAGTGAATGAGATGCCCTTTCCAAACTAAATTGGAACCAACTCAGTCATCAAAACACACTTAAACAGAAGGGTCGCACTCGGAGCTCCGAACCACATTGGAGAAATGGCACTCTCTCTGTCAGACTCATTCTCTCTCTCTCTTTCTTTCTCTTTTTCTTTATTTCTATTTCTCTCTCTCTCCCTTTCTCTCTCTCTCTCTTGTTCTCTTCATGCTCCAGTCGCTCTCCATGACTCAGCTCCTGGCTGTACGGCGACAGAATCGAATGAGCCTAATGAGCTTTTTGCATGGCTACTTGATTAAGACTGTGCGAAAATCAGACTTTCAAATGCTAGGGGTTACAAATTATGGGTTACTCCCTCTATCTCTCTCTTTCTCTCTCTCTCGCCATCTGAAGTCTTCCTTTAAATCTGAAGATTGACCCACCAGACGTTCTTTCGAAAGCCTCACATAACCTCTAATCAGGCCCTGATGGACTGAAGCACTAAACAAAGGCGTAGCTGGAGGAGCACGGTGGGATCAGGAGCTGGAAAACCTGGTCAAAGAAACGCTGTTTTAATTGAAACAGATGTGCCGTATAACCCATAGGTTGCACAGCCGTCTGAACTGAAACGTGCGAGGCAATTTTCCCTCTTCTCACCAGATAGCGTAGCTGTCTGCACAGATGTTCTGCTAGCGCTGGCTACGCTTGAAAGAGACAGACGTGACTAGCAGCTATAAAGTGAGTCTACGAAAAAAAAGAAGAAAAAAAAAATAACATTCACCCAAAGTTCATTTTAGTAGAAAGGAAGTATAGACATAGAGAACCTTATATCACCAAAGAAAAAACACACCCCTTGTGGAAGAAAAAAAAAATTAACATTGCACTTTAAGCTTGGTCAATTCATTCATCATAAAGACTATGTGCTCACAGTACTTGAAAGTCGCCCAAATGTGATTTATTTTATTATTTTATTTTATTTTATTTTTTAAAATGTGACCCATATCTAAACTGATGCTCATGCACTAAAGAGCTAGGAACAGGCACACTAATCAAGGATCGCTGTGAAGGTGTTCCAACTCACTGTAAAAAGGCCATAATTTGACCAGGCCCACTTATTTAGTGTGCATTGTTTTGTTTTTTTTTCAACTTTGTTTTTAAGCTATTTTGTTTAGCTTTAAATTTGCAGCTGTGTTCTGTTGGCCACATTTGGCCACACTCCTCAATAGACTAGTTTCCATTGGTATCACTCAAACTCCTCTAAATTGGTTTAAGTCATACCTCACCTGCCACACTCAGTTCATTCAGCTCAAAACTTTTACTTCTCAGCCTTCCCCTGTCACTTCAGATGTGCCCCAGGGCTCTGTCCTGGGGCCCCTCCTATTCATCATTTATCTCCTTCCCCTTGGTAATATCTTTCGCAAAAATACAACATCCAATTCCACTGTTACGCGGACGACACCCAGCTCTGCCTTGCCACCAAACCCACCTCCAATCTTCCATCCTCCTACCTTTCTGATTGTTTGGCTGAAATAAAATTATGGTTCAATTCAAATCTACTAAAACTTAACAGTGATAAAACTGAGGGGTTCTCCTCCTAGGCACAAAATCAGTTTTATCCAAAACCAACAGTTTGTCTCTTACCATTGACAATTGTTCCGTCTCCCCCTCCCCACAGGTAAAGAGTCTGGGTGTCGTCCTGGACAGTGCTCTTTCATTTCAATCACACATCAACAACATCACCCGGTCTGCCTACTTCCACCCCCGCAGTATAAACCGTCTTCGCCCTTCTCTTACTCCTCATGCTACTGCCGTTCTTGTACACAGCCTTGGTACCTCTCAAATAGACTATTGCAACTCTCTTCTCTTTGGTCTCACCAATAAAACTCTCCATAAGCTTCAACTGGTCCAGAATTCAGCTGCCCGTATCATCAGTAGAACCCCCACCTTCCACCACATCACTCCTGTTCTCCAACAGCTTCACTGGCTACCGGTCAAGTTCCGCATCAACTACAAAATCTTTCTGCTCACCTTTAAGGCCATTCACAATCTTTCTCCACCATATCTCTCTAATCTTCTCCATCTTGTTCCCTTCGATCTTCCTCCTCCATCCACCTTCTTCATCCATCTTACCGTCCCCCATCACTCGCCTCACCACCATGGGGAGCAGAGCCTTCAGCCGCTCTGCTCCCCAACTCTGGAACTCTTTACCACCTCATATCAGACAAATTATCTCACTCTCACAATTCAAATACACACTCAAAACTCACCTGTTTAAACTTGCCTATTCCATCTGATCGTTTCTTGCATTTTCTCTTTTTTTAACCTGTTTTTAATGTTGTGTATTTTGTATGTTTTATTTAAAGCTTATTTTGCACTTTGTAAGATGTCCCCGAGTGACAGAAAGGCGCCTGAAATAAAATGTATTATTATTTTTATTATTATTATTATTATTATTATTATTATTATTATTATTTTATTAAAAACACAGAAGTTACAGCACAAGCTATCTGCTATTTTTGGAGGCAGAGACAACACACCAAATATTTGAGGTCTGTTACCTCACCATCCCTGTAAAGCAGATTTGATACATTCAATTGATTCAATGCTGTTTTTTTCTTTCTTTTTTTTTGCAGATAAATATCTCCTAAATTGATGATTAGCTATCAGGTGTATTTTAATTTAATTTCATTTAATAGTTTATTTAACAGGGACAGTGTACATTAATTAACATTACTGTAAATGCACCAGAATTAGCCTAAAGGCTGTTTTTAATCCGTTGTCCCTGGACAGATCTTGAAATTGTCTAATCTAATCTAAAAACAACATTAAGATGAACAATAAACAATGCAAACATAAAAGCGCAATAAAACATATCTCACAGTGTATAAGTTTGCTAAAATACAGCTGTAGCTGAAAAGACAATCTAACTAAAGATACTTTCTACTTTTCCCAAGGGGGAAGAAAAAAAAACTGTCACATGTTATCAGTCTTTCACAGGTTTGTCAAAAGGTGCAGCTGATTTTTCTAATATTTTAAAGAGAGAACAGGTGTGTACAGACATCTGATGCGTATATATATATAACTGTATTTCATCCAGAATAATAATGAATGTAATTCATAATAGTCATGTTGTAAATCCTGGAATGTAATATATATATAATGAAACTAATGTCATGACCAATGTTCAACCAGGCCAGCTGGGATTTTTTAATCTGATATTAAACTTATACACAAGCCCATGACTAATGATTTAGACCGTCTTGTTCATAATCGATGACTAAAGAACTTTTTATTCTGGTGATTCTTGACATGTTCACTGATATGAAAACATTACCTAAGGATTTTGAGTGAAGTACATGATTTAGCTGCTCATCCATTATGTGGTGCTGTGTGTACAAACGGTTTTGAGAAATACCCACATTGTGGTGCAAATATCATTTGAAATCTAAAGGCCTACTACTGATGGAATGGGTGTTCATTTATAGATTTCCATTCAGAACAGTGCACAGGTTGTATTAGTGCTCCAAATCCTATTGGTTATATTATTGATGCAGTTTAAAACACACATATGTGTGTCTTCAGAACGTCACCATCAAATTCCCCGGTGAAAAGGAATTCCTCCACATTCAAAACAACAGTCGCAGCTCAACAAAGCTCAACCTGACCGCTCAGACACAAGTGTAAATAAATCCCAGACAAAATACCCACTCATGACCCTAAGTGACTAAGCACACAGGGGGGCTCTGCTGAGCCGATGACCAGTGGCAGTGCTTTATGGCTGGCTTTGGGGGACGAACATGAAAGCCGTAGTGCATCTTTGAAGCCTCAGAAAGCCTAAGCTGCACAATGCATCTCAAATAGATCAGAGAGGGAGAGAGGGTTTGAAAGAGGGAGGGGAGAGAGAGCTGGTGAGAGAGAGAGAGAGGGGAAAGGAAGAGAGAGAGACTGCAAGCATGAGGAAGAGTGAATAAGAAAGAAAGAAAGAAAGAAAAAACGGAGAAGGGAAAGAGAGAGAGGGAATGAAGGAGAATCAAGGATGGAGATATATGAAGAGAAAGAAAGAGATAATGAGGGTGGGTGGGAGAGAGAGCAAAAGGGTAAGAGAGAAAAAGAGGGTTTGAAAGAGAGAGGGGGGAGATGAGGGACAGATAGAAGGAGAGGGAAGAAAGACGGAGAGGGAAAGAGAGATGAAGGGAGAGAGATGGAAAGGGAGAGAAAGAAGGTGGGTGGGAGAGGGAGAGCAAAAGGGTAAGAGAGAAAAAGAGGGTTTGAAAGAGAGAGGGGGAAGAT